>NC_069504.1:463239806-463602931 GCF_027579735.1 Bombina bombina | reverse complement strand
AGAATAGACAGAGCAGAAATCTGTCCCTTTAACAAACTAGCAGATAAGCCCTTTTCTAAACCCTCTTGTAGAAAAGACAATATCCTAGGAATCCTAACCTTACTCCATGAGTAACTCTTGGATTCGCACCAATATAAATATTTACGCCATATCTTATGGTAAATTCTTCTGGTAACAGGCTTCCTAGCCTGTATTAAGGTATCAATAACCGACTCCGAGAAGCCACGCTTTGATAGAATCAAGCGTTCAATCTCCATGCAGTCAGCCTCAGAGAAATTAGATTTGGATGTTTGAAAGGACCCTGAATTAGAAGGTCCTGTCTCAGAGGCAGAGACCACGGTGGGCAGGACGACATGTCCACTAGGTCTGCATACCAGGTCCTGCGTGGCCACGCAGGCGCTATCAGAATCACCGAAGCTCTCTCCTGTTTGATCTTGGCAATCAAACGAGGAAGCATCGGAAATGGTGGAAACACATAAGCCATGTTGAAGACCCAAGGGGCTGTCAGAGCATCTATCAGCACCGCTCCCGGGTCCCTGGACCTGGATCCGTAACAAGGAAGCTTGGCATTCTGGCGAGACGCCATGAGATCCAGATCTGGTTTGCCCCAACGATGAATCAGTTGAGCAAAGACCTCCGGATGAAGTTCCCACTCCCCCGGATGAAAAGTCTGGCGACTTAGAAAATCCACCTCCCAGTTCTCCACGCCTGGGATGTAAATCGCTGATAGGTGGCAAGAGTGAGACTCTGCCCAGCGAATTATCTTTGAGACTTCCAACATCGCTAGGGAACTTCTGGTTCCCCCTTGATGGTTGGTGTAAGCCACAGTCGTGATGTTGTCCGACTGAAATCTGATGAACCTCAGAGTTGCTAACTGAGGCCAAGCTAGGAGAGCATTGAATATTGCTCTTAATTCCAGAATATTTATTGGGAGGAGTTTCTCCTCCTGAGTCCATAGTCCCTGAGCCTTCAGGGAGTTCCAGACTGCGCCCCAGCCTAGAAGGCTGGCGTCTGTTACAATCGTCCAATCTGGCCTGCGAAAGGTCATCCCCTTGGACAGATGTGGCCGAGAAAGCCACCATAGAAGAGAATCTCTGGTCTCTTGATCCAGATTTAGCAGGGGGGACAAATCTGAGTAATCCCCATTCCACTGACTTAGCATGCACAATTGCAGCGGTCTGAGATGCAGGCGCGCAAATGGTACTATGTCCATTGCCGCTACCATTAAGCCGATTACTTCCATGCACTGAGCTACTGACGGGTGTGGAATGGAATGAAGGACACGGCAAGCATTTAGAAGTTTTGATAACCTGGCCTCCGTCAGGTAAGTTCATCTCTACAGAATCTATAAGAGTCCCTAGAAAGGGAACCCTTGTAAGTGGTAACAGAGAACTCTTTTCCACGTTCACCTTCCACCCATGCGACCTCAGAAATGCCAGAACTATCTCTGTATGAGACTTGGCAGTTCGAAAACTTGATGCTTGTATCAGAATGTCGTCTAGGTACGGAGTCACCGCTATGCCTCGCGGTCTTAGTACCGCCAGAAGTGAGCCCAGAACTTTTGTAAAGATTCTTGGAGCCGTAGCTAATCTGAAGGGAAGAGCTACAAACTGGTAATGCCTGTCTAGGAAAGCAAATCTTAGGTACCGATAATGATCCTTGTGAATCGGTATGTGAAGGTAGGCATCCTTTAAGTCCACTGTGGTCATGTACTGACCCTCTTGGATCATGGGAAGGATGGTTCGAATAGTTTCCATTTTGAATGATGGAACTCTTAGAAATTTGTTTAGGATTTTTAAGTCCAAGATTGGTCTGAAGGTTCCCTCTTTCTTGGGAACCACAAATAGATTTGAATAGAATCCTTGCCCGTGTTCCGTCCGCGGAACTGGGTGGATCACCCCCATTAGTAAGAGGTCTTGTACACAGCGTAGAAAACGCCTCTTTCTTTATTTGGTTTGCTGATAACCTTGAAAGATGAAATCTCCCTCGTGGAGGAGAAGTTTTGAAGTCCAGGAGATATCCCTGAGATATGATCTCCAACGCCCAGGGATCCTGGACATCTCTTGCCCAAGCCTGGGCGAAGAGAGAAAGTCTGCCCCCCACTAGATCCGTTTCCGGATAGGGGGCCCTCTCTTCATGCCGTCTTAGGGGCAGCAGCAGGTTTCTTGGCCTGCTTGCCCTTGTTCCAGGACTGGTTAACTTTCCAGCCCTGCCTGTAACGAGCAACAGCTCCTTCCTGTTTTGGAGCGGAGGAAGTTGATGCTGCTCCTGCCTTGAAGTTACGAAAGGCATGAAAATTAGACTGTTTGGCCTTTGATTTGGCCCTGTCCTGAGGTAGAGCATGGCCCTTACCTCCCGTAATGTCAGCTATAATTTCTTTCAAGCCGAGCCCAAATAAGGTCTGCCCTTTGAAAGGAATATTAAGCAATTTAGATTTAGAAGTCACGTCAGCTGACCAGGATTTAAGCCATAGCGCTCTGCGCGCTTGGATGGCGAATCCGGAGTTCTTAGCCGTAAGTTTGGTTAAATGTACGACGGCATCAGAAACAAATGCGTTAGGTAGCTTAAGTGCTTTAAGCTTGTTCATAATTTCATCCAATGGAGCTGTGCGAATGGCCTCTTCCAGAGACTCAAACCAGAATGCCGCCGCAGCAGTGACAGGCGCAATGCATGCAAGGGGCTGTAAGATAAAACCATGTTGAACAAACATTTTCTTAAGGTAACCCTCTAATTTCTTATCCATTGGATCTGAAAAGGCACAACTATCCTCCACCGGGATAGTGGTACGCTTAGCTAAAGTAGAAACTGCTCCCTCCACCTTAGGGACCGTCTGCCATAAGTCTCGTGGGGTGGCGTCTATAGGAAACATTTGCCTAAATATGGGAGGAGGGGAAAAAAAGGCACACCAGGTCTATCCCACTCCTTGCTAATAATCTCTGTAAGCCTTTTAGGTATAGGAAACACGTCAGTACACACCAGTACCGCATAGTATCTATCCAACCTACATAATTTTTCTGGAATTGCAACCGTGTTACAATCATTCAGAGCCGCTAATACCTCCCCTAGCAATAAGCGGAGGTTCTCAAGCTTAAAATTTAAAATTAGAAATCTCTGAATCCAGTCTCCCTGGATCAGATCCGTCACCCACAGAATGAAGCTCTCAGTCTTCATGTTCTGCAAACTGTGACTCAGTATCTGACATGGCTCTCACCTCATCCGCGCGCTCTATCCTTAACCCAGAGCTATCGCGCTTGCCTCTTAATTCTGGCAATTTAGATAATACTTCTGTCATAACAGTAGCCATGTCTTGCAAAGTGATTTGCAAGGGCCTCCCTGATGTACTTGGCGCCACAAAATCACGCACCTCCTGAGCGGGAGGCGAAGGTACTGACACGTGAGGAAAGTTAGTCGGCATAACTTCCCCCTCGTTGCCTGGTGATAATTTCTTTACATGTAAAGATTGACTTTTATTTAAAGTAACATCAATGCAATTAGTACACAAATTTCTATTGGGCTCCACATTGGCCTTTAAACATAGTGAACAAAGAGATTCATCTGAGTCAGACATGTTTAAACAGACTAGCAATGAGACTAGCAAGCTTGGAAATACTTTTCTAAATAAATTTACAAGCAATATAAAAAAACGCTACTGTGCCTTTAAGAAGCACAAAAAGCTGTCACAGTTGAAATAACAATGAACCAAAATAGTTATAGCAACCAATTTTTCACAGTAAATGTATTAAGTTAGCAAAGGATTGCACCCACCAGCAAATGGATGATTAACCCCTTAATACCCAAAAATGGATAACAATTTAATAATTAACGTTTTTAACACAGTCAAAACACACTGTCACAGGTCTGCTGTGACTGATTACCTCCCTCAAAATGAATTTTGAAGACCCCTGAGCTCTCCAGAGACAATCTGGATCATGGAGGATGAAGTAGACAGATTGTGACTGAATTTTTACTGCGCAAAAAAGCGCTAAAATAGGCCCCCCCCATTCATATTACAACAGTGGGGAAGCTCAGATAACTGTTTCTATGCAGAAAACAAAGATGGCCATGTGGTAAAAATCATGCCCCAATAAGTTTTATCACCAAGTACCTCACAAAAAATGATTAACATGCCATTAAACGTTTTGAACATACATTTTAAAAGTTATGAAGTGTTATTAATAAGCCTGCTACCAGTTGCTTTTACTGCAGTTAAGGCTCATACATTATTTCAGTATTAACAGTATTTTCAGAGTCAATTCCATTCCTTAGAAAAATACATTCAGTGTACACACACTCATCAGCCTAATACCAGTCGCTATCACTGCATTTAAGGCTGAACTTACGTTACATTGGTATCAGCAGTATTTTCTCAGTCAATTCCATTCCTCAGAAAAATAATTTACTGCACATACCTCGTTTGCAGGGGGGCCCTGCATGGTATTCCCCTTTTCTGAAGTTACCTCACTCCTCAGATGAGAACAGCCAGTGGATCTTAGTTACGTCTGCTAAGATCATAGAAAACGCAGGCAGATTCTTCTTCTAATGCTGCCTGAGAACAAACAGCACACTCCGGTGCCATTTAAAATAACAAACTTTTGATTGAAGAAATAAACTAAGTTAAAAAACACCACAGACCTCTCACAGCGACCTATCTTTAGTTAGGCTGCAAGAGAATGACTGAATGACATGTGAGGGGAGGAGCTATATAGCAGCTCTGCTTGGGTGATCCTCCTGCAGCTTCCTGTTAGGAAGAGATATATTCCATAAGTAATGGATGACCCGTGGACTGACTACACTTAACAAGAAAAAAAATAATCGGCCGATTAATCGATTATGAAAATAATTGTTAGTTGTAGCCCTATAATTAATCTAACCTGTTTTTGTGCAATAGAATCTTAAATACTGGCCTTCCGTGGGACTTGTGGACTTATGTTAGGAATTAATATTTTAAGTCAGCTGTATTGGCAGCATTTCAAATCTTAATACTACTAAGCTTAAACCACTCATCTTCATTTTTTACCCCACTACCCCAATAAAGAACACAATACACAATGTTTGAAACTTGGGAGTGTACCTTTCAGATGATTTGGAGCAATCATAGCTGTATCTGCTACAATGTTTCTCTTTGTCACTGCTATGTGATCTTCTCTTACGTTTGTAACTTCTGCTGTATTTTTTATAGTCCAAGCTATCATCATCACCCCAATCAGGATATCGAGTCCGGCTGGAGTGTCTCATCTGTCAATCAAGAAAAAAACAAAAACTTAATGGTGGTCCTGAGGATGCATGCTTTAATTTACAATTAAGCTACCCACAGTTTTAATGCCTTTAATAGAGTTGGGATATAGATGTATATAGATATATGAGATCTGGATATCACATTCTTAAAGTAATAGTAAGTTGCGCCTCTGATGGTTCCTGTAGGTGTCCTATCCAATAATCAAAATCAGAAATATTTTTTTTCAAATTGTTTTCAAAACGCCCCCCCCCCCTTAAATTTTTATAATTGAATGCGCCTCGCTCCGCCCTCCATAGACTTCCTGGTCAATGCCCTTATCTAATATAGAGAGAGCTCCCACCCGGTCTCCACGTAAGCACCCAGACTCACTCTCGTTACAGTAAGTTAGTTAAGCATGCACTGTAGATAGAGAGGGAGAGAGAGAGAGAGAGAGGGAGGGGGGGGGGGGGGTTGCTATTTGTGGTCACCCAACGGCCAGGATTTCAACTGGATGCCAATGAATAAGTCTTCAAAAAAAAAACTGAATACGGAGCTGGGCGGATTACGACACACATTTAAAGTGAGGTTTTTCTGTTTTTGGTTTTTTAATATAAAGGATTTTAGACTCATGTTTATTTAAAAAGATGTGACAAATGCTGCTTTGAATATGGCACAACTTTACCATCACTTTAAAGCTTACCATTTTAGTTTATTACTCAAGCATAACAAAATGGCATAAATGTGAGTTTTACTTTTAAAAAGGGATATAAAACAGTGGTCCTTTAGTAAAAGCAGATAGGACAGTAAACAACTTGAGATTTGCACCCTGCTGACTTCTCAAGGCGAAGGCTTACAGCTAGCCATGTCTGCTAAAGCCCAGTTCGGCTTCTTCAACCAAGGCAAACGGTGGATGGAGTTTAACAATTGAAAAATTATTTTAGTTAAAAAATAAAAAAAAGGGGACAGTTTACTCAAATGTTCTCCCCTTTAAAAAGGGACACCAAGGTTTTATTACATTTTCATGATTCAGATACAGCATGCAAGTTTAAACAACTTTCCAATTTACTTCCATTAAAAAAAAAAAAAATGGAAGTCTTTTATATTTACACTTTTGAGTCACCAGCTCCTACTGAGCATGTGCAAGACCTCAGACTATATGCATTTGTGATTGGCTGATTGCTATCACATGGTACAGGGGGAGTGGAAATATACATAACTTTGAAACTTGTTAGAACAAAATTTACTACTCATATGAATTTCAGAGTAAATGCTATTGTATTGTCTTGTTATCTTGCATTTGTTGATTATGCAAATCTGCTGTGTTTACTGGTCCTTTAATTTGTTCCCAATGATCCACTTTACCTGCTCGAGCGTATTAAATTTTTTACAAGTATTTCCATTACCCTAGCCCATACTAAAATACAAAAGTAAAAATCCTTTTTTTTTTTTTTTTAAATGTTATTGTCTCTTTAAGAAATTAAATTATATGAGAAACATATGGCCAAAGCTAATCAAATTAGCAAAAAATTTGATGAAAGAAAAAAACCTGGCAAAAACGATACTGTAAAGCAGAAAAAAAAAAAAATGTTCCCCAACAGTTAAATAAAACCTGACACCTATACACCTCAGCAACTCTGCTGAGGTGCCTACCTGCCACCAGAACACTTGAAATCTCTTTATAGATGAGGAAAACGATCCGGACACTCAGGAGCCCACAAACGAAACTGCACAGTAAACTTACAGTAGCGCGCGAAAATGAGGCCCCGCCCATTGTGGGCGTAACTCCCCCAAACACATTACCCGATAACAGAGCGAAAATAAATGAGGAACCGTAACCACCATTTACAATAAAAGAGAGCCAAAACATCCTTTTCATACTGCCTTTCACAGAAAAATCTTGTAAGAGACTACAAGCTTTCTCCCAGCCCCAGTACGCTTAGCTGTCCAAACTGAACCCTCCATACAAGAGGGATTAATGTCCCCACATAAGCCCAGAATGAGTCTTAAGCACACTTCAAATAAAGTTTAAAATTAAGTTTAAGTGCCCACTTTGTTCATTCTGGGGAGCAGACTCAGAGTAAAGTTAGCACTTACCTTAAAGGGACACTGTACCCAAATTTTTTCTTTTGTGATTCAGATTGAGCATGACATTTTAAGCATCTTTCTAATTTACTCCTTTTATCACTTTTTCTTCATTCTCTTGGTATCTTTATTTGAAATGCAAGAATGTAAGTTTAGATGCCGGCCCATTTTTGTTGAACAACCTGGGTTGTCCTTGCTGATTGGTGGATAAATTCATTCACCAATAAAAAAGTTGCTGTCCACAGTACTGAACCCAAAACAAGCTTAGATGCCTTCTTTTTCAAATAAAGATAGCAAGAGAACGAAGAATAGAAGTTAGAAAGTTGCTTGCTCTTTCTGAATTACAACAGAAAAATTTTGGGTACAGTGTCCCTTTAAATGCTGTCTGACAGCAGGACAGTCCAGCATGTTTAAGAGGTCCTCTCCCTCCCATAGCCCTGTGGAATAAGATAAGCCTGAGTTAAATGTGCTTAGGATACCTGAATTAGGGCAGCATAAATGTATAGGAGGCGCAGTGAGAATTATGTCCCACCAGTTCCTATTGCTCTAAAGCCATCAAAAGCTCTACTGAAGAGACTGATATGGACTACAGCTACACCCTAGAACAAAGCAGCACACTCTGGCACTACTTTAAAAATAATAAACTCTTGATTGAAGAATCTATTCTAACACCTCACTTAGCACTAACGTAGGCCAAGAGAATGACTGGAGTGGGAGGGAAGGGAGTGAATATATATATATATATATATATATATATATATATATATATATATATATATATATATATATATATATATATATATATATATATATATATATATATATATATATATATATATATATATATATATATATATATATTTTTTTTTTTTTTTTTTTTTTTTTTTTTCAGCTGTGGTGCTCTTTGCCTCCTCCTGCTGACCAGGAGGTGTAATCCCACAAGGATGAGAATCTGTGGACTCGTGTCTTTAAAAAGAAACAGATAAGGCCGAGATTTGACCCTTTAGGGAGCTCGTCGATAAACCTGTCTCCAAACCCTCTTGGAGAAAAGACAAGTCTAGGAATCCTAACTACTCCATGAGTAGCCTTTGGATTCATGCCAATAGAGATATTTACGCCAACTTTTATGGTAAATCCTTCTAGTAACAGGCTTACGAGCCTGAATCATGGTCTCTATGACAGAGTCAGAAAAAGGGGACCTTGAAGTAGTCGGATGATGTAAGCCATTGAGGTTATATTGCCCTACTGTAACCTGATGACTCAGGCCGAAGCTGAGGCCATGCTAGGAGGGGAAGAAAATTGCTCTCAATTCCAGAAAGTTTATGGGTAGAACAGACTCTGACCGGGTCCATGTTCCCTGCTCTTAGAGAGCCCCAAACTACTCCCCAGCCCAACAGGTTGGCATCTGTTGACCAAAGTAGAGAATCCCTTGTCTCCTGCTCTGCCAGAAACCGCGGAGACAGCTCCGCGTAATCTCCGTCCCCCTACCTGCTGCAGACTGGGGTGGAAGCGAGAGAACGGGATGATGTCCATTACCGCTACCATCAGCCCAATTACCTCCATACACTGAGCCCCTGATGGCCGAGGAGAGGACTGAAGTGCTAGGCAAGAATCGTCAAGAATCGAAAATCCTTGATTTCCTGGCTACTGTCCGACTTCATAGACGAGGAGACTACTATAATTTTGAAATAAGGAACTCTTTTCCAAATTCACCTGCCATCCATGAGACCACAGGAAAAATAATCACATTTCCTTGCGTGATATTGTTTGATGAAAGGAAGGCGCCTGAACCAGAATTTTGTCCAGAGAAGGTGCCACAGCAATGCCCCACAATCGGAGCACCCCTGCAGGGATCCCAGAACCATTGAGAAAATTCTCGGAGCTGTGGCAAGGTCGAAGAACGAGCCACAAACTGGAAGAGTTTGTCTAGAAAGGCAAACTTTGTAAATTCCTAGTGGATGGGAAAAAAAAAAAAATGGAATGGTAGATTCCATTGTAAAGGACGTCACTCTGAGAAAGTTGCTTAGACTCTTGATAGCTAAAATTGTACTGAAGGTTCCCTCCTACTTGGGAACCCCGAACAGATTGGACTAGAATCCCAGATCTCGTTCCTGCCTTGGACCAGGAACTATCACTCCCAGGTCCGAGAGGCTCTGTAGACAGTGTAAGAACACCTCTCCTTTTCTCTAGTCTGCAGAGAATCTTGAAGGCAGAAACCAATCACTGAGAGGAAAAAGTACTGAATTATAGTTTGTATCCCTCAGACACAATGACTACTGCCCAGGGATCTTGCACCTCTCGAACCCAAGCCTGAACAAAGAAGAAAGCCTGCCCCTCCAAGATCCTTCCGGATCGGGTGCAGGCCCTTCATGCTGTCTTCGATTTAACTGCGGGCTTTTTTGATTGCTTTTCCTATTCCAAGACTGAATGGGTCTCCCGGAAGGCTTAGACCACTCCTGCTTGTAAGAGGGAATGCAAGGATTTCCTTTTAAATTTTGAAAGGAACAAAAATTATTCTGATTTCCCTTTGTTCTCAATAATCTAGACTTAGAGACATCCGCAGACCCAGATATTAATCATAACGCTCTGCGGACAATATGACAAAGCCCGAAATCTTAGCTCCCAGCTTAATAATCCTAAGGGAATGAAGGAGTTGGCTACCTTCAGAGCCTTTACCCTAACATGGATTTCTGCAAGAGCGGTGTCTGTCCGAATAGAATCAGACAACGCATTCAAACCAGTACGCCGTCGCACTGGTGACAGTAACTATGCAACCACAGGCATTGTAAACCCTCTAACTCTTCCAAGACTCCTTGATAGAAAAGGAGAAAAAGATAGCTGATCCTCAAACTTCATAAAACGAAAATCTTTAATCTTTGATGGTTAAGACCGGAGACATCATGCAGTAAAACAAAAAACACAAACACGCAGCCAAGCAGAAACGTCTGACCGGTTTCGGTCACACAGGACCGTAATCAGACATAATAGAGCACACATGTAACCACCCTTAAAAGGGGTAAAAACAACAGTGATTGGTTAGTAACAATTGCCACGTAATGAACACCCTTATATACATAAATGCAATACAGTAATATGAGATGAGAACCTATACTTAATTTAAACTTCTATATAGACCCTAGAGATATGTGCAAATTAAATCAAAGTATAAGGAGTATCCCATGAACAGTTGGTAATGCACTGAACAGTACTGATTTGATAAGCATAAGTAAAAGAAACAACATACAGCAATACATATTCCCAAAATGGAAAAACATAATAGGTTATATTTTCAATCAATAATTTACCTATCCTGTATCAAGGCCACAAATTCTAAAAGGTGACACTAGATGCAGGCTCTTAAATACAATGGCTTTACTAAATCAAACATAATAATGGGTAATAAAGTAATACTTAAACAATAGAAGTGGTAATTAGGTTATAACCAAACTCCCTATTACTTAGTGAGAATCCCTAATGGCCACTAAGAGCGGTGTCTGTCCGAATAGAATCAGACAACGCATTCAAACCAGTACGCCGCCGCACTGGTGACAGTAACTATACAACCACAGGTATTGTAAACCCTCTAACTCTTCCAAGACTCCTTGATAGAGTCTGCTACAGGAAAAATCTTTTATTATAAATAGGAGATGGAGAAAGGAGGACCCCGGTTTCTCCCATTCCTTAACAAACCTCTATTACCTTATCTGGTACAGAAAATAGGTTCAAAATATTAGCATATTTTCCTGGACCTTATAGAATTGACTACGCCTGTAGTGTCGGAGCCGTAACAAACGGAGGTGTGCAAGCTTTAGTATCAGATAAGGTATTACACTGATACCACCATCTTCCTCTTCAGGCAAGAAACATTCTGAATAACCACTACCGTATCAGCAACCTTATTCACCGATTAAATTTCCTCTTGCGCTTTCCCTATAGTATGGGAAAAGCAGACAATGTATCAGATAATGCCCAATGACATTAGTGAAGCGATGTCTTGCAAGTTAACTCCAGGTGGAGTTTGAAAGGAAGCGCAGGGCACTGCATGTGTGGGAAAAAAATTTTGTGGGACACTTTTTTTGCGTCCTATATTGAACATTGCCAATAGATTTCTGAACAGCATCCGCCTCAGGAGTTGGTTCAGAAAAAAGGTCTAATCAAATAAAATTCTATTTTATTTTTTTTTAATAAAAATTAAAACTGAAAATATCTTGAAAGTAAGGGAGAGCTGGATGTGTTTTTGGACCACCAGGCGGTCACACGACTCCTTAGAACCCAGGCTAAGTATTACAGAGAGGGAGACAGATCTGGTAGACTATTAGCCTCCCTGGTAAATAAGAAGACTGCTCGTAAGCCTATTGCGGCGATTACTTACCGCAACAAGACACATAAAACCCTAGAGTCTATAGTGGCGGCTTTGGCGGATTATTATGCCACCCTTTATTCCAGCCAAAAGAAGCCACCTCACGAGGTCATAGCATCCTTCTGGAATGAGCTTGATCTTCCGCAACCCAGAGAGGAACAGGTGGCGGCTCTCAACTCACCCATAGCCCCTGAGGAGATCCTAAAATCCATCTCATCTATGTCCAACGGGAAAGCGGCGGGCCCTGACGGCCTCCCGGCCGAGTTCTTCAAATTATTGAAGACCCAGATCACACCGACTCTAACGAAATTATACAACCTGTATTACAAGGAGTTGATACCTCCCTCTCAAACATTTACAATGGCACATGTGTCATTGATTCCGAAGCCGGGGAGGGACCCTGGTCTCCCTGAATCCTATCGTCCCATCTCCCTACTTAATTCGGACTACAAGATCTTGATGAAGATCCTGGCCGACAGACTAAAAGTGATCCTAACTGACATTATTCACCCGGACCAAACAGGATTTATGAGCCGCAGAACGTCTGACTAATGTGAGAAGGGTATTACATACCATAGCACACTATGAGAGGGGACCGGAACTTCCGGAGGCGGCAGATCAACCGGAGGCCTTCCTGCTGTCCTTGGATTCAGAGAAGGCCTTCGAAAGGGTGGAGTGGAGCCACCTACTGCGACGCTTTGGCTTCTCGGTATCATTTCTCCAATATATTAGCAATATTTACAGGGCCCCATTGATCGCCATCATGGCTAACGGGTTATCCTCGCCGCGTATCACACTACAAAGAGGCACCCGTCAAGGGTGTCCTTTATCCCCCCCCTTCTTTTCAACCTAGCCTTAGAGCCACTGGCTGTTAAGCTGCGTAAGGTCTACCCGGGTATGAGGATGGGAGAGAAGAGTAGAGGATGCATCTGGCACTATATGCGGATGACATGCTCCTATTTGTGGAACACCCAACAAAACATATCCCAAAAAATTCTGGCGACCATTGAGGCCTTCGGGTCCTTCTCAGGCTATAAGATAAACAAAACAAAATCGGAAATCTTATGGCTTCAGAGGCATAAGGCACAGTCATGCTCTTATCCGTTTCAGGAGGCCGGGGACACCCTGACCTATCTGGGCATTCAATTGTCCACTAATAGGCAAACCTTGTAGCGTAATAATATCACGCGAGTGTGTTGTGATCTGGTTCAAACCTTAGAGGGGTGGAGAAACTTACCGGTTTCCCTCACAGGGCGAATCAACTTGGTAAAAATGGTCATCCTACCACGGATCCTGTATCCTCTCTTGATGCTACCTTTTCTGATTACCAGAAAAGACCTGGCGATCTATTCAAAGGCCCTATCTAAGTTCTTATGGAAGGGGGGCAGATCTAGAATAGCTCTCAGGAAATTGTATGCACGACCCTTCTCGGGTGGCCTGGGTCTCCCCGACCTGAAGCTTTACAACTGGGCAACACTCAGCCGTCTCATGCTGGATTGGCAATTAAAAACGGAGCACTTTTACACATTTGAACTGGAGAGAAATGCACTGAGGGGATTTGATCCCTCACTCCTGCCCTACACCCCACTTAATAGCCTTCCAGCGGTGGTCAAGGATAGCTTTCTTTATAAGGACGTGCTGCGGGCATGGCGGCAGGCCCTTGGATACTTGGGCCGGCGTCACGTATCCCCCAGATTAATCCCACTGCGAAACAATATCTGTTTCCCCCCTGGGATTGATACTTCCCCGTTTACCAACTGGGAAACCAAGGGCTTATGTTCGGTGGGAGATGCTTTAGACATCTCTAGGAAATGCGTCAAGTCCTTTGGGGAGTTACAAACTCAATTTGGACTACCGCGGGCCCACTTCTATGCCTATCTCCAGATGAGGCATTACGTGGACCAGCTGATTAGAGAGGACCCACAATTCTGGGAGCCGCACGTATTTAGTGTATCAGTGTCTGCTTTTAAGCTTGGAAGTTTTTCTATCTTGGAGATTTACAAAACACTGCTGAGCCATGTTGAATCTAAACATTTAACCCTACTAGAAAATAGATGGAGAGGCCACTTAGAGAGGGAAGATCTCTGAGCTAATCCAGCGCAGTATAGAAAATGTTAAGAGCAACGCTGTCTATGACGCTGAGTGTCTAGGCAAGTGCTGTTAAAGGGACAGTTTACTCAAATTTTCTCCCCTTTAATTTGTTCCCAATGATCCACTTTACCTGCTGGAGTGTATTAAATTGTTTACAAGTAGCTCCTTTACCCTTATATTGGCATTTGAAATTGTTAATTTAGCATGTGGTATCCACACCTATTCTGAAAGTTTGTGGCCGTGCGTACCAGCTATAGATAAGCTTTGTAAACACAGCCAGCAGAAGAAATTACACTCCCAATGTGATAAAGCAGAGATAAGGTAATAAAATGTTGATTTTCCATTGTTCTCTCAAAGTATTGGTGATTGTTTTAAGGACAGATATAAGATAAAGAAGCAGGTATATGTGCACAATGTGATACAGTAATGAGATCTGATTATATCTACAAGCTCAACCTATTTTATTAGGCTGTGGCTTCAAAACACAAAATCAGAGCTTTAATATACAGAAATAAACCTTAAAAAGCTAATTTTCATACATTTTTTACTCTGCAGTTGGTAAAAAAAGCAATTGTAAACACATTAAGGGAAAAACTATTTTACAGTATACTGTCCCTTTAAGTCCCCTCCTTTAATCTATAGGAGGCTATTGTCCCAATAATAATGTGCTCCACTTCCTCTGAGTTCCTCTTTTCCAAGAAAAGAAGTCAGCACTTACCTTTAAAATCTGCCCGACAGCAGGGCAGCTCAGCAGGTTTGCGGGGTCCTCTCCCTCACATAGCTCTGTGGATAAAGCCTGAGTAATCTTGCTTAGGCTATCAGGGTTAGGGCAGCATGACTGTATGGGAGGCGCAGTGAGAATTATGTCCCACAAGTTCCCATTGCTCTAAAGCCACCAAAGCTCTACTGAAGAGACTGATATGGACTACGGCTACACCCTAGAACAAAGCAGCACAATCTTGCACTACTTTAAAAATTATAAACTCTTGATTGAAGAATCTATACTAACACCTCACTTTACCACTTCCTATCACTAACGTAGGCAAAGAGAATGACTGGAGTGGGAGGGAAGGGAGGAGCTATTTAACAGCTCTGCTATAGTGCTCTTTGCCTCCTCCTGCTGACCAGGAGGTGAATATCCCATTAGTAATTAAGATGATCCGTGGACTCATTGTCTTAAAAAAGAAAGAAAGTTATTTTAGCCTGTGCTATCCCCACCTACCCTGAAAGTTTTTGGCCTTAATGCCAAGCTGTGTAAACACAGCCAGTAGAAGAAATTATCTCCAAGTATTGGTGATTAGTTTATGGACAGATATAAGAAAGAAGCAGGTATATGTACACAATGTGATAAAGTAATGAGATCAAATTATACCTACAAGCTGAACCCATTTTATTAGGTTGAGGCTTCAAAACACAAAATCAGCTAATTCATATACACAAATAAGCCTTAAAAAAAAATCAAATATCATACTCTGCAACTGGAAAAGTAGTTGGAAACACGTTTTTAAAACAAAATTACCACCCTTTAAACTGTTTTTTCTTAAAGACCTGGCTGATGTTATCCTATAGCAGCACAACAGAAATGCCTTGTAGTCAAACAGCAAACAACTTGTTTTCTTCTTAAAGGGACACTCAATCAAAATTAAACTCATTATTCAGATAGAGCATGCCATTTTAAACAACCTTCCAATTTACTTCCATTAACAAAATGTGCAGAGTTTTTTTTAATATTTACTCTTTGAGTCACCAGCTCCTACTGAGCATGTGCAAGAATAAGTGTGTATGCATTTGTGAATGGCTGATGGCTGTCACATGGTACGTGTATGCATTTGTGATTGGCTGATGGCTGTCACATGGTACAGGGGGAGTGGAAAAAGACATAACTTAAAATTGTCTGAAAAGAATCTACTACTCATTTGAAGTTCAGACTAAGTGCTATTGCATTGTCTTGTTATCTTGCATTTGTTGATTATGCAAATCTACTGTGTTGACTGGTCCTTTAAAAAGGGACAGGAAATCCCTAAATTTTCTTTCATGATTTCAAACATACAATTAAAAAAAAAAAAAAAAAGAAACCATCCAATTTACTTTTATTATCAAAGTTGCTTCTCTCTCATTCTTTGCTGAAGGAACAACATTGCACTACTGGCAGTTAGTTGAACACAACTAATTAACCAATCACAAGAGACAAATGTGTGCAGGCTTAATTAGAACTTAATGAAGCCTCCACTATTTCCTTCTCTAATTAAGAACTGCAAAATAATACATTTTATACTGACATTATGACCGTGGTCAGCCATGCAGGCTGAAGCCCCGATTGGCTCCTTCAAAGAAAGTAAAACATTAAGTGTAGTTTGGCTATTGCAAAACCAATTGTGGTAAAAATGATGTTAATTTGTTTTTTGACTGATATGCTATTCTATTGTAACGGGGGGGGGGGGGAGAAGAGGTGCGGAGCATAGTCTCCTCTCTCCAACACAGCGAGAACTTTATGCACAACTGCAGTCAAGTGCTCCTTGTCTTCTCCCATAGAAATACATTCATGTTTTAGCTTAATTAGCTTCTTTCAACTAAATGGCAGCCATGGGTTAAATGTACTCTACATGCCAACAGCTTTAGCAGTGTTTCAGAGCAGAAGGTCATGTGGGAGGGGCTACTCTATTGGGACTGCCATGTGCGAGCTGCCACCTCTACAAACTGCAGAAAGACACCTCATGCAAATTGTCTTCAAGTGTCACTTGTAAACCATTAAAGGACCACTCAATGCAGTAGAATTGCACCATTAACAAGTGCATAATAAAAAGACAATGATTTAACAACTACTCAGAATTTCATAAAAGCAGATATTTTTTCTGACAAATGTATTTTCTGCCATTTTCCACCCCCCTGTATTATGTGATTCACAAACTAGTAAACGTATACCCTGTGAGCTTGTGCACATGCTCAGTAGGGTCTTTGTTTTTAGAAAAATTTGTATATAAAGACTATGCAAAATGTAATAATTTAAAGTATATTGGAAGGTGTCTTAAAACTGCATGCTCTATCTGAATCAAAGTTTATTTTGACTTAAGTGTCCCTTTAAAGGGACAGTATAAATCAATTTTATTTAAAGGGACAGTCAACATCAGAATTTTTTTTTTTAAAACTGATAGATAATCCCTTTATTACCCATTCCCCAGTTTTGCATAACCAACATATTAATATACTTTTAACCTCTATGATTAACTTGCATCTGAGCATCTTCTGACAGCCCCCTGATCACATGACATTATCTATTGACTTGCATTTTAGCAAATAAGTGCAGTGTCTGCACAGACGGCATCACAATGTTATCTATATAGTTTACATGAACAAGCTCTACCCTGTTGTGAAAAGCAAATTTAAAAAAAAAATAAAGGGTTTGCACTTGACTGTCCCTTTAACTGCATGTAATTGACACTTCTATAAAGAATATGCACAGATACTGATAATCCGGTGTAAAACCTTTTTAACACTTATTTAGAAGCCCCCAATTTAGCGCTGTTGATGAGGTTAGGCTGGGACACCCACTGAAATGAACTGAGAGCAGACCCTCCCCTGCATACGAAAAGACCCATTATACAAACAGAAGCAATGACATCAGTATACATCTAAAACTTTGGGGCTTGTTTAGATCAGCACAATGTTATTTAATAAACAAAACTATTTTTTTTACAAAAATGCCCCCAAATGGAACAGCCCCAGCCATAAAACATACCAGCCAAGTTCAAACATTTGTAAAACAATTTTACATAATTTTTATTACAAATTTTATTCAATAGCCAAACCCCACCAACCATTTGCCTTTCTGGAGGAACCAATCTTGACTTTAGTCCACAGACAACAAGGCTAGTCAGACATAGTAGAGAGTGCATTGTTTTGCAGTGGTTAGCCAAAAATTAAAAATTGCTGGCAAGTATTTTAAAATATTTTTCAAAAATAAATAAAATTAGTTACATAGCCATGCTGTCTAGAGTAGTCTGATCCACCCCCCTTATCAGTGTTTAGCATCAGAAACACAGGCACTGTAACAACCCGAGTTCACAGCTGCTTATTTGCTTCTAGGCATGCTCCAGCAGATAATGAGTGTTAAAGTCTGCATTCTACCAAATCAAAGGTGGGATATAGATGCAGCCATAGAAGGAATCGTGTGTGTGTGTGGGGGGGGGGGGGGGGGAATAGAGCTGTACAATTCGGAAATTTAAGGGTTAATGGAGAGGCATTGCAATATAAATTTGGTGGTAAAGTTATTAAAGTACATTTTATATTATTTGTCTCTTTCCCCAACTTGTTCTATGTCCCTTTAAATGATGCAATTGAATTGTGCCTTGGATAGCAAAGTAATACAATGCCCCCCCCCCCCCCCCCCCGGCTACTTCATAATGCCTCCCTGCTGGCAATTTTCTTTGGAGTACACAGATGTAGCAGGGCTATCCTTGAGAAGTTAATACATTTCAAGTTCTAAACATTAGAAAATTCAGTTTTCGGAGCTAAATTACACGGCGAGGGAAAAATATATAACTAAAGTATATTCCAGTTCGTTACACGCAACTAAAAATGTTATATACAAATCTCAAGGTGTTTGCTGCTCCTTAAAAAGGGACAGTCAACCCAAAAATAGTTTTAACTTACATCTATAAAGTTGCCATAGATCAGGGCTCGACAAACCCAGGAGCCTGGGAGCCACTGGCTCCTAGAATTTTACCCCTGGCTCCTAACTTTATGGCTTATTATCCATATATAAATCCAACTGTCTGGCTCCTAAAAATATTCCTGGCTCCTAATATTTGAACATATTCGTCAACCACTGCGCATAGATCGTTTTTTACAAATATAGCAGTTTACAGATATTCCGTTTGCAAGTAAAATCACTTTTGCCGCTGCTGCCGTTTAATAATGTCCATCTGGATCCGCCCCTTTTTCGTCATCCGTGACATGATCTTTTGATACCTGTAATTTTTTTAACTTACTCGTAACCGGCATTAGCGCATTCGCAATGCGCCTATTCTACTGTTCTGCAGAGGACCCTGGAGTACGTTGGCATAATGTACATGAGCAAGCTGCCTACCATAACTATATAGTCACTTTAACCCATACTTCATTAACACACAGAGAAGAAACACTCACCGCTCTAGCAGGATGTCTTCCCGCGCAGACAACCTTAGGGTGGGAAGTAGCAACTGACAAGGAAGAGACATGAAGATAAGGGGAGGTCTTTGAATGCATTTAACAGAAAGAACCTCCCCTTTCTACCCTCCTTTCCCGTGTGTGCGCATATTTGAAAGGCAAATTGACATTTTTTATTATTGCTTCTTATATCCCCCTTACAATGTCAGGTCGCCGCTCGGGCTGGTAACTTAAAAATTTTACTTGCCCGCAAGAAATTTAGGTCGCCATTGGCGACCGGACCGGTCTATTCATATTCCCTGATAGAGTGATAAACCATTATGCCTAGCAGTATCTTGCCAAACTGGTAGTCAAGCTAATTACCCGTTGGGCAACCTTTAACCCTGGGGTGTTGATAAAGCACTGTATGAGGGTCAAAGATAATGATCTGAGATTGTTACAAAAGAATGCGGCGGCTGAACAACACACTGGACATCTCAAAGAAAATGCCAAGAGAAGCAAAATGACAGACCAGAATTACCCGACAACACACTCCAAACAATCAACACATACCCCATCAGTATTGACAGCACAAGTCAAGGACCACTGCTTACAAAATCAGTGACACTACCTCTAGGACCACTGCTTACAAAATCAGTGACACTGTACATCTAGGACCACTGCTTTTTGTTTGGGTGTAAAAAAGTTACCCCAACAGTAGAATAGGCGCATTGCGCATGCACTAATGCCAGTTACAAGTAAGTTAGAAAAATTACAGGGATCAGAAGAAGATCATGTTGTCAAGGATGACAAAAAAGGGGCAGAGCCAAACAGACATTTTCAAATGGCAGCAGCGGCAAAGTTATTTTACTTGCAACAGAACATCTGTAAAAACTGTGCTATATATGTATATATATATATATATATATATATATATATATATATATATATATATATATATATATATATATATATATATATATATATATATATATATAAACTTTATAGATATAAGTTAAAACTATTTTTGGGTTGACTGTCCCTTTAAGACTGAGATTCTTAAAGGACCAGTCAACACTGTAGATTTGCATAATCAACAAATGCATGATAAGAAGACAATGCAATAGCACTTAGTCTGAACTTCAAATGAGTAGTAGATTTTTGTTAAATAAATTGCAGTTATGTCTATTTCTACTCCCCCTGTATCATGTGACAGCCATCAGCCAAGCCAATCATAAATGCATATACGTATATCCTGTGAATTCTTGCACATGCTGAGTAGGAGTTGGTGACTCAAAAAGTGTAAATATAAAAAGACTGTGCACATTTTGTTAATGGAAGTAAATTGGAAAGTTGTTTAAAATTGCATGCTTTATCTGAATAATGAAGTTTAATTTTGACTTGAGTGTCCCTTTAAATGCGAAACTGGTTTATTGTGACTGCACTCAGTGGATTAATAAAATATTACTTATAAAGGGACTTTGTAGTCAATATTAAAATCATGATTCTGGCAAGCAATTTTAAACAACTTTCCAATTTACTTTTATTAAATTAATTTGCTTCATTCTCTTGGTAGAGAAATGTACTACAGAGATCTAGCTGCTTGATTGGTGTTTGCACATACAGCAGGGTTCTCCACAGACAATTTTGATAGCTGGGTGGCATTACGGTAATAGTTTGTGACACCAATACATTTTCTGCTATGTATAAATATTGCATGACTCAGATGTGCAACTAGCGCTGTTGGCGGAACAGCGGTAGGTTCCGCTCAGGACCAGCAATTCTGTGTGACCCCTTTGGGTAAAAAAAAATAGAAAAAAAAGAAAGAAAAAAAGAAGAAAAAAAGAAAGAAAAGAAAAAAAAAAAAAAAAAAAAAAAAAAAGGAGGACAGAGCAAGGACGAGAGTAGAGCACATAATATTTCAACCATTAAGGCCCTATAACGGTGGTGACAAACAAAATATTAAATAAAAAAATAAAATATTAATTTGTTAAACTAAAAATCATTTAGTAGTTTTAAATATTTTACATAAATGCAAACAGCCTTAAAAAAAAGTTAGATTTTCAAAATTACTATATTGCAGCCTTAAAAAAGTTAGAAAAAAAATATTAATCTAATAAGATATACCTACCGTACTTTGAGTAGAAAACAAAACTTCTAAATGGTGAAAAATGTTGTTTAAATTGATCATAAAGTGGTAACGACCGCCCATAAAAGTAGGCAGCGCATTTGTACAATGATTTACCTTCTACCAGCTAGGGTTGCCACCTCGGACACTTATGAGTTACACATGCTACAGGGTAAGGAGAGGGCAACATGTACTGCACACCTGGGTAGCACATGAATAGTGACCCTGGACAGCGCTATTTATGTTCCTCCCTGCATGTGAAACTCATAAGTGTTTCAATAAAAATTAAAAAAAAATGGCCAAAGTGGCAACCCTAGCACCAGCCAATCGAACTAGCATAGCCCACTAATTTTGCTTATTCAAATTTCTTGATCTAGTGAAATACTACACACTAAATTGTTAGAAACTGGGGTAAAATCTTAGTTTAGCGTTCTAAATTATTTTATCATATCTCATTATTTTCCTACAAAAATTGGCGTGGGGGTTCAGATGAGGGCTACTAACAATGCTGCAATGTTTGTGTCTCCAGGAACAAAAAGGGGAGCCATATTTTGGGGTGGCCCTCATCTGAACCCCCACACCAATTTTTGTAGGAAAATAATGAGATATGGCTGCGTAAATAATTTAGAACGCTACACTAAGATTTTACCGAAACTGGAATCGCATGCACACTAGGCAGTCATCTTTGGGATTCCTTCCTAATGATCGTATGAGCAAATAACCTAGATACTCATCTGGCGATGGGGTGATGACACAGACAAACGCCGTAGAGATCTGCGCATGTGTGTGTAACTGCAAATGTGGGCTCCCATGGATTGTTCTACACAAGTAGAACAACCTTTTACGTTGTGCAAAGGGTTTAGCAGCTATAAGAATTTTAGTAAAATACAGGTGAATCACGTGTAATTTACATACAAGTTTTTTATACAATGCTTTTAAAAGGTGGGGATATTTTTGTGGGGTTTCCTAACTCAAACGTATTTTTTTCGAGGCTATTCTAAATACATTTGTTTCTTTGCATAGTTGCCTCGCAAAACTAGAGCTCATTTTACTACCTGAGGATGACAAATCTCGTAAACGTATATTCAGAGAATACGTTAGAAGGAATCCGATAAATATTAATTTGTATTAGTAGGTGTAAGCAAAACAGATTCTTAATGCTGTATGAATCATTTTAATATAGTTTGAATTCATATATAAATTTTAGACTCATGAGTAAACGACACCCACTTATTATAAATGCGGATCACCGAAATAAAAAGAACACTAAACTAACAAATTAAAAAATAACTAAATCGCTATTCACGATAAATATATGCAAACAAAAACCGCCATTACATGTTCTAACCATCAAGGGAACAAGATGGCGGCTGCTACAAAAAATATAATTTAAAAACATTTCAAATTATAAGATTGTACTTACAGTAAAACAAGCTATGCTAAAATTATACAATATCAAATATTAGTATTACCTTGTAGTGTTGTTCGAGAACAGAAACTGCTGCAACACCTCAAATACCAGATGTCCTTCTCAAGACTTAACTACAAATAATGGCGATCACAAAACTGCGTTCTAGAAAACACTGCAGTTCTGTGGCGTCAGGACGTAGCAATAGACACGCCCCTTCGTTGCTTTGCTACAAGGCAGCCTACTTGCTTTGGTTACCAGGGTCAACGCGTGACACCACCGTGACCACACGGAAACTACTTAGCAAAAGGATGTCTTTTTCTGCTCGCAACAATATAATAAACAAGAAGGTGTGGCTAATTGTGCAGAATGCAAGAAGACTACGTAGAAAATTAGAAATGATGTGTGCAGACAAAAGTTAATCCAATTTGATTCATATAAACTGAAAAACATTTTAAAATAACTTGCAAATAAAGTTGTTTCAAAACAAACATACAAGCAATTGATCAACCCTTCAAAAAGAAGGGGTAATTGTACAATTATTCACAGTTATTTTTATTTTAACTGGCATTTCTGAATTTGCTATGTACTTCAAAATATTATAAACTACTAGTTTACAAGGGCACATTTACAGAGGTATGACAACAGGGATCTCAATATAGAGACCAAGACTGCACCACTAGGGGCCCACCTGGCCTTGCACGCAGTATTGATTTTCCTTAAAAGGGCAGTAAACCTACAAAATAATGTTATATAATTCTGCACATAGTGCATAATAATATAACATTATCTTAGTGTCAACTTTATACAACAAAACAGGGATAGGCAAGGTGTCCGTACACGGACACTGGTGTCCGTGACTAGCCCTTGCAGTGTCCACCACAACCTTAGCATAGCTTTTCTTTCTGATTAAATAATAGGAATAAAAAAATATGTAGTGTGAATAAAGTTAGTGTCTTGTCAAGAGACTGCTAGCGATATTGGGTGATAAGTTATGGAATAAATAAAGCCTGAGTGAAATACTGGATGTGTATCTGCATTTGTATAATAACACCCAGCTGTATACAAAGACACAGTAGTGACACTGGCGCATACGTATAGCCAGACAAGGGCTGGTTATAGTGTCAGTGGTATCTGCATCAGTAAAATAACACCCAGTGTTCTACAATTACACTGGCACATGGGTATAGCCAGAGGAGGGCTGGTTATAGAATCAGTGGTATCTGCATCAGTATAATAACACCCAGCACTATATAATGGCACAGTAGTGACACTGGCACATGGGTATAGCCAGAGGAGGGCTGGTTATAGAATCAGTGGTATCTGCATCAGTATAATAACACCCAGCGCTATATAATGGCACAGTAGAGACACTGGCACATGGGTATAGCCAGAGGAGGGCTGGTTATAGAATCAGTGGTATCTGCATCAGTATAATAACACCCAGCACTATATAATGGCACAGTAGTGACACTGGCACATGGGTATAGCCAGAGGAGGGCTGGTTATATGATCAGTGGTATCTGCATCAGTATAATAACATCCAGCACTATACAAAGACACAGTAGCGACACTGGCTTATGGGTATAGCCAGAGGAGGGCTGGTTATAGGATCAGTGGTATATACATTAGTTTAATAACACCAAGCACTATACAAAGACTCAGAAGTGACACTAGCTCATGAGTATAGCTAGAGGAGGGCTGGTTATAGGATCAGTGGTATCTGCATCAGTATAATAACACCCAGCACTATATAATGACATAGTAGTGACACTGGCACATGGGTATAGCCAGAGGAGGGCTGGTTATAGGATCAGTGGTATCTGCATCAGTATAATAACACCAAACACTATAAAATAATGTTTTTAATTTAAAATGTACCTTGGTGTCCTTCACTAAGGTCTGTACTTTGGAAAATGTCCGCCACAGCCTTTGTCTGTGCCTATCCCTGCAACAAAATATTGCAGAGATTTTTCATTACGAAGATGAATTTTGCAGAACGCCGATCCTAGCTCTACTGAGCAGGTTTGTTTTTTCCTAAGTGCATCAAGGGCACGCTGTCTAGTCACAGCGCGCCCGATCGCACCATTTAACTGAAAGTAGCTCACTCCTGCTACCAGACCAGAGCAGGAGCGAACTACATTCAGTTTAATGGCACGATCAGGCACACTGTAACTAGACAGCATGCCTGCGATTCGCTTAGAAAAAACAGACCCCCTCAGTAGAGCCAGGAGCGACGTTCTGCAAAATTAATCTTTGCAATAAAATATCTCTGCAATATTTTGTTGTATAAAGTTGGCGCTAAGCTAATGTTATATATACCAGGGGGCCTGGTGGGGACTATGCTCTACCTCTGTTTGTCCCACCTCTTGCAAACAAGTGTTCACAGTGTAGGGAAATATGGTGGCAGGGTTTCCAAGATGGGTTGGCACAGTGCAGCCGTATAGAAAAACTTGCCACCGTATTTGTACAGGAAGGTTGAGCAAGTGCAGATCTTTTGTTGCGACTAACCAAGGGTGAAGGACGATTTACAGAGAAGCATCTCCTATGAGGCTGCTGACTCAGTTTCTGGACTCAGTTTCTGTTGATTTCATACAGCCAGAAAGGATGTCATGGGGCCAGTGAAGTTTAGTTATGTCCCTGCAAATATATGTATATATACAGTCATGTGAAAAAGAAAGTACACCCTCTTTGAATAATACGATTTTAATTATCAGGCCATAATAACAATCATCTGGTTCTTAGCATTTCTGAAAATTAAGTAAATACAACCTCAAATGAACAACAACACATGACGTATTATACCATGTTAAGATTTATTTAACAAAAATAAAGCCAAAATGGAGAAGCCATGTGTAAAAACTAAGTACACCTTATGATTTAATAGCTTGTAGAACCACCTTTAGGAGCAAACACTTGAAGTAGTCATTTTCTGTATGACTTTATCAGTCTCTCACATCGTTGTGGGGGAATTTTGGCCCACTCTTCTTTACAACGTTGCTTCAGTTCATTGAGATTTGCGGGCATTCATTTATGCACAGCTCTCTTAAGGTCCCGCCTGTCAGTATATGGCCGGGTTATAATATAATATATTTAATAATTATCCTTTAAACTAAACCCCCAATAAAATGCATATACCAAACAATAGAATTAATGTAAATTCCTACGTTCTTTATATTAGTTAAAATTTATAAACACATTGAAATATATTTGAAGAAAACCAGATATGAATCAAAACTATACACATTTAAACTGTTATAATAAGCTATGCAAAGATCATAAAATTTACCTTATTCACAATTGAATTTCATTAAAATACCACTAACATTCAGACAGTACAATCAGTATATAGCCACAATTTATCCTATATAATTCCAATTTAAAACATCAGAAATTGTATATATTATTTGTGCAAATAACAAACTCCTATGCCAATTTATCTAAGCTGAAATAAATTCTTAATTACCTACAATTAAGACCAATTCTAAGATATATTTGTATATTTGCAAAGATAAATTACTTAGCATACAAAAGACAAGCTTAACACTATACAGGACTGTGAATATGAGTCTAAAATATAAAGTACCTTTTTAAAATTGCTGAACTACAATTTTAAATGGTTACTAAATACCTTTAATTTAAATATCAAAGAGGAAAAAAAAAATAGAACAATAATACATCACCAGTTTGAGCCAATTTGTAGTTCAATCTTTTCCAAATATTTTCAGATCACCTCATTTGAAGAAAATTTATTGCACAGATCAAGATAAGTTTCAGCTTCTTGCTTAAGTGATTGTGTTCCCAAGTATGGCCGCCAGTTATCAATCACTAGTTTCAGCAGACAAAAGCCCAAAAGACTGTCTATCTCTCTTGCATTCAGCTTTTCTTATATCTAATCATTGGTAATCTTTTTCGGTTACGACCACGGATGCTCGTCCCTTCTCATTGGTTCATTTTAGGGGATGCCCCCCTCACTGGCTCTGTATGTGACCTAATCAAAAATTAATTTGGCTGTCATACCATTCCAATCCCCTAGGGGGCAGCAGACAACCAGCAATGCAGACCCACCATCAAACATTGCTAACAATCTGATACATCCTTATAAAATGACAATTTTAACCACCATAACTCCTTGCATTAACAAATCTCTCCTGTCAGCATCCATATCTCATCTAGCATAACAGAAAACCTACAACCTGATACCAAACACCAACATTTCATCAATTTCTATGATAAAATAGAAGATATCCACATATCTCTGTGTTTATGACTAATATACATAGGACATTTTGTCTGAAAATAAAGAGACAGATATTATTTTGAAATTAGACTAACACTTAAACATTTATTATACAGATACTTATTTAGAAATCTCATCTCCACATCAGTTCTTCCTGTCATTTTTCATTAGCTTCCTGGGACACAGAGAAATTGTATTTATTTTGGAATAACTTAAACATTTTATGTATACTAATGCAGTTATTCATTTAATTTATTGCAATCTGAATTGCATTATAGACATGTAATACAGTCTAAGGTATATATTAAATATTCTGCTGTCAAATGTACACAGGTTAAGGTATATTGAAATCTTAAATCATGGCTTCTATGTTTTCAAGAGACACAGGGTTGGGCCAGATGCGTATGGAGCTCAACAGGGGATCATTTAAATATAGGTGACATTTTAGTCATTTCTTCAGCTAACGAATCTCATTAAGTCTAATAAGAAATCCAGCCATTTCTCAGACATTGTGTCTGTATATCACTGTATGGGGTCATCTATCTGATAATCTTGTTCTCAGATGTTCTGTTAATCAAGAAAGGGAATCTTCATGTTTGATCCAAGATTTACAATATACAAAATATAGATGGCCATCTCTTTTGAAGTAAATTGCCTTTCTTTGAAATGACTGTCTGATCTAAGATCTGGAATATACGGATTACTATCTTTTTGAAACAATCTGTCTTTCTATACAACAGTCTAAGCCTTTATTCTTTCTGAAATAACTATGCAAGCAATTTCTTTGATGAATGAGAGAAGGGGGGTTTGTCCACACAGTGATCTTTTGGAGTTTTACAAATAAAATGAATTATTTGGCGTATACAACCATCTATATATATTATATGTATATACAGTATATATTATTTAATAACATTCACAGATCTTCTGACACACCACAGCATTTCAATCAGGTTGAGATCTGGACTTTGACTGGGCCATTGCAACACTTTGATTCTTTTCTTTGAAAAGCCATTCTGTTGTAGATTTGCTGGTGTGCTTGAGATCATTGTCCTGTTGCATGACCCAATTTTGGCCAAGCTTTAACTGTCGACAGATGGCAACACATTTGACTCTAGAATACTTTCGTATACAGAAGAGTTCATGATTGACTCAATGACTGCAAAACAAGCCCAAATCATCACCCTTCCACCACCGTGCTTGACAGTTGGTATGAGGTGTTTGTGCTGATATGCTGTGTTTAGTTTTTGCCAAATGTGGTGCTGTGCATTATGGCCAAACATCTCCACTTTGGTCTCGTTTGTCCAAAGGACATTGTTCCAGAAGTCGTGTGGTTTGTTCAGATGCAACTTTGCAAACCTAAGCCATGCTGCCGTGTTCTTTTTAGAGAGAAGAGGCTTTCTCCTGGCAACCCTTCCATACAAACCATACTTGTTCAGTCTTTTTCTAATTGTACTGTCATGAACTTTAACATCTAACGAGCTAACTGAGGCCTGTAGAGAGTCTGAGATTTAACGCTTGTTTCTTCTTTGCTGGGGTACATTTGCTGGGATGTCCACTCCTGGGAAGATTGCAAACAATTTAACATTCATCATTCTACAGTGAGAAAGATTATTTACAAGTGGAAAACATTCAAGACAGTTGCCAAATGGCCTTATAACCCTTCTCAAATTGATGGGCAGCAGCAATTGCTTCTCTAAGATCATTGCTGATGTATTTCTTCTTTGGCAAACACACCTGAATGTTTCAGACCAGCAAACCGCTAAAACTTCGGCTTTTATAGAGGTGGTGTCAGGGTGCCAGGAATCAGACTGAGACGAGAAGTGCAAAAATAATCACACCTTTATTAATAGCAAAAAATAATAAAAAGTCCACAAGACAAATAACAAGCCAGAAATCAAAACCAGAGCTGGTAGTTAGACAAGCCGAGTCAGGAGTAGTGATGTCCCGAACTGTTCGCCCGCGAACGGTTCACAGCGAACATAGCTTGTTCACGTTCACTGCTGCGGGCGAACACATGGCGATGTTTGATCCGCCCCCTATGTGTCATCATTGAGGAAACTTTGACCCTGTATGTCACAGCCGTCTGACACATTAGAGCTAATCAACATCAGACACTCCCTCACTGACCCTCCCAGCTACCTGGAAGCCGCCATTTTAGACTCATAACGACCTTGCTTTCTTAGTGAGAGGACGTGTTGTGTTTGTGCTCCTGACATTATAGGGAAATACATAGCTAGGCTAGTGTATTTAGTGTCCACTACAGTCCAGAAGGACTCCACTCATCTCTGCTGCAAGGACAGCACCCCAAAAAGCCCTTTTTAGGGCTATATTTCGTGCCGTTTTTTTTCCCCCCGTATTTTTATTAGCATTTGCCTGGCTTTTAGCCTGTGTGTTTAAGGCTCACAGCATATGCTGAGATTACTGCCACCACTGATATCTCCCTAACAACATTAGTTTAAATTTAACTAACCAAAAATTTTAATTATTTTGCTAGTGTAATTTTTTTTCATTTTCTATCCTGCCTGTGTCACACAGCATATACTCTGGTTCATTGCTCTGTGCCAGCCACCAGTGTTAATATCCGTTTATAACATTATTTTAAATTTAAATTTTTTTATTTAAATCATTTTTCTAGTGTAATCTAATTACATTTTCTATCAGGCCTGTGTCTGTCAGGCTCACTCAGCATTAATATACCTAATTTTTTTCAGTCTTTTGGTTAATTGGTCTGTGCCAGGCAGCCACCACTCATATCTTCTTCACCTTAATTTAAATATAAAAAAAAAAAGTTTAAATTTGTTTGATAGTGTAATCTAATATAATTTTCTATCAGGCCTGTGTGTTTTGCTGACATACAGAGCCTACTGTGTTTACTTGCTGCCCTCCCTAGTCTATGAGCCACGACTCATATGTGTTTAACCTTTTTTTAATTCCCCCCCCCAAAAAAATAATTTAAATCATTTTTCTAGTGTAATCTAATAGTATTTTCTATCAGGCGTGTGTGTATCTGACTTACAGAGCCTACTGTTTTTAATAGCTGCCATTCCAAGGCTATCAGCCACGACTCATATGTATGTGCTTAACCTTTTTCTTTAAATTCCCCCAAAAAAGTCTTTAAATCATTATGCTAGTGTAATCTAATTTTATTTTCTATCAGGCCTGTGTCTAACTGTCTATCTGACTTACACAGCATACTGTTGTTAATTGCTGCCCTACGTAGCAGCCAGCCAGTGCGACCACTCATATGTGCATTGCACTTCTTAACATAATTTTAATATTAAAATCTAAAATTTTAAAATATTTTGCTAGTGTAATCTAACTTAATTTTCTATCAGGCCTGTGGTTTTGTCACTTACACAGCATACTGTGTTAAATTGCTGCCCTACCTACCATCCACGACTCATATCTGCCAGCCTGTGTGCCAGGCCCAACTAGCCAATTAGTGGCACCAATCATAATTCTTGTAACAGTATCAAAAAAAATAAAATTCATAATTTTCTATATCTATCAAATCTACCGTATCTATCAAATGTATATTGCATCTATTCAATGTAATTCGTATCTATCAAATGTATATTGCATCTATTGAGCTATGTACAGTGTATCGATCATATGTATATTGCATCGATTGAGCTATGTAATCTATGTATCTATCTATCAAATCTACCTATCTCGTGGTTCTGCAAGTGGACTGTTTGCGGTTGATTGCAGTGCGCTACACTTGGAGTTTGCTCTGTCACTGTGATGCGTCCATAACCCTTACACTAACTGATAGATACAACATCATTACTGATGTTTTAAAGCACGTTATTGCAAACAATTTGGGAATGTTAGGTGATTTAGGCCCTTTATGGGTTAAAAGCAGACTCTGCATAAACTATGTAATTTTACATGGGAGTTTTGCCAGGGATCCCCCTCCAGCATGCCACAGTCCAGGTGTTAGTAACCTTGAAACAACTTTTCCATCACTATTGTGGCCAGAAAGAGTCCTTATAGGTTTTAAAGTTCGCCTGCCTATTTTTGCGGTTTGCGGGTTCGCGAACAATACCGGAAGTTCGAGTCCGCCGTTCGCGAACCGAAAATTTTAAGTTTGCGACATCACTAGTCAGGAGCGAAAGCGAGTAGTTAGACGAGCCGGAATCAGGAACAAGGAGAACAGCAGAGTCAGGAACAAGCCAGGGATCAGGAACTAGGAGGTATGTCAGACAGCCAGGTAATACACAGGATCTTTCACAAACAGGTCTGAGACAACGCAAGGGCAAAGCATACTGAACAGAGGCCCTTTAAATAATAAGTGATGACATCACAATTCTGAGACTGCATCCTGTCTCACACGGATGATGTACACCAGTCTGGCCATAAAAGGAAGTGCAGGAAATGAGCAGCATCACACAGTATGCACCAGAGTCAGCAAGAGAGGTGAGTAAAATGGCTGCCAGCAGCACATGGCAAACAAAACAGGGAAAAAACCCTGACAGGTGGTCACACTTGCTGAAGATCAATTAATCATATTTATATTATATATATAATTTTTTTTTTATATATATATATATAACATTTTAATCATATACAGGTATACCCCACTCATACAGCGGGTTAGGGACCGGAGCCCCGCTGTAAAGTGAAAACCGCCTTAAAGTGAAACAAGGCAGTTTTAGCTTTCCTTTCAGTGTTTAAAATCTTAAAAACATGTTTGAACTAACATATATTAGAAGTGCAATAGTGCTACGTTTAGTTTAACACTAGCACAGCAAGTATTCAATTAGTATTCAATAAATACTGTACCTGTAAAATAGTGACAATTACTGTAGAAAAATTTGCCAGACTATAGCACTGGGACACAGATTGCACTGCAATGAAGTTAACAGAGTGAACTAAGCATAGCAAAATGGTGCCAGTCACTTTTCTCGCAATCTTACAATGATTTCCAGCACTGTTTCAAAATCCTTGGAGGTTGAACTTCTGCTCCACAAAGCGCTGTATTAGCGAATCGCTGTAAAGTGAAGCGCTGTAAAGTGAGGTATACCTGTATATACAATTAATATTATCCTAGATTGTCAAGGAATAATCTATATTTTATTAGAGACACAGAGATGCAATGTAATGTTTTTAAAGTTACAGAATTAACAGATAATGGGGGAAAAAAGTTAAAACAGATACGAAAAACAATTACCTCTAATTAAGTAGCCAGTGATAAGGCTTGTGAAACGCTAGGATTTACCAGTGGACAAATAAAAGGGACTTTCAGTCATGAAGTTTTGCAGTTATACAGTCAGTTAAACTTTGAGTTAAAAGATGCATGGAAAGTTAAATTTTGCTGTCTGGGCAGCTGCTGTGCTGCTTTTGCTGTGTGGGTGCCAAAAAAAAAAAAGTAGAATTAATTGTTAACCCTTTGTGTGCAGAAAAACAATTATGTCTAATAATTTTTAAGTCAATTAAAGTTTGAGTTAAAGAAATATGAAATTGAAATCTTTCATAATTAGAGAGAGCATGCAATTTTAGGCAACTTTTCCAATTTACTTCAATTATCTAAATTGTTTTGTTCTCTTGTTATCCTTTGTTAAAAAGCATATCAAGGTAGGCTGAGAAGTTGCTTATTGGTGGTTGTACATATATGACTCATGTTATTAGCTCACTCATGTGCATTGCTGTTTCTTCAACAAAGGATACCAAGAGACTGAAGCAAATTAGATAATAGAAGTAAAATGAAAAATGGTTTAAAATTCTATGCTTGATTTCATGTCCCTTTAATTTTACTGTATGGGCAGCCACTGGCCTGCTTGCTTTTTTTGGGGGTGCCAAAAAATGTAGAATTAAACATGAACCCTTTGTGAGCAGAAAAACACTTCTATATAGTATCTGTTAACAGCACGTTTAGTTTATTAATAATTATATTGCTTTGGTGCCATAGCCTTTGATTGATAGGTAGGCCTGCTGGCTTTTTGGGGGTTGTAAAAAAAAAAGTTTTTTTTTTTGTGTGCAGATAAACAATTCGATCTAATAAACTAACTTTTTAGCTGTGAATGACAACATGAAGTTGTCATCTGAACAATGCAGATACTACGGATGACGACCATCATCATCCAATGCAGTGTCGCTTTCAGAGTAGATTGTGGACCCCCCATGCCTATTTTAGCATGTACGAGATGGTGTGCTAGGCTTTAGTGCAGTCCGGGTAAGTACGTGACATTGCCACTTGAAGGAGTGGTGACGTCACAAACACAGAAACACAGAAGTGTTAGCAGCATAGCAAGAGGAGAAGGGAGCTGGATAAGGGGTTAATATACAAACCCCTTAATCTCAGCTTTCTTAACTCCTACAAGCCCGCAAGACCCACCGTTTGAAACGGAATCACCTTTATTTCTCTAAAATATAGAGAACCCCAACATATTTTGTATGATCAAACAGGCATAGAGACCCCCAAGACAACCTTATTTTTAAAAGCAGAACCCTATCTTTGAAATATAAGCACTTTCCAGGGGTTAATAGTCCCTTGGTCACTGTAAAAATAGTAACTACCTGACTAAAATAATATAAGCATATTATAGGAAGGGTGGTATCTAACTGCCTGCAACAGGTGATAAAACAGGCATACAGACCCTCCAAGACCCCTTAAAGGGACAGCCTACTCCAGAATTGTTATTGTTTAAAAAGATAGATAATCCCTTTATTACCCATTCTGCAGTTTTGCATAACCAACACGATTATATTAATATACTTTTTACCTCTGTGATAACCTTGTATCTAAGCCCTTATTTCAGTTCTTTTGACAGACATGCATTTTACCCAATCAGTGCTGACTCCTAGGTAACTCCATGGGAGTGAGCACAATGTTATCTGTATGGCACACATGATCTAACGGCCTCTAGCTGGGTAACATTGTCAAAATGCATTGAAATAAGAGGCGGTTTCAAGGGCTTAGAAATTAGCATATGAGCCTACCTAGGTTTAGCTTTCAACTAAGAATACCAAGAGAACAAAGCTAATTTCATAATAAAAGTAAATTGGAAAGTTGTTTAAAATTACATGCCTTATCTGAATCATAAAAGTTTAATTTTGACTAGACTGTCTCTTTAATTTTAAGGGCAGAATGCCCTCTATGAAATGTATGCACTTCTTAGGGGTTAATAGTCACGTGATCACTGTAAAAATAGTCACTACCTGACTTTATTAATATGTGCATGTTGTAGGAAGCGGGTCTCTAACTGACTTCAACAGAAGATCAAACAGGCAAAGGGACCCCCAGAACCCCTTATTTTTAAGAGCAGAACCGCCTCTTTGAAATAAATACATTATTCAGGGGTTAATAGCCAGGTGATCATTATGGTAATAGTGATCACCTATTGTTAATAAATGTCCATTTATTTGCATAGAGACTCATGGGAGCTATGTACAGATACATGTTACCAAACTATAACGAAAGGCCCATATTTATATGAGGATAACCTCTTTTTCCTTTTGACTATAGAGTTTAGAAAAACACACACACTATTGTTTGCAACCTTATTTATTCAAAATTTAATAAAAATATTCATTTTTCACACATTTTGTTCCACAGTTCTTAGATGCCATGATATATTTATAAAAAAACATTATAGTTTGAATCTGTTGGGTCTGTTGAAAAAAACGATACAGGCGTACCTCAGAGATATTGAGGGTTCGGTTCCAGACCACCGCAATAAGTGAGTCACACTAGATTTTTTGTTTCCCAATAGCATTGTGTCTAAGAAACAATACCTTAATTAAAAAAAATACTTTATTGTTAAAAAATGCTAACCATCATCTGAGCCTTCAGTGAGTCATAATCTTTTTGCTTGTGGTGTGTCTATGTATATATGTTGGACAATTGGTGCCGATAGAATTGCTCTACCCAGGGTTGCCACAAACCTTCAATTTGTAAAAAGCGCAATAAAGCGAAGCGAAATAAAACAAGGTATGTCTGTATATAATATTTGTGGGGATTTTCACTTAAAAATTACCTACAGTGGGGACTAAATGTGACCAGCATGTAAAAACTTCAAAACAGCTCGGCTCAGAGGTAGAAATGGCTCAGCAGTTAAAGGGACAGTCAAGTCCAAAAAAAACTTTCATGTTTCAAATAGGGCATGTCATTTTAAACAACTTTCCAATTTACTTTTATCACCAATTTTACTTTGTTCTCTTGGTATTCTAAGTTGAAATGAAAGCTAAACCTAGGAGGTTCATATGCTAATTTCTTAGACCTTGAAGGCCGCCTCTAATCTAAATGCATTTTCATAGTTTTCACCACTAGAGGGCATTAGTTCACATGTTTCATATAGATAACATTGAGCTCATGCATGTGAATTTACCATGGAGACAGCTCTGATTGGCTAAACTGTAAGTCTGTCAAAAGAACTGAAATAAGGGGGCAGTCTGCTGAGGCTTAGATACAAGGTAATTACAGAGGTAAAATGTGTATAATTATAACTGTGTTGCTTATGCAAAACTGGGGAATTGGTAATTAAGGGATTATCTATCTTTTAAAACAACAAAAAATCTGGTGTTGACTGTCCCTTTAAGGGATTATAGTTTGAGTTAAATGTTGCATGTATATTTAACTTTGCTGTGTGTGTTTTTTCACGCATTGATTATTGCAATCTACTCCTAAATGGCCTTCTAAAACACAGCTTCTCCTGCCTCCAATCTATTATGAATGCTTCTGCTAGACTCATCCACCTAAGTCGCCGATCTACATCAGAAGCTGTGCTCTGCCAGTCTCTACACTGGCTCCCCATACACTCCAGAATACAATTTAAAGTATAAACCCTAACTTACAAAGCACTCAACAGTCTAACTCCCAACTATATTTCCCTCTCTCATCGTGAAATATTCCCCATCCCGTCCTCTTCGATCAACCTCTGACCTACGTCTCTCCACTGCTGTTATCTCTACGTCCCACTCCCGCCTTCAAGACTTCGCACATGCTGCTCCTGTCCTCTGGAACTCTCTACCCCGCTCCATAAGACTGCCTCCAACCTTGTATAGCTTTAGACGCTCCTTGAAAACCCACCTATTCAGAGAGGCGTACCATCTCTCCTCCATCCCTCAAACGAACCAAACTAATACATGGACTGCCTGACTCACTGCTGCAACTACAACCGTTGTAACAAGCTACCCCAAACTTATGTCTCTGCACCCTATACCTGTAGACTGTGAGCTCTAAGGAGCAGGGCCTCTTCCTCCTGTATTAGATGTGTTTAGTTTTGTTATATTTTGTATTTTATCACAAATCCTTGTCATTGTATACCCCTATCATTGTAGAAAAAGGAAGTCGATACCAATATCCATATAGTATATATAAAAACAGCCTTTATTTCTCAAATTAAAATAACAAACATGATACATGCACAGAAGGTATCAGGTTTTACGCGTTTCGGTGGGTGCCGTACTCATAAACCTGATAAGGCACAGGTGAGTGCCTTCTTAAAAAAGTTACAAAAGAAATGGCTATTGGTTGGTGCTCATCACACCCCGATTAACCATTAAGGTACTGAGTGCACACAATCAATTACTTGTTTTCACACATTAGAAAAAATGGGAAAATGGAAATTTACATAGATAGAGGAGAATATATACATATGTCAAGTTTGGTGTCAGTTGGCAAAGACAATTCACAAAAGGCCAGTATATACAATGCTGGTTCCGAAATCCTGCCATAAATACAAATATGAATATTAGCAACAAACATAGTGTTGCATAGTTACGGAAGGAGATGAGAAGAAGCATGTCAAACAACAAATAATGAAATAACATTAGAAAGGATGAGAAAACAAAAACAATAAATACAATAATACCTTCTAGATGTAAATGCATAAAAAACACATATTTAAAGAGGATAATTATCACATATTTAAAGAAAATAAGTGTATGCTAATCCAACATTATTTAAACATAGACATATGTGTAAAATGCGCAAGAACTGATAGGTTAGCGAGTATCAAAATAGATTTGTCAATCATATAGTTCAAGCTTACACTAATTATATAACAAACATGTCATGTATCAATGTTGGATGTATGTTTATTTATTAGACAAAAAAGAGATGTAAATGCATAAAAAACACATATTTAAAGAGGATAATTATCACATATTTAAAGAAAATAAGTGTATGCTAATCCAACATTATTTAAACATAGACATATGTGTAAAATGCGCAAGAACTGATAGGTTAGCGAGTATCAAAATAGATTTGTCAATCATATAGTTCAAGCTTACACTAATTATATAACAAACATATGTCATGTATCAATGTTGGATGTATGTTTAATTATTAGACAAAAAAGAGATGGCAACAGCCCTTCCCCTAGCCGTCTAAGAATATAATGCAAGTGTTTATGTTAAAGCATTTGTTTATAGAAAGGTATATATGTGTGATGCTAGTGTCATCTTTCTAAACGTGTCGTGAAGAAAATTATCCCACAACATGTATATTCCAGAAATAATTGTTGATATCTGGTGAACTGGACCATGAAGCCAATCATTACTTCCAATGATTTATAATGTCAAACTCAGAGTTAAATCCATGTGGTATCTGAGTGTTTAGCTTCATGATCCAGTACACCTCTTGCCTGGCCAAAATTTCATCCCTGTTCCCTCCTCTGGGAGGCAACGTGATAGTTTTAATGCCTCGCCACTTGAAGGATCTGGTGTCCTTGCCGTGCACCTCAATAAAATGTAGTGATAGTGCCGAGCATGGTTTATCATATTTGACATAACCAAGATGTTCTCTGATTCTTGTCCGGACTTCCCTGCTTGTCATTCCAACGTACTGTTTGGAATGTTCACGACATTCTATGAGGTACACGACATAGGCACTGGAGCACTTAATGCATCCTTTGGACAAAAAATCCTCTCCAGTTGAACACGAATACAAATCTTTGCCTTCTACAATGGTGTCACAGGCCTTACACCTATGATCCCCACATTTGTAGGTACCATTGACCTGTAACCAAGAACTTTTCTTCTTTTTATTAGAGGGTAAGAGACTGGGAGACAGAAGATTGCCCAAAGATAGATTTTTGGAGTAAACACACCTGAACCCTTTTTCTACTGTCGTTTTTAAGTGTGCATCACCCAGAAGAATAGGAAAATATTTCCTAATGATGCCACATACAGTGGAATAATCTGAAGAATATTGGGTGATGAAGGTGAGTGGTCTATCTTGCTCATTCACCTTTCGCTGTTGATTTTTCGGGTTTCTTTCTGATGTGGCCACTTTTTTGGCTACATTGTCTAATAATTTCGGGGGGTAGCCCCTATTTTCGAGCCTCTGTTTAATTTCCTTGGTTTCTGCATGAAAATCTTTGTCACTGCTACAAACTCTTTTTGCCCTCAGGAACTGACTCTTTGCAATACCACTAAATCAGCTTGGCTCAGAGGTAGAAATGGCTCAGCAGTTAAAGGGACAGTCAAGTCCAAAAAAACTTTCATGTTTCAAATAGGGCATGTCATTTTAAACAACTTTCCAATTTACTTTTATCACCAATTTTACTTTGTTCTCTTGGTATTCTAAGTTGAAATGAAAGCTAAACCTAGGAGGTTCATATGCTAATTTCTTAGACCTTGAAGGCCGCCTCTAATCTAAATGCATTTTGATAGTTTTCACCACTAGAGGGCATTAGTTCACATGTTTCATATAGATAACATTGAGCTCATGCATGTGAATTTACCATGGAGACAGCTCTGATTGGCTAAACTGTAAGTCTGTCAAAAGAACTGAAATAAGGGGGCAGTCTGCTGAGGCTTAGATACAAGATAATTACAGAGGTAAAATGTGTATAATTATAACTGTGTTGCTTATGCAAAACTGGGGAATTGGTAATTAAGGGATTATCTATCTTTTAAAACAACAAAAAATCTGGTGTTGACTGTCCCTTTAAGGGATTATAGTTTGAGTTAAATGTTGCATGTATAGTTAACTTTTGCTGTGTGTGTTTTTTCACGCATTGATTATTGCAATCTACTCCTAAATGGCCTTCTAAAACACAGCTTCTCCTGCCTCCAATCTATTATGAATGCTTCTGCTAGACTCATCCACCTAAGTCGCCGATCTACATCAGAAGCTGTGCTCTGCCAGTCTCTACACTGGCTCCCCATACACTCCAGAATACAATTTAAAGTATAAACCCTAACTTACAAAGCACTCAACAGTCTAACTCCCAACTATATTTCCCTCTCTCATCGTGAAATATTCCCCATCCCGTCCTCTTCGATCAACCTCTGACCTACGTCTCTCCACTGCTGTTATCTCTACGTCCCACTCCCGCCTTCAAGACTTCGCACATGCTGCTCCTGTCCTCTGGAACTCTCTACCCCGCTCCATAAGACTGCCTCCAACCTTGTATAGCTTTAGACGCTCCTTGAAAACCCACCTATTCAGAGAGGCGTACCATCTCTCCTCCATCCCTCAAACGAACCAAACTAATACATGGACTGCCTGACTCACTGCTGCAACTACAACCGTTGTAACAAGCTACCCCAAACTTATGTCTCTGCACCCTATACCTGTAGACTGTGAGCTCTAAGGAGCAGGGCCTCTTCCTCCTGTATTAGATTTGTTTAGTTTTGTTATATTTTGTATTTTATCACAAATCCTTGTCATTGTATACCCCTATCATTGTAGAAAAAGGTAGTCGATCCCAATATCCATATAGTATATATAAAAACAGCCTTTATTTCTCAAATTAAAATAACAAACATGATACATGCACAGAAGGTATCAGGTTTTACGCGTTTCGGTGGGTGCCGTACTCATAAACCTGATAAGGCACAGGTGAGTGCCTTCTTAAAAAGGTTACAAAAGAAATGGCTATTGGTTGGTGCTCATCACACCCGATTAACCATTAAGGTACTGAGTGCACACAATCAATTACTTGTTTTCACACATTAGAAAAAATGGGAAAATGGAAATTTACATAGATAGAGGAGAATATATACCGGTACATATGTCAAGTTTGGTGTCAGTTGGCAAAGACAATTCACAAAAGGCCAGTATATACAATGCTGGTTCCGAAATCCTGCCATAAATACAAATATGAATATTAGCAACAAACATAGTGTTGCATAGTTACGGAAGGAGATGAGAAGAAGCATGTCAAACAACAAATAACGAAATAACATTAGAAAGGATGAGAAAACAAAAACAATAAATACAATAATACCTTCTAGATGTAAATGCATAAAAAACACATATTTAAAGAGGATAATTATCACATATTTAAAGAAAATAAGTGTATGCTAATCCAACATTATTTAAACATAGACATATGTGTAAAATGCGCAAGAACTGATAGGTTAGCGAGTATCAAAATAGATTTGTCAATCATATAGTTCAAGCTTACACTAATTATATAACAAACATGTCATGTATCAATGTTGGATGTATGTTTATTTATTAGACAAAAAAGAGATGTAAATGCATAAAAAACACATATTTAAAGAGGATAATTATCACATATTTAAAGAAAATAAGTGTATGCTAATCCAACATTATTTAAACATAGACATATGTGTAAAATGCGCAAGAACTGATAGGTTAGCGAGTATCAAAATAGATTTGTCAATCATATAGTTCAAGCTTACACTAATTATATAACAAACATATGTCATGTATCAATGTTGGATGTATGTTTAATTATTAGACAAAAAAGAGATGGCAACAGCCCTTCCCCTAGCCGTCTAAGAATATAATGCAAGTGTTTATGTTAAAGCATTTGTTTATAGAAAGGTATATATGTGTGATGCTAGTGTCATCTTTCTAAACGTGTCGTGAAGAAAATTATCCCACAACATGTATATTCCAGAAATAATTGTTGATATCTGGTGAACTGGACCATGAAGCCAATCATTACTTCCAATGATTTATAATGTCAAACTCAGAGTTAAATCCATGTGGTATCTGAGTGTTTAGCTTCATGATCCAGTACACCTCTTGCCTGGCCAAAATTTCATCCCTGTTCCCTCCTCTGGGAGGCAACGTGATAGTTTCAATGCCTCGCCACTTGAAGGATCTGGTGTCCTTGCCGTGCACCTCAATAAAATGTCGTGATAGTGCCGAGCATGGTTTATCATATTTGACATAACCAAGATGTTCTCTGATCCTTGTCCGGACTTCCCTGCTTGTCATTCCAACGTACTGTTTGGAATGTTCACGACATTCTATGAGGTACACGACATAGGCACTGGAGCACTTAATGCATCCTTTGGACAAAAAATCCTCTCCAGTTGAACACGAATACAAATCTTTGCCTTCTACAATGGTGTCACAGGCCTTACACCTATGATCCCCACATTTGTAGGTACCATTGACCTGTAACCAAGAACTTTTCTTCTTTTTATTGGAGGGTAAGAGACTGGGAGACAGAAGATTGCCCAAAGATAGATTTTTGGAGTAAACACACCTGAACCCTTTTTCTACTGTCATTTTTAAGTGTGCATCACCCAGAAGAATAGGAAAATATTTCCTAATGTTGCCACATACAGTGGAATAATCTGAAGAATATTGGGTGATGAAGGTGAGCGGTCTATCTTGCTCATTCACCTTTCGCTGTTGATTTTTCGGGTTTCTTTCTGATGTGGCCACTTTTTTGGCTACATTGTCTAATAATTTCGGGGGGTAGCCCCTATTTTCGAGCCTCTGTTTAATTTCCTTGGTTTCTGCATGAAAATCTTTGTCACTGCTACAAACTCTTTTTGCCCTCAGGAACTGACTCTTTGCAATACCACTAAATCGGCTTGGCTCAGAGGTAGAAATGGCTCAGCAGTTAAAGGGACAGTCAAGTCCAAAAAAAACTTTCATGTTTCAAATAGGGCATGTCATTTTAAACAACTTTCCAATTTACTTTTATCACCAATTTTACTTTGTTCTCTTGGTATTCTAAGTTGAAATGAAAGCTAAACCTAGGAGGTTCATATGCTAATTTCTTAGACCTTGAAGGCCGCCTCTAATCTAAATGCATTTTGATAGTTTTCACCACTAGAGGGCATTAGTTCACATGTTTCATATAGATAACATTGAGCTCATGCATGTGAATTTACCATGGAGACAGCTCTGATTGGCTAAACTGTAAGTCTGTCAAAAGAACTGAAATAAGGGGGCAGTCTGCTGAGGCTTAGATACAAGGTAATTACAGAGGTAAAATGTGTATAATTATAACTGTGTTGCTTATGCAAAACTGGGGAATTGGTAATTAAGGGATTATCTATCTTTTAAAACAACAAAAAATCTGGAGTTGACTGTCCCTTTAAGGGATTATAGTTTGAGTTAAATGTTGCATGTATAGTTAACTTTTGCTGTGTGTGTTTTTTCACGCATTGATTATTGCAATCTACTCCTAAATGGCCTTCTAAAACACAGCTTCTCCTGCCTCCAATCTATTATGAATGCTTCTGCTAGACTCATCCACCTAAGTCGGCGATCTACATCAGAAGCTGTGCTCTGCCAGTCTCTACACTGGCTCCCCATACACTCCAGAATACAATTTAAAGTATAAACCCTAACTTACAAAGCACTCAACAGTCTAACTCCCAACTATATTTCCCTCTCTCATCGTGAAATATTCCCCATCCCGTCCTCTTCGATCAACCTCTGACCTACGTCTCTCCACTGCTGTTATCTCTACGTCCCACTCCCGCCTTCAAGACTTCGCACATGCTGCTCCTGTCCTCTGGAACTCTCTACCCCGCTCCATAAGACTGCCTCCAACCTTGTATAGCTTTAGACGCTCCTTGAAAACCCACCTATTCAGAGAGGCGTACCATCTCTCCTCCATCCCTCAAACGAACCAAACTAATACATGGACTGCCTGACTCACTGCTGCAACTACAACCGTTGTAACAAGCTACCCCAAACTTATGTCTCTGCACCCTATACCTGTAGACTGTGAGCTCTAAGGAGCAGGGCCTCTTCCTCCTGTATTAGATTTGTTTAGTTTTGTTATATTTTGTATTTTATCACAAATCCTTGTCATTGTATACCCCTATCATTGTACCCAGTGCTACGGAATTTGGCCGGGCTGTACAAATAAATGATAATAATAGTAATATAGTAGAATATGTTCTATTTAATCATAAATACATATTTCTACATATATCTGATGGTTGTTTGCTACAATATATATATATATATATATATATATATATATATATATAGATGATTATATATAGGTATAGATATATACATATATATAGGAATATTTATTTAGAAATATCTGCTATGTGCAGAACATTGGAATGTGAAATATTTACAGTAAATACATCGTTAAAACCATTATTCAATATGAATATTGCACAAATATGTTTTTCCAGTGTGTACATATGTATGTATGTGTTTATATGTGTATACTGTATATGTCTGACCTATATATGTGTACATATGTATTTATGTGTTTATATGTCTATATACAGTCCTATGCAAAAGTTTAGGCACCCCTGACAATTTCCATGATTTTCATTTATAAACAATTGGATGTTTAGATCAGCAATTTCATTTTGATCTATCAAATAACTGAAGGACACAGTAATATTTCAGTAGTGAAATGAGGTTTATTGGATTAACAGAAAATGTGAAATATGCATCAAAACAAAATCAGACAGGTGCATAAATGTGGGCACCCTTGTCATTTTGTTGATTTTAATAAATGTAACTACCTACCACTGATTAATTGGAACACACAATTGGTTTGGTGAGTCCATTAAGCCTTGAACTTCATAGACATGTGCATAAAATCACGAGAAAAGGTATTTAATGTGGCCAGTTGCAAGTTGTGGTTCTCTTTGACTCTCCTCTGAAGAGTGGCAACATCGGGGCCTCAAAACAACTCTCAAATGACCTGAAAACAAAGATTGTTCAACATTATGGTTTAGGGGAAGGCTACAAAAAGCTACCACAGAGATTTAAGCTGTCAGTGTCCACTGTGAGGAACATAGTGAGGAAATGGAAGACCACAGGCACAGTTCTTGTTAAGGCCAAAAGTAAAATATCGGAAAGGCAAAGGATGGTGAGAACGGTCAAAAACAGCCCACAGACCACCTCCTACAACATCATCTTGCTGTAGATGGTGTCACTGTGCATTGTTCAACAGTTCAGTGTATGAGTGATGCGGAAGAAACTTTTTCTGCACACATGCCACAAACAGAGTCACTAAAGGTATGCAAACGCACATTTGGACAAGCCAGCTTCATTTTGGAAGAACGTGCTGTGGACTGATGAAACAAGGATTGAGTTATTTGGTCATAACAAGGGGCGTTATGCATGGCAGCAAAAGAACACAGCGTTTCAGGACAAACACTTGCTAGCCACAGTAAAATTTGGTGGATGTTCCATTATGCTGTGGGGCTGTGTGGCCACTGCCGGTACTGTGAATCTTGTTAAAGTTGAGGGTTGCATGGATTCCACTCAATATCAGCAGATACTTGAGAATAATGTTGAGGAATCAGTCACAAAGTTGAAGTTTTGCCGGAGCTGGATATTTCAACAAGACAACGATACAAAACACTGCTCAAAATCTACTCTGGCATTTATGCAGCAGGACAAGTACAATGTTCTGGAATGGCCATCCCAGTCCCCAGACCTGAATATCTTCGAAAATCTGTGGGGTGATTTGAAGCAGGCTGTCCATGCTCGGCAACCATCAAACTGAACTGGAGATGTTTTGCAAGGAGGAATGGTCCAAAATACCTTCATCCAGAATCCAGACACTCATTACAGGCTATAGGAAGCTTTAGAACATGTAGGGTTAGGGGGTATCAGAGTTAAAGAGTAGCAGGTGTTGCTCATATATAAGTTTCCTAGTATATATAAGTATCCTTGTATAGTGGATACATAAATTATATATCATTAATTGTAATTTTAGAACCAACAACTGTTGTGGAGTCTAAGTTTGAGCAGAACACAACAACTAGATAAACTAATTGTACAGAGAAATACAAAAAAGTTTGTAGCGAAATCTCCACAATTATACAATGGACCTTAACTCAGCAAATAATGTAATTAGGATAATTCATGGAGTATTAAAAGTTCCATTTCATTCATACATTATAACCTTTATTAAGTGAACTAGGAACACACACACATACTGTAGCAAAGGCTAGTATTTTAAAAACACTTAAACCTGGTTAATAAACAGTAAAGGTATACTATAATGAACATCGATAATAATGTCTAACAGCCCACAGTCACAATTCTGCTGAAATAAGCTAAGCCCTTACAATCCGAGGGCTGAATTAATTTTAACCAATTATAGCTAAGACTGAGGGCTGAGAGAGAGAGTACTGTAAGATTTTTAGAACATATTATTTAACCAAGGTAAGCAAGTTAAAAGGACAACTAGGAGAGACACGGCTACTCCTGTTGGACCCCAGATGCTCTGACTCTGATACCATGAGGACATATGAATATACAAAACCCTCCCCTGCTGAGTCTCATTTGTTAGGGGTTACAACTAGGTCAAGCCACTGAAAAAAGGAAGAAGACCACATCCAAGAAGGGGTGGGACTCACTGGAAGGCCTCTATCTGGACTAATGAAGAAAACATAGTTTTGAATTTTTCTGACCGTATCCTCACTGAGACTGAACAAAGATTATTGAATAGAGACCTCACTTTTGTACCTACTAAAAGATCAAGTGACTTTGACACATGGTTGGATATCCAGAAATTCCAAAGGAATTTGAAGTTGAAAGATCATTTTCAGCAGATGGAACAGCATGAAAGGGATACTGCTTTAAAAAAAAAAAACACTTTTGACCCTATACCGACCTCTGCAAGCATTAAAACCTACACTCGATTGGTTCTACAAGATGTAAAAATGAGGCCAGAGAAGAGGTTTAGACATAATGGGGGGTAGTTATCAATCCGTCAACTTTTCTGACTTCACCGGCCCAATACGCCCGCCTAAGCTCGCCTACCTTCGCCGCCGCGGACCTGAAAAAATACGCCTAAGTTATCAAAAAAAGCTGTCAAAAAGCCGCGGGGCGATGAGCAGCGGACTGTGAGAGTTATCACTCATCCGATCTCGCTGCTCTTCGGCTGTTTGACAGCTTTCTTGCTAGCCTGTCACTAAGCACTCACACTAAACTACACTGTTCTACCCCCTATACCGGCGCCCCCGGAGCCCCCCGCAACTAAATAAAGTTACTAACCCCTAAACCGCCGCTCCTAGACCCTGCCGCAACTATTAAAAATGTATTAACCCCTAAACCACCGCTCCTAGACCCCGCCGCAAGTCTTATAAATGTATTAACCCCTAAACCGCCGCTCCCGGACACCGCTGCCACCTACATTATACCTAGTAACCCCTATCCTGCCCCCCCTATACCGCCGCCCTCTGTAATAAAGTTATTAACCCCTACACCGCCGCCACTGTAATAAAATTATTAACCCCTAAACCTAAGTCTAACACTAACCCTAACACCCCCCTAACTTAAATATTAATTAAATAAATCTAAATAATATTTATATTATTAACTAAGTTAATCCTATTTAAAACTAAATACTTACCTATAAAATAAACGCTAATATAGCTACAATATAAATAATAATTATATTGTAGCTATCTTAGGATTTATTTTTATTTTACAGGCAACTTTCAATTTATTTTAACTAGGTACAATAGCTATTAAATAGTTATTAACTATTTAATAGCTACCTAGCTAAAATAAAGAGAAATTTACCTGTAAAATAAATCCTAACCTAAGTTACAATTACACCTAACACTACACTATACTTTAATAAATTATTCCTATTTAAAACTAAATACTTACCTGTAAAATAAACCCTAAGATAGCTACAATGTAATTCATAATTACATTGTAGCTATTTTAGGATTTATATTTATTTTACAGGTAACTTTGTATTTATTTTAGCTAGTTAGAATAGTTATTAAATAGTTATTAATCTAAGCCCCCTAATAAAATAACAAACCCCCCCAAAATAAAAAAATGCCCTACCCTATTCTACATTAAAAAAGTTCAAAGCTCTTTTACCTTACCAGCCCTTAAAAGGGCCTTTTGTGGGGGCATGCCCCAAAGTTCAGCTCTTTTGCCTGTAAAAGAAAAATACAACCCCCCCCCCCAACATTAAAACCCACCACCCACATACCCCTAATCTAACCCAAACCCCCCTTAAAATAACCTAACACTAATCCCCTGAAGATCATCCTACCTTTAGTTGTCTTCACTCAGCCGAGCCACCGATGGAACTGAAGAGGACATCCGGACCGGCAGAAGTTATCCTCCAAGGGGCGCTGAAGAAATCTTCCATCCGATGAAGTGGTCCTCCAAGCGGCGCTGAAGAAATCTTCCATCCGGGCGAGGTCATCTTCCAAGAGGCGCTGAAGAAGTCTTCTATCCGGGCAAGGTCATCGTCGAAGCCGGGTCTTGAATCTTCATCCCGCCGACGCGGAACATCCTCCTTTCCCGACGAACTACCGACGAATGAAGGCTCCTTTAAGGGACGTCATCCAAGATGGCGTCCCTTCAATTCCGATTGGCTGATAGGATTCTATCAGCCAATCGGAATTAAGGTAGGAAAAATCTGATTGGCTGATGGAATCAGCCAATCAGATTCAAGTTCAATCCGATTGGCTGATCCAATCAGCCAATCAGATTGATCTCGCATTCTATTGGCTGATCGGAACAGCCAATAGAATGCGAGCTCAATCTGATTGGCTGATTGGATCAGCCAATCGGATTGAACTTGAATCTGATTGGCTGATTCCATCAGCCAATCAGATTTTTCCTACCTTAATTCCGATTGGCTGATAGAATCCTATCAGCCAATCGGAATTGAAGGGACGCCATCTTGGATGACGTCCCTTAAAGGAGCCTTCATTCGTCGGTAGTTCGTCGGGAAAGGAGGATGTTCCGCGTCGACGGGATGAAGATTCAAGACCCGGCTTCGACGATGACCTCGCCCGGATAGAAGACTTCTTCAGCGCCTCTTGGAAGATGACCTCGCCCGGATGGAAGATTTCTTCAGCGCCGCTTGGAGGATCACTTCATCGGATGGAAGATTTCTTCAGCGCCCCTTGGAGGATAACTTCTGCCGGTCCGGATGTCCTCTTCAGTTCCGTCGGTGGCTCGGCTGAGTGAAGACAACTAAAGGTAGGATGATCTTCAGGGGATTAGTGTTAGGTTATTTTAAGGGGGGTTTGGGTTAGATTAGGGGTATGTGGGTGGTGGGTTTTAATGTTGGTGGGGGGGTTGTATTTTTCTTTTACAGGCAAAAGAGCTGAACTTTGGGGCATGCCCCCACAAAAGGCCCTTTTAAGGGCTGGTAAGGTAAAAGAGCTTTGAACTTTTTTAATGTAGAATAGGGTAGGGCATTTTTTTATTTTGGGGGGGTTTGTTATTTTATTAGGGGGCTTAGATTAGGTGTAAGTAGCTTAAAATTGTTGTAATATGTTTTTAAATGTTTGTAACTTTTTTTTTTTTTTTTGTAACAGCTTTTTTTATTTTTTGTACTTTAGTTAGTTTATGTAATTGTATTTAATTTTAGTTATTTGTAGGTAGTTTAATTAATTAATTTAATGATAGTGTAGTGTTAGGTTTAATTGTAACTTAGGTTATGATTTATTTTACAGGTAATTTTGTATTTCTTTTAGCTAGGTAGTTATTAAATAGTTAATAACTATTTAATAACTATTCTAACTAGCTAAAATAAATACAAAGTTACCTGTAAAATAAATATAAATCCTAAAATAGCTACAATGTAATTATGAATTACATTTTAGCTATCTTAGGGTTTATTTTACAGGTAAGTATTTAGTTTTAAATAGGAATAATTTATTAAAGTATAGTGTAGTGTTAGGTATAATTGTAACTTAGGTTAGGATTTATTTTACAGGTAAATTTCTCTTTATTTTAGCTAGGTAAGCTATTAAATAGTTAATAACTATTTAATAGCTATTGTACCTAGTTAAAATAAATTGAAAGGTACCTGTAAAATAAAATTAAATCCTAAGATAGCTACAATATAAGTATTATTTATATTGTAGCTATATTATGGTTTATTTTATAGGTAAGTATTTAGTTTTAAATAGGATTAACTTAGTTAATAATATAAATATGATTTAGATTTATTTAATTAATTTTTAAGTTAGGGGGGTGTTAGGGTTAGTGTTAGACTTAGGTTTAGGGGTTAATAAATTTATTACAGTGGCGGCGGTGTAGTGGGGGGCAGGATAGGGGTTAATAACTTTATTACAGAGGGCGGCGGTATAGGGGGGGCAGGATAGGGGTTAATAGGTATAATGTAGGTGGCGGTGGGCTCCGGGAGCGGCGGTTTAGGGGGTAATACATTTATTTAGTTGCGGCGGTGTAGGGGGGCAGATTAGTGGTGTTTAGACTCGGGGTACGTGTTAGGGTGTTAGGTGTAGACAGCTCCCATAGAAATCAATGGGATGTCTGTCAGCAGCGAACTTGTACTTTCGCTATGGTCAGACTCCCATTGATTCCTATGGGATCCGCCGCCTCCAGGCTGGCGGTTTGAAAACCAGGTACGCTGGGCCGTAAAAGTGCCGAGCGTACCTGCTAGTTTTTTGATAACTAGCAAAAGTAGTCAGATTGTGCCGCACTTGTGTGCAGAACATCTGGCGTGACGTAAGAATCGATCTGTGTCGGACGGAGTCCGGCGGATCGAAGTTTACGTCACAAAATTCTACTTTTTGCCGGTCTGAAGCCTTTGATAACTAAGGCGAATCAGCCTCGCCACAAATACGCTGCGGAATTCCAGCGTATTTGAGGTTGACGGCTTGATAACTAGGCCCCAATATCTCCAAAGACGAACAGATGGCAATTACAATCTTGTCCAAGGACCCTAACATTGTGATTCATAAAGCGGATAAAGGTGGGGCGATAGTAGTTCTTAACTACAGTGACTATAGGGAGGAAATACTCTCACAGCTGGAAGATATTTTGGTATACCAACCACTACCTGGAGACCCTGTTAAACGGTTTCAGGACATTATTGCTAAGGCACTTTTGGAGGGCCTGGAACAGGGATGGATTGACAAGGGGACTTATGATCGGCTTCAAGTACAATACCCCATATGCCCTATTTTATATACACTACCGAAAGTACACAAAGGCATAGAGAAACCGCCTGGCCACCCAATCGTGTCTGCTAGAGGATCCCTACTAAGCCCACTAGCACAATGGGTGGACTCTCACCTTCAACCTCTGGTTAGACATATGAAATCATATGTTCGTGACTCTACAGAAGTTTTGGAACAACTGGCTATAATTCATGATATTACAATAGAGGACTATCTGGTGATGATGGAGGTTACAAGTTTGTACACAATTATCCCCCATCAAGGGGGGGTGGAGGTAGTCAAAGATGCCCTGTTGAGATACCCCTATATTGAACCAGACAGTGGATACATCATTAAAATCCTACATCTATGCCTGACTTTAAATTATTTTAGTTTTGAATCAAAATATTTCCAACAAATAATAGGAACAGCTATGGGGTCAAACATGGCCCCCTTATATGCTAACCTGTATATAGAAGATTATGAAACAAACATAATGAAGGTATATGAACACCCTAATATTATAAGATACATGAGATTTATTGATGATGTCCTATTGCTTAGGAGGGGGACCGAGGAAAATCTGACTTTGTGGGTACAAGCTTTGAACGACCTACCAAATCTGGTGAAATTTAAGATGATGTATAATAAAGATACAATTGATATTCTGGATCTAAGAATTTTCAAGGATGGTAATCACTTGGAGACAACTATGTATCACAAGTCTACAGACAGAAATGACCTACTATTAATAGTCATCTTCGCCCTTTAATCAAGGCTATACCACTGGCACAGATATATAGGGTGGTAAGGAACAACTCCACAAAGAGATGGCAGAAACACAATTGAGTGAAAATAAATTCATACGAAGAGGATACACCTTTGAAGCCATTCATAAAACATATAGAACAGCCAAGGACACTGATAGAATCAGTCTACTAAAGACCAAAAATAGCAAGACACCCGAACATCGTATGACATTTGTGACTACCTATACGCCAGCCGTGGATATACTTGCAAAATCTGTGAAGGAACATTGGAACCTCCTAACATCAGACCCAGCTTTACCATTCAGTGATACCCCTCCACCAAGATTGGGTTATAAAAGGGGATGCAACCTACAGGATCTACTCATGAATACAGATCCTAAACATCTATATATGAAAGATACATGGTTACAGTTCAGAAAACTAGGTTGCTACAAGTGTCTGGGTTGCACAACATGTAACTCAATGATACAGAGTACAACATTCCATCACCCACATACCAATCAGAGATTTAAAATCCAATTCCACATGACCTGTTCCACTAAATACGTGGTATTCCTTTTGAACTGTACATGTGGGATATATTTTGTAGGTAAAACGGATGATGATATTAGAAAACAGATGGCAAACCACAGAAGTGCTATAAGAGCTGCATTGAAAGATGGCAAATCGGATCAACCTTTAGCACGCCACTTTTTGAAGATGAAACACACAGTGAAAGATATCCATTTCCTACTGATTGACCATGTACCCCCTTTGAGACGGGGAGGTGACAGGAAGAATAAGCTCCTTCAGGTGGAAACAAAATGGATACACAAATTGGGGACTTTACATCCAGATGGACTCAATGCTAATATTGATTGGCATTGTTTCTTATAACATTGACATGAGAATGTCTATTTAGGTTTCTTACCACACTTTAGGAGATACAAATGCTCTTAATTTAGCAAGTCTGGCTATGAATTAGGATGTCTCTTTGGGACTGATATTGCTTTCCATTATTATCTAATATGTGTTTTAGCATATAATCTTTTTTGAATATTTAATTCTTTTGGCTAATATCCTGTGCTTTGGGTATTATTTTTTAAGATGTACGAATTTCTTATTAATGACATGCAATAATTTAATGTGAGTTCATTCATCCACCCCCAGTTTGCACGAATCCACGTGAATATGTTGTGGGGATTATACACCACTAGGTTAAAGTTCCCCTATTGATAATTTGCCTAGGATATATCAAGTGTAACAAAATTCTGTATATATACACAGATGTGGTACCTATCAAATGTGATGTTATCAAGACGTATGAAATTTATTTAGACTTTCTTGATTTCCTGTGTCATACTGACTAGTTTCCTTGGATTGTTTTGTTATTGCCATAGCAACTGATTACACTGATCGATATTGCCTCAGAAATAAGACGGATATCTAACTCCCATTATTTGTCCTTATACATATAGGTACTATATAGCTTGGGATATAACAGACATAAGTTATTTATGTTATTGAGGTTGTTGCACTATAAGGTTCGATTCTGGAGAGTTATCTCGTGGTTGCTATAACAACACATGATGCATATTTCTGTTTGGTTGCTAACGATGTGTCACGAGATGACGTTATCGCCATGCCCCTGGTTCCCGTTGTGTTCAGTTGGTTTGGTAATGACGAACGTAAGTTGTTAGTGCCTATGCTCAATTACTATGTTCATTTACTGTTTGGTATATATCATGAGCATGAATGTATCAGTGTTTAGTTATTACGGAGCTATAGATACATATTTAACATTTTTTGTGGCTATATGTCTACGCCTTTAGAGTTGTGTACAAAGGTCCATATTGTCATTTTACACATTGGTGGTCACTTATCACGATTACTTTATATATCACATATATTCACATATTTCGGTCAGATGACTTTATTCACATATTTATCTATTGAGTATTAGATACATGTTTTTTGATGTTATTGTTTGTTACATAGTTGCTATGACAACACACACAAGAAATGATTTGTCATATTTCTAGCTGATTGGCTTGTTGGAGGAGGGGCTTGTTATGCATTTAAACACTGTTTGTATCTCTTTTGAATTGTCTGAGGAAGGGGTGAATGCCCCGAAATGTCACAACATAATAAAGAGTGTTGTGTTTTAAATCCAGAGAGTGCATATTTATATTGCTCTCTCTCTCTCTCTCTCTCTCTCTCTCTCTATATATATATATATATATATATATATAAATATATATATATATATACACATACAGTATATATGTATATTTATCTACACACATATATATATATATAAGATAAAATAAGTATGCAATCTATCAAATATTAAATTTGAGCATGCTTAATACCATTGCCAGGTACATCCTGTGTAATTCAAATCTGGGGTCAGAAATTGGATGCCTTGCTGATTACACATCAGAATTCAGTTCGCCCCCACTCTCTATGCTAAATTACAGCTTTGTTCAATACATTTGCTAAAATCTATGACTTAAACCATTGCCCTAATACTGACAATTATCTAACCCAGGATGCCCCCTGTGGGGAGGGAGCCTGAGAGTCTAAAACTTGGCCTTTGAAGCTCAGGAAGATAGTAATTAACACTTACTTGGCAATCAAATGTTAGACCCTGGTAGGAGGTAGGACTGTATATCCCATACATCATTAGCTCATGGACTCTTGCCACTTACATGAAATAAAAGTAAATTGGAAAGTTGTTTAACCCCGTAATGACCAGACCATTTTTCAATTTTCTTACCCTTAAGGACCAGGGCTATTTTTACATTGCGGTGTTTGTGTTTAGCTGTAATTTTCCTCTTACTCATTTACTGTACCCACACATATTATATATAATTTTTCTCGTCATTAAATGGACTTTCTAAAGATACCATTATTTTTATCATCCTATATTATAAAAGACAAGAGTTTGTCTGAAGCCGTCATGCGCAGTTCAGACAAACTCTTGCAGCTGATCGCACGCGCACCCACCCGACAGCAGCGCGAGGACCCGGCAGCACAGCTGGAGAGAGGATTTGCACCCGGTGAGTACGCTGGCGGGGGCACTGCACTAATCTATACGGGGATGTGTTAATTGAGGGAGAAGCAGACCAGGGAAATAAGCAGGATGTGAATTAGGAGAGGGAGAAAAAAAAGAAACTAAGGGGGACAGTTAGAGGAACGCTGCGGGGCAGCAGGATGTAAGGTTGATATAGAAAGGGTTAACGTTGGGGCAGTAAGGGGTACACTGGTGAAGGCAGTAGGCTGAAAGGTTGGCGCAGTGAGAGCTGCACTGTTGGAGGTCAGCAGACTGAGTGGCTGGGGCAGTAAGGGGAGCACTAGGGGCAGCATGCTAATAGGTTGTGGAATTAAAGCAGCAGGATGTGAGGCTTATATAGGAGGAGTATGGGGGGGGGCATTATTCTGATCGCATGGGGCAGTAAGTGGAAAACTAGGGGCAACAGGCAGAGAGGATGGGGTAGAAAGTGGTACACAGACAGTAGGTAAAGAGGTTGGGGCAAAAAGGGGGGCAGCATTATAAGAGGCTGGGAGTCAGTACTGCATGCCCAGAGGTTGTGGAGAGAGAGAGAGAGAGAGAGAGGGAGAGGGACACAGGGAGAGAGAGAGACACACAGAGAGAGAGACACAGAGAGAGAGAGACAGAGAGAGACACAGAGAGAGAGAGAGACACAGAGAGAGAGAGACACAGAGAGAGAGAGAGACAGAGAGAGAGAGAGACAGAGAGAGAGACAGAGAGAGAGAGAATTTAAATTAAATATAACACAACACGGCCCGTGTGAACGGGCTTTAGGACTAGTATCATATAATTTACTATAAAAAATTATAAAATATGATGAAAAAATTGAAAAAACACACATTTTCTTACTTTGACCCCCAAAATCTGTTACATATCTACAACCACCAAAAAACAAACATGCTAAATAGTTTCTAAATGTTGTCCTGAGTTTAGAAATACCCAATGTTTACATGTTCTTTGCTTTTTTCGCAAGTTATAGGGCAATAAGTACAAGTAGCACTTTGCTATTTCCAAACAATTTTTTTTTTTAAATTAGCCATAGTTACATTGTAACACTGATAACTGCCAGGATTCCCTGAATAACCCTTCACATGAATATATATATATATATATATATTTTAGTAGACAACCCAAAGTATTGATCTATGCCCATTTTGGTATATTTCATGCTGCCATTTCACTGCAAAATGCGATCAAATAAAAGAAATCGTTAACTTTTTTACAAATTTTTTCACAAACTTTAGGTTTCTCACTGAAATGATTTACAAACAGCTTGTGTGATTATGGCACAAATTGTTGTAAATGCTTCTCTGTGATCCCCTTTGTTCAGAAATAGCAGACATATATGGCTTTGGCATTACTTTTTGTTAATTAGAAGGCCGCTAAATGCCGCTGCATACCACACTTGTATTATGCCCAGCGGTGAAGGGGTTAATTAGGTAGCTTGTAGGGTTAATTTTAGCTTTAGTGTAGTGTAGTAGACAACCCAAAGTATTGATCTTGGCCCATTTTGGTATATTTCATGCCACCATTTCACCGCCAAATGCGATCAAATAAAAAACTTTAACTTTTTTACAAACTTAAGGTTTCTTATTGAAATTATTTACAAACAGCTTTTGCAATTATAGCACAGATGGTTGTAAATGCTTCTCTGTGATCCCTTTGTTGAAAAATAGCAGACATATGTGGCTTTGCCGTTGCTTTTTGGTAATTAGAAGGCAGCTAAATGCTGCTGCACACCACACTTGTATTGTGCCAGCAGTTAAGGGCTTAATTAGGTAGCTTGTAGGGTTAATTGTAGCTTTAGTGTAGATATCAGCCCCCCACCTGACACATCCCACCCCCTGATCCCTCCCTGACCCCCCTGATACCCTGAAAGTGCCTGGAAGCGATCACCATTGCTTCCAGTGCTTGAAACCCCAGAGGACGTGTCAGGCACGTCTTTGGTCCTTAATTGTATTTTTCGGTTGGAGTTGGTGTCTCACGTGTCGTTTAGGGGTTAATTACATTCCCTATTTAAATCATGAAAGTTTTTTTGGGACTTGACTGTCACTTTAAAAGAAGTGTTGTCTTCAAAAAGGATAATAATACGCTTAGCAAGAGTGGAAATGGCCCCATCCACCTTAGGAACAGTTTCCCACAAGTCAATATTAGCATCAGGTAAAAGTTATAACTTTGTAAACCTTGCAGAAGGAGTTAATTAATTACCTGGCATCAGGAATAGGGAAAACATCAAGGAGATCAACAATAGTCTTAAAAACTGAATTTAAATTATTACAAAGTTAATCATCAAAAACTTTAGGATCCTTAACCCCTAAATTATTTAAAACCTCTTTTAAAAAAGAAGGAATATACTCAACTTAAAACAAAAGAGAGGAAATATCAGGCTGAATATCAGTTGAAGATTCCTCATCACCAGAGGAAACTTCAGCATCTGAAGACGTAACAGTATCCCTGGCTCCAGTGCACACAGAACTTGTTGAAGGTAAAATCTGAACTGACATTTTACGCTTGTTTAAAGGCTGGAGAGCAGCCAGCGCCTCAGAAACGGATCACTAGGCAAAACACTATTAACATTCTCCAGTGATGAACAAACAGAAGGGGCATTAATACTCAAAGAAACAGCATTAGGTTGGTCTGATTGCATTATTAATTCTAAACATGAGTCACATAAATGAGCTGTAGAAGGTAGCTCAGCATTCATACAATAAGCACACCTAATAATGGTAGAAAGGTGTACAGGGGTAGATTTAGAGACAGAATCAGACAGCTCCATTATAGCATATGGCAAAGCAATGCAATAAACACTATTACCCTCTCAAAAACCTCTTGAGAAATGGAAGTCACCTACTTCCTCCTAAGTAGCGGTTTAAATAAACTCACAGGTACAATGTGTGATAAGCCTAACTGCAAAACAAAGCAGGAAACATTAACATAACAGCTAATGGTCTAATCTATCTATATAAAAGGATAGGTTACTCGTTAAGGAATTTACTCCCAAAACTTTGGGTCTCTCTGGTGGATTAGTTTGATTCTTATGTATTTTTGGTAGTATATAAAAGGTGGGAATTTTGGGATATTCATTTTTCATAATAGTGTATTCTCGTTTATTTATCAGTCCTTTTTGTAAGCTCATATCCAAATAGTCTTATATGTTTATCTTAAAGGCTGACATTGGGTTCAGATGTAATTGTCTATAAGTATTCTAATCACTAAACTGTCTATTGCATTCTTCCAAATATTTTTCTTTATCCAAAATGACTATCTGCAGGTTTTATTACTATATTTTTTTTTATCTTTATTAAGTTCTTGTAAAGCTGTTTGTTCCTTCTTATTTAAAAGTTATCTATGGAATGAAACTAACATCACTTGGTTAACAGTCAAATTATAAATTATAGTCAAATCCAATCTCGTATGTGATAATAATCCCCATAGTAAAGATTAAAGAAGGGGGGAGTCAGAGAAAGAAGCAAAGACATGGGGGGGGGGGGATATAAGAAAGGTAAATTACTGTGTCACCCTAGTATCCCTGCTCCCCAATAGGGATTCCCAATAGAATTTGACATCATAAAATTTATGGAGAGTCCCTTTTCTAAAATAAACATATTCCTCTTGAGACATGAGTATCGAGGTGTATTGTTTCCACTCCGTCTCTGTGGGGGGTGAGCAGATTTCAATTTCCTTGCAATTAGTGTTCTTGCACTGTTCAAGCCTATTACCAATAGGTTTCATCTAACTGAACATATTCTAGTGGGTCTATGATTTTGCATTGCAGTTATGGGTTCTAGTACAAAGTCATCCCCCAAAATGGTACCAAGACTTGACTCAATTTTGGACCAAAAAGGTTTGAGTATCTCGCATTTCCACCATATATAGGCCATAGTCCCTCTCTTTCCACCCCCTCCAATAACCGCCGCTAGCATTTGGATAGATATGTTTCAGACGGGCCAGTGTCAGATACCATTGTGTGAATATTTTGTGATTGGTTTCTATTATTTTTTAAGTACAAAGTCATCCCCCAAAATGGTACCAAGACTTGACTCATTTTGAGACCAAAAAGGTTTGAGTATCTCGCATTGCCACCATATATAGGCCATAAGCCCTCTCTTTCCACCCCCCCCAACAACCGCCGCTAGCATTTGGATAGATATGTTTCAGACGGACCAGTGTCAGATACCCTTGTGTGAATATTTTGTGATTGGTTTCTAAGATTTTTGGAGAAGCAGAAGATTTACGGGTATTGTAAAATATATTTTCCCAATCTTTGGTTTCTAAAGTCAAACCCAGTTCTTGTTGCCAGCCCACTGAATATGTGGGTAAAGTGAACCTTGTCGATGCTTATAATAACCCTTTAGCCAATTAAAGAGTCACAAGGGGAAATGACTCCAAGAGACACAATTTTTCAAATGAGGTAGGAGTTCTTAAAAGATCATCTCTATCTGGAGAGTTTTGGAGAAGATGACACAATCTTTTAATGTTTTTCTATATAATTAGGTCTGGTAATATTTAGGCTCTAAGATGGTAGAATTAGTATGACATCGATCTATAAACCATTTTGCTTTTTTGGAAGTTTGTTGTTCATGTATAACCTTGACTTTTCTGATATTCATATAAATCTTACTTAAAACAAAATGTAGATATTACTGTTGTCTAGTGGATATTTAGTAGATTTAAGGCTTATTTTGAAGGGATTGACAAGGATTCGATTACAATATGATATCATTAGTTTTCTAATGATGTAATTTTTTCTTTCTTTTTCTTCTTAACATTATTAGTATTATATTTTTTATATTTTAATTCAATATTTCAGTATGAAATGTAAAATTATAAATGTATTTTGAAAACATAATTCTGTGGTTATATATATAATATCTTAAAAAATGCCTATCACACCAGTTTAGCACAGTGGTTAACACACTGACTTGAGAGGTTTTTATATATATTTTTATCCTGAGTTCGATCCCAATGTGGAATAATAATTGTTTTTAATCTAGACATAGGAATAGGAATTTTTATTATATGAAGTAACGTTTTTAAAATAAAAGGTGAGAATCATAGTGTATTTTTATTAGAAATATGTTAGCTCATAAATGATATTTGGCATATATTATGGTATTTTCCTTTATGATTACGGACCAGACTTTTTGAACATTTGGAGATACAAGAGTTAATAAAAGGAGAACCTGTAGTGATGAATAAGGAGAAAGACCGGATTATAAAAAAGCCTAAGGGGGACTATGTAATATCAGTGAAAAAGCCGTCAGTGACCGGTGAAACCTGCATTGGATTTTATTGGACTGCTGGGTCTCTGATGTCACAAGGAGGGTTGGGACTCTGAATTTGAACATAGTATAGCTTACCACCAATATCAGTGGCTCAGCGGTCATCTGTGTGATTCTTTTCATATGTTTCCTTTGTAACCGAGTGAATTGTGAGTTGATTAACTTTTTAATCCATCTTGATATTGCCTGGTCCTTCTTTAACTGGAATTTTCATACATGAACATTTTCTCTTAGAGCTATTACATTACAGGACTTCACTATTTGCTTTCTCCTTTTTTTAAGGACATTAAAATCAGACACCTGAGTCGTAAATCCTTCTACAAGTGCTCTATGACATTTTAAAGGGCTGAATTATATTACATTGAAATGTAGGGAGCAGTATAGCTGTATAAAGAGAGAAGTAGCGAAAGTGAATAAATTATGAAGCAGAATGTGCAACTGCAATTAAACCTTCATTGCAATCAGATCAACTGTGATAGTTGCATAATAAGAGTAAACATCAAGGTGGGGAGTTGAAAGTGCATTGTGTAAAATGTATGAAGTCTGTATGCAGGCAGTGGTCAGATGCTTTAGGTGAGAAGGGATGTCTGAGGGAAGTAATTCTGTGGGATAGAGCATAGGGTAAAGGTTCAGTTTGAGGGGTCTCAGGGATGAAGGAAGTTTTTTAGATGTGCAGAGAAGCAGTGGGGGGGGGGGTGTAATGACAGGGGTAAGAATGTAATAGTGTACAAACTGAATAGAATAAGAAACTGAGAAATGCAAACATTGTAAAATATATTGGTTCCCTTTCAGTGCAGATTAATTTGCCACCATACATGATCTGGGCTTTGTGAAATAGATTAAATATTTGTACGCAGGCAGTGGTAAGATGCTTTTTGTGAGCTGGGATGTCTAAGTTGAGTGATTCTTAGCTGGGCTTTATGAAATAGATTAAGTTTGTCTGCAAACAGTGGTCAGATTATTTAGGTGAGCTGGGCTGTCTGAGTGAAGTGATTATCAACTGGGCTTTGTGTGAAATATATGTAGTTTGTATGCAGGCAGTGGTCAGATGCTTTAGGTGAGCTGGTGGGATAGCTGAGTAAAGTGATTCACAGCTGAGCTTTGTGAAAAAGATGAGGTTTGTATGTAGGCAGTGGTTAGTTGCTTTAGGTGAGTTGGGTTGTCTGAGTGAAGTGATTCTCTGCTGTCCAATCATTCACCAAAAATCCAGAAGAATAGTCAGAGAAAAAAACAAATTCAGTATACCAGGAAAGCAGTATGATCATACTCTAAACACAGGGGTAGTTCAGGAGAATAGCCTGTAGACAAGCTCAGTTCAGAAGCCAGGATATTCACCAAAACAGGAAACCAGAAGGCAGAACTGAGGCACAAACAATAGGATAAACCACAATGTCAGGGCAGGGAGTGGTCTGAGAGGCAGCCTTTTAAAGTAGTGCTGATTAGGTAACTGCCTTCAGCTGGCAGGCTGGTGGAGCTAAAGAGCACAGTCAGTGCAGGGATCAAGTCGCCAAAAACATCAGCACAAAACAGAGCAAAAGGCTGCAAACCACAAGTCCCAGGTTCAATCCCAAGCACAGGTGTGACAGCACCCACTCCCATTGGGCAGCCTTTGCCTTTTCATAATTTTGTAAGTCTACCTTACTGACCAGAGTCCCGTCAGAGAGCTGCAAGGATGGTGTCCTGAGGCAGGGATTTTACTTGTGGTTTGGAGCATTTAAACAAGTAAGAAAAGTGATTATATCTGTCAGGACCCCATCTCCAGACTGCAGTTTGTGGCTCAGACTCTTCACAGTCAGATCGTTCATCAATCGTGGTATAACCATCTCACTGCTCTTCATCTGTGTTGTGGGAAACTGAAGTTCCGGTGGAACAAACAGGATCAGTAGTGATCTGTAGGTCAGTACCCATGACCTCCTGATTCTTCAAGCAATTTGTGGGGCTCGGAGTGTATCACATGGAGACTTTAATAACTAATGGGGCCATAGTTTCTTTTACATTTGCTGCTCATTCTACCACTGTTCTCAGGGTAGTTCTTGTACTTTTTATAGGTGCAATGGAAGGGAGTTGAAAAAAAGTTCCTGTTTTATATGCACCAAAGATTTTTTTTAAAAAGTCCTTGTGATCATCCATAATAGTATGGATACTCACACATAAAAGCTGTGTAATAACTGCAGCTTATCAGGAAGGTTATGAAAACCTTAAAAAAAAAACTGCTGCATTAGCTGTGCCATGTTTGAGACCTGTTCCAGTAGGGATCTCAGAACTTGTACCACCTCAGTGAGCTCCGATGTATAGCCCTGAAATTCTCTCACACTTGGAGGGGCTTTGGAGCCCTGTTGAGGTGTCAGGCTTAATGGAACAGTAAATACAGTAGATTTGCATAATCAACAAATGCATAATAAAAAGACAATGCAATAGCACTTAGTCTGAACATCAAATAAGAGGTAGTTTTTTTCTGATAAATTTAAAAGTTATGTCTATTTCCACTCCTCCTCCATATAGGTATATTCTGTAAATTCTTGCCCATGCTCAGTAGGAGCTGGTGACTCAAAAAGTGTAAATATAAAAAGAGACTGTGCACGTTTTGTTAATAGAAGTAATTTGGAAATTTGTTTAAATTGGCATACGCTACCTGAATCAAAAAAGTTTAATTTTGACTTGAGTTTTCGTTTTAAGTCAATCTTGGGTGTTAAAAGGGACTAGTGAGATGGGTTTCTTAGAGGAACTACCCCTTTAAGGCATGGCTACAAAGACAGACAAGGCAAGTTTATTATACTGGAATCTATAGAGTTGAATACTGTACACAGGACATGAAGCCTTGGGGAAGCCACAGGACTTAGCAGATATAACCACTATCCACATATACTACTAAGATTTAAGTGACTCCCCACAAGTTACACACATATCATCCACCCTCCTATTTACATAACCAGTAAAGCATCCTGTTTATATTATTAGAGTTAATGTCTTTATTTAGTCAAAAAGGGCTCCAATTATCCCTCTTCCTCCCTAACATGTTTTGCCAATTAAACGGCTTTATCTGCCACACCGATAACGGTCACAGGGATTTAAGCAAGCATACTATCTCACTGTACATGGAGACACCCTAAACGTTAAAGCATAATATAAACACATTCGGCTAGATTTAGAGTTCTGCGTTAGGGTTAAAAAGCAGCGTTAAGGGGTCCTAACGCTGCTTTTTAATGCCCGCTGGTATTTAGGTCAGGCAGGAAAGGGTCTACCGCTCACTTTCTTTCCGTGGCGACTTCCCGACGAATGACGGTTCCTTTAAATGACGTCATCCAAGATGGTGTCCCTCGAATTCCGATTGGCTGATAGGATTCTATCAGCCAATCGGAATTAAGGTAGGAAAATTCTGATTGAGTGATTCAATCAGCCAATCAGATTGAAGTTCAATCCGATTGACTGATCCAATCAGCCAATCGGATTGACCTCGCATTTTATTGGCTGATCGGAACAGGCAATAGAATGCGAGGTCAATCTAATTGGCTAATTGGATCAGCCAATCGGATTGAACTTCAATCTGATTGGCTGATTGAATCAGCCATTCAGAATTTTCCAACCTTAATTCTGATTGGCTGATAGAATCCTATCAGAGAATAGATAGATAGAATTCTATCAGCCAATCAGAATTCGAGGGACGCCATCTTGGATGACGTCATTTAAAGGAACCGTCATTCGTCGGGAAGTCGTCGGTCAGGATGGATGTTCCGCGTCGGAGGTCTTCAGGATGCTGCCGCTCCGCTCCGGATGGATGAAGATAGAAGATTCTGCTTGGATGAAGACTTCAATCGGATGGAGGACCTCTTCTGCCCCGCTTGGATGAAGAATTCGGCTCTGCTGAGTGAAGATGACTCAAGGTAAGGAGATCTTCAGGGGGTTAGTGTTAGGTTTTTTAAGGGGGGTTTGGGTGGGTTTTAGAGTAGGGGTATGTGGGTGGTGGGTTGTAATTTTGGGGGGGGGGGTATTGTATTTTTATTTACAGGTAAAAGAGCTGATTACTTTGGGGCAATGCCACGCAAAAAGCCCTTTTAAGGGCTGGTAAAAGAGCTGATTACTTTGTAATTTAGGATAGGGTAGGGCATTAGTTATTAACTATTTAATAGCTATTGTACCTAGTTAAAATAAATACAAAGTTGCCTGTAAAATAAATATAAATCCTAAAATAGCTACAATGTAACTATTAGTTATATTGTAGCTATATTAGGGTTTATTTTATAGGTAAGATTTGGTTTTAAATAGGAATAATTTATTTAATTATAGTAAATTTATTTCGTTTTATTAAAAATAGATTTAACTTAGGGGGGGTGTTAGGGTTAGACTTACGTTTAGAGGTTAATAACTTTATTATAGTAGCAGCAACATTGGGGATGGGAGATTAGGGGTTAATAATTGTAGGTAGGTGGCGGCGATGTTAGGGAGGGCAGATTAGGGGTTAATAAAATTTATTATAGTGTTTGCGAGGCGGGAGTGCGGCGGTTTAGGGGTTAATACATTTATTATAGTGGCGGCAATGTCCAGTCGGCAGATGTTAGGGACAGCAGATTAGGGGTTCATAGCTATAATGTAGGTTGCGGCGGTGTCCGGAGCGGCAGATTAGGGGTTAATAATATAATGTAGGTGTCAGCGATAGCGGGGGCGGCAGATTAGGGGTTAATAAGTGTAAGGTTAGGGGTGTTTAGACTCAGGGTTAATGTTAGGGTGTTAGGTGTAGACTTAGAGAGTGTTTCCCCATAGGAAACAATGGGGCTGCGTTAGGAGCTGAACGCTGCTTTTTTGCAGGTGTTAGTTTTTTTTTTGCAGGATATCGTGCACGAGCACGTTTTTACAGCTTACCGCTACTGTAAGCAACGCTGGTATTGAGGGTTGAAGTGGAGCTAAATTATGCTCAACGCTCACTTTTCTGAGGCTAACGCAGCCATTCAGACAACTCATAATACCAGCATTGTCTTAAGGGTGCACTGGAAAAAAAAGGCTTGTTAGCACCGCAGGTCTTTACCGACAAAACTCTAAATCTAGGCGATTGTGTCCTGTCTATACAAATGTGCAAAGTAAGCATATTGAGCTATTAACATCTAATCACTATTACCATGTAGTGAAATAGAGGGTAGGAATATAAAACAAATGAGATTACTTTTAACCCATTTATATATTTTAGACACTTTCATATGATATTATTAGTATTTCCACTTCTGTGAAGACAAGCTAACACGAGTGGAGGAGACACCCTTTAACCTTATTTCTAGCACAGGGTAACAGTGTAGTGGAAAGCTAAATAGTAATTTATAAATATACTCTGCCGAATAACAAAAAGAATATTCCATATCCTCATTTATCATGAAATATTATGCAATGTGATAGAGACTGTTTTTAGTCATAACTATATAACAAGAAACAGTTACCTAAATTGTTACTATTTACATAATACTTATAGTGAAAAACCATATTTGATCTAGCGTTCCACCACTAGATGGCAGTATTATATAGATACAACAAATGGTCTGTAATGAATGTGTAATATCTCTTCATAGCTACATCTAGGTTGTTTACATTATTTCTACTGAATATTCACATCTCGTACTACATGATATGAGGTATTCCTCAATATTTAAATAGATTTGCACAATCAAGAATATTTAATTCTGACAATATGTAGGATAACCTCTGTATTAGATTGAATGTAAGGGTCACTTTCTTTGTAGGTCACTTAAAGGTTCGGATAGCTTTGTTGGTTGGTGACGTTTGAAGGGGGAATTCACGGATACTGTGTCAGGCCTTCTTGGGTTGACAGTTCCCCAGACTTACGCATATTAAGTTACAGGCTGACAAAGAAAAACATAAAGTTATATAGTGGTGTAGAAGGTCCAGACACTTCAAACGTTTGTTAAGAGAGGGGAACAGCTGGCGCTTTAGATAATTTGCTGCTCATCATAACCTTGCTGCCTTTATTGTGCTCTTATTACAAGCTTACCCAATATACTTCTATACTAGAGCACTAGTGCATCTTTGTCTACCCTGTTACAGTTCCCTAGTCACTAAGCAAAGTGATCTTCAACACATAAATTTGTGACCTGTGAGTGACTTAAAACCATACTTTAGTGAGGTTTGCTGAGATCTGAAAGCACTACTACGTGCACCCTGGAGTATACATATATGTCTCAGCGCAAAGGCTCAAAAATGGACAAACCAGCCAAAATGGCATCAACTACACCCTATGTGACTGCTTTTTTTCATACCTCAGAGTTAGCACCCTCTGAATTACCCCAGCCTAAAGATAAACTCCCATCGTACCCTCAGATGGAACCTTCATCTTTGCACCATAACACGTTACAGATGTTACATTCTCAACTTGCTGATCTTCCTTCTAAATCTGACCTTGAATCTTTATAAAAGAGGAAATGAGGGCTCTCAAATAGGACCTAAATGATATGGGCTCCAGAATTGAATATCTTGAAGAGGGTCAAGAAGCTCTCAATAAACTAGTCAGCTCAAATACTGCTCAGCTATCGATACAGGACTCTATTGTACAAACCCTACAGGAAAGGCTGGAGGACTTAGATAACCGTGGAAGGCAAAACAACCTCAGGATAAGAGGAATTCCAGAAGAGGTCCAGCAAGACCAATTAAAACCATATCTATGGGACCTGTTCGCTTTTCTACTCCCTAGATCACCTCTACTCCAAACAAGATATCGAGCGAATCCACAGGGCAGACCACCCTCAAAACCACCAGCACCACCAAGGGACGTGATTATGAAGTTTTTGCGTCACTCCACCAAAGAAGACCTATGGCATACAGCGCCGTCAAAGTGGGAAATCACATTTAGGGATCATTCCCTACAAATTTATCAAGATCTCTGCCCACAAACCATACAGAGAAGGAAAGAGGTGAGATTTATCACCAAGGCCCTCCAGGAAAATAATATCCGCTATTGATGGGGATTCCCTTTAAGTCTAATAGTCTCACACAATGGCTCTCAAATCATCTACAAGAGCTTCCAGGACTTAGATAACTTTTCCAAGAAATTAAATATCAACATTGTCCCCCCAGATGACAATGTGTTGGATGCCTCCCCTTTGCCAAAGGTTAATAATCAAGATCCCCCCCAGGGAGCAACGCCCTCAATGGATTAGGTCACAACCTAAGAGAAGGAAAACAGACCCCCTCCACCAGAATGCCCTCCCTAACTATGTGAACTTGATCTAAAAGTCGGCCCTTCTGGGTCCAATTGTTAATCCTTACAATGCAGACTAAATTAAGGCCTATAAAGTTGATCTCATGTGGTCCTCTTTCGGAGGACACCTGGACTTGAATGTTGGGTAAGACCCAGGTGTTTATTATTATTGTGAAACAATGTTTTGACTAACCTGTACTTTGACTCGGGGGGGTTGTTGGGGATTTTTTTCTCTTCCCCCCTCTTCCTTTAATCATAAATATAAGGTTGTGACAATATGGAGTGCAAAGAGGAAGCTATTTTATTTTAAACCTCTCTATATACCTCTTAGATGTATATTAATGACTGCTATAGCCCCTGGGTTAAGTTGCAGTAATGACACCATACAGGGAGTGCAGAATTATTAGGCAAATGAGTATTTTGACCACATCATCCTCTTTATGCATGTTGTCTTACTCCAAGCTGTATAGGCTTGAAAGCCTACTACCAATTAAGCATATTAGGTGATGTGCATCTCTGTAATGAGAAGGGGTGTGGTCTAATGACATCAACACCCTATATCAGGTGTGCATAATTATTAGGCAACTTCCTTTCCTTTGGCAAAATGGGTCAAAAGAAGGACTTGACAGGCTCAGAAAAGTCAAAAATAGTGAGATATCTTGCAGAGGGATGCAGCACTCTTAAAATTGCAAAGCTTCTGAAGCGTGATCATCGAACAATCAAGCATTTCATTCAAAATAGTCAACAGGGTCGCAAGAAGCGTGTGGAAAAACCAAGGCGCAAAATAACTGCCCATGAACTGAGAAAAGTCAAGCGTGCAGCTGCCAAGATGCCACTTGCCACCAGTTTGGCCATATTTCAGAGCTGCAACATCACTGGAGTGCCCAAAAGCACAAGGTGTGCAATACTCAGAGACATGGCCAAGGTAAGAAAGGCTGAAAGACGACCACCACTGAACAAGACACACAAGCTGAAACGTCAAGACTGGGCCAAGAAATATCTCAAGACTGATTTTTCTAAGGTTTTATGGACTGATGAAATGAGAGTGAGTCTTGATGGGCCAGATGGATGGGCCCGTGGCTGGATTGGTAAAGGGCAGAGAGCTCCAGTCCGACTCAGACGCCAGCAAGGTGGAGGTGGAGTACTGGTTTGGGCTGGTATCATCAGAGATGAGCTTGTGGGGAATTTTCGGGTTGAGGATGTAGTCGAGCTCAACTCCAAGTCCTACTGCCAGTTTCTGGAAGACACCTTCTTCAAGCAGTGGTACAGGAAGAAGTCTGCATCCTTCAAGAAAAACATGATTTTCATGCAGGACAATGCTCCATCACACGCGTCCAAGTACTCCACAGCGTGGCTGGCAAGAAAGGGTATAAAAGAAGAAAATATAATGACATGGCCTCCTTGTTCACCTGATCTGAACCCCATTGAGAACCTGTGGTCCATCATCAAATGTGAGATTTACAAGGAGGGAAAACAGTACACCTCTCTGAACAGTGTCTGAGAGGCTGTGGTTTCTGCTGCACGCAATGTTGATGGTGAACAGAACAAAACACTGACAGAATCCATGGATGGCAGGCTTTTGAGTGTCCTTGCAAAGAAAGGTGGCTATATTGGTCACTGATTTGTTTTTGTTTTGTTTTTGAATGTCAGAAATGTATATTTGTGAATGTTGAGATGTTATATTGGTTTCACTGGTAAAAATAAATAATTGAAATGGGTATATATTTGTTTTTTGTTAAGTTGCCTAATAATTATGCACAGTAATAGTCACCTGCACACACAGATATCCCCCTAAAATAGCAAAAACTAAAAACAAACTAAAAACTACTTCCAAAAATATTCAGCTTTGATATTAATGAGTTTTTTGGGTTCATTGAGAACATGGTTGTTGTTCAATAATAAAATTAATCCTCAAAAATACAACTTGCCTAATAATTCTGCACTCCCTGTATATGGCCAAGCCTTTTAGATTTCTCTTGGTAAGGGAGCCAATAAATATCCCCTTCTTAACATATACAACCTTCTTCCCCAAATGACCCCCTTCACCATCCCCCTTTGTAACTTAAATCTATATAACTAGAGCAACGACACAACACCATTTCCCTCCAATTAAGGTGTATAGTTCTAAAGATACACTATGTTCTAAAAATGTTTACTGTATTTTTTTGGTCATCGTTATGTTATTTGTGTTTATGTTGTCTCACATGTTCTTATATGTTATAATTCCAAGTGCCAGGAACTATGTTTATAATTTTACCAAGCTAGTCGAAATAATATACATAGTAAAATTCAACAAAGATACTAAATATGAATATTCTTAATATTCTCTCACATAACGTTAAGGGATTTAATATTCCACAGAAAAGATCCATAGCACTTAGGGATTACAGGAGACTCCAATGTGATGTAGTGCTGCTTCAAGAGACTCATTTTAAATGAGGCCATGAACCCTGATCTTCTTTTACAAAATTTGGTCCCGCATATTTTGCTTCAAATTTCTCCAAACATAATGGTGTGTGTATACTGATTAATAAAAATACTCCCCTCAAGGTTAATTCAGTTATTAGAGATAGGGAAGGCAGATATTTGATTCTCTCAGGGACTTTCCACCACAAATGCATTTCAATAGTTAATATTTATGCACCCAGCTTGGACTCCCCTCGATTTTTCCATCATATTTGCAAACGAATACTACAGACATCCAGAAATAGTTTGATTGTTGGTGGAGACTTTAATGTAGCATTGGATCCTACTATGGATTGTTCTATAGGGAAATCTTCGACCCCCAGTAAATTCCTCAACTTAAAAAAAACACATCTCTCTTCCCTAGCAATTAATGATGTTTGGCGTTTAAGTCACCCAAATGATAAAGACTACACTTTTTACTCTTATCCACACCAACATTATTCTAGGATAGACTACTTAATGATTGATGTTACTAGCCTTTCCCAGGTCATGCGTTCAGATATTTACCCCATCACGTGGTCTGATCACGCCATGATTAGCGGCACCTTGGACTTCCCGGCGCAGACACCCTCGCAGCGCACTTGGAGATTAGATGTAACACTTTTGAAAGACCCTATAATTCGCATCCAAATTACTAACACATTAGAGGACTATTTTAAATTAAATGATACCCCTAACATCAACCCTCAACACCTATGGAACGTGCATAAGTGCATTATACGTGGGGAATTGATAGCTCTGAAGGCAGCTAAAACAAAACAACAACATATTTACTTGTCCTCCCTATTGACTGATTTAAATAAGCTTCAGGAAATTCATAAGGCCTTCCCTAAAGACCTCTCCTTACTTGACAGCCTTGAACATAAAAGACAACAGCTTAATTGCTACTTAGGGACTGAAGCTAAAAGAAATGCTCTGTATCTTAAAAAGAAATTTTATGAGGGTGCAAACAAGCAGGGGAAAATGCTAGCCAGACAGCTTAGGAAGAAGACACCAAATATATATATCATACACATCATGGACGACAAGGACAAAGACTGGTACACTTCCACCGACATAGCAGAAAAGTTTAGATGGTACTATGAATCCCTATATAACCTGAACCAAATATGCCCACCTCCTTCTGACTATGCAATACAAAGCTATCTGTCTCAGCTGGGTCTTCCCAAGATCACAACAGAACAAAAAGATGAATTAGACGCTCCATTCACAACAACAGAGATTTTGGGGGCAATTAAATCACTAAAGGGGGGGAAGTCTCCAGGCCCTGACGGCTTTAGCAACGATTACTATATCATTTTTAAAGACCTTTTGACACCCTACCTTTTACAGTATTTTCATACCATTGATGAAGACTGTGAGTTCCCTCCCACGGCTTTACAAGCAAAAATAACTTTGATACCAAAACCTAACAAATCCAGTATATATATCACATTATTAAACACCAATATTAAAATTTATGCTAAAATCTTGGCAAACCGTTTGAACAGAATATTACCCCAAATTATACATCAAGACCAGGTGGGATTTGTTCCTTTTCGTGAAGCTAAGGACAACACAGTACGAAACTTGCACCTGATGTGGCATGCTCGGTCTCAAAATATCCCTTCAATTTGGCTATCCACAAATGCAGAAAAGGCCTTCGACCATGTCGGATGGCCTTTTCTAAAAGCCACGCTTGGCACGTTTGGGCTGGGGGACAAGATCATTCATAACATTTTTGCCTTATATAATAAACCAAGCGCCCAGATATCTCTTAATGGTATCATATCAGGTCCATTACAAATAACAAATGGAACTAGACAGGGCTGACCCTTGTCACCCCTGCTGTTTACTTGCCTTATTGAGGCCTCGGCGGCCAAAATCAGATCAAATAAAAATATACTGGGTTTCTGCGTCAGAGGAGAGGTGTATAAGCTGTCATTTTTCGCTGATGACATTCTATTTTCTTTAACAGATCCTACTAACTCCATCCCACCCCTTTTGTGCGAATTAGAATTATTCAATAGATTGTCAAATTTTAAAATGAATGAAAACAAATCTGAAATGCTAGGTGTTGCCATAGATTCCCAGACGGAGGCTCTTATCTCCGAAAGATGTACATTCAAATGGTGCAAAAAATCCTTAAAATATCTAGGAATACAACTTGCCGATAATCAAGACACACTATTTTCTTAAAATTACGCCCCAATCAAAACGGCCCTGATGAGAGACCTCTCGTCATGGACAAGAAATAATCTTTCTTGGCTGGGCAGAGTTCATACCATTAAAATGAACGCCTTCCCCCACTTGCTTTACATTATGCTTACACTGCCTATCCCCATACCTAACAATTATACTCTTCAGATGCAGCGACTATTTGGGTCGTTCATCTGGAATAAACGCCCCCCCCAGGATTAATAAACTTACTATGTCCCGCTCTGTTACCCAGGGAGTCTTAGGTGTTCCAGACATTGAAAACTATCATAGATCCATATTTTTACAAAGAATTCTAGACTGGAGAGTTCACAGAGCCCATAAGAGATGGATATTGTTGGAGGAGAGTCTGAATGGAGGGATTCATCTCCCCTCTATTTGCTGGAGACACAACTTCAGTGCTACCTGTGGCCAAATCACTAAACCATTCACACGGGAAACACTCAAAATATGGGATCACACTACTAGATTAAATCCTTATCTGTCTTCATGTCCCGGCCCCCTGACGTCTCTTATTCACAATACCGAATTCTCTCTACTATCACTCACTAGAAGTTGGATGACAGATGATACAATAAAAGAGACCTCAATTACTCACCTTATTTCCAACAAACAGTTTTGTACTCAAGACCAGTTGGTGGATAGAGGCTACCCATGGGCTGCTAATTGGTTCTCATACAGAAGGCTGCACCACTACATTACAACGCAAAAACACTACTTAAACATGACCCAACCACTGACCTTAATTGAAAAGTTGTTTTCCTTTACCCCCCCATTTAGACATAGTCTCTCTTGCTTATACCATATCATTACACAACCTCCAGCAGGTAACATGCTACGTTCTGTTGGGACTTGGGAGGCAGAACTAGGGATAAAGATCACACCCCACATAGCTACTAACATCTTCCAAAACACTAAATCCTGCTCCTCTTCGGCCTTGATTAAGGAACTGAACTTCAAAATTCTACATTCCTGGTATTTAACCCCCAGGAGGCTCCATAAACTGTTCCCTAAAGCCAGCAATAGCTGCTGGAGATGCGGGCATGTGGGTAGTGGTATGGGTCACATGTGGTGGTGGTGCTCTCAGTAGAACTCCATGTGGAGAAATATAATAGCAGAGATAGAGGGTATTTTTAATACAATCCTCCCTTTAGACCCTCTTGTATGTCTGCTCAATAAATCAACCAAGCTTCCCCAAGCACATTTTAGACCCCTACTGAGAATCATGATAAATAGTGTTAAGGTTTTGGTGGTTCAGAATTGGAAGTCCTCCGAGGTTCCATCAATAAAAATGTGGCAAAAAAGTTACTGAACTAATTGAATTAGAGGAGTATAGCTCCTATTTTTCGAATAAAAGAGATAGATAATTACATTGAGTTGCAGACTACTTGGGAACAATATCTTAAAAATCTGCCGGACTAGGGGGGGTAGTTATCAACGTGTCAACTTTCCTACCTTCGCCGGCCCAATACGCCCGCCTAAGCTCGCCTACCATCGCCGCCGCGGACCTGAAAAAATTTGCCTAAGTTATCAATAAATCTGTCAAAAAGCCACGCACCAAGTACGGGGCGATGAGCAGCGGACTGTGAGAGTTATCACTCATCCGATCTCGCTGCTCTTCGGCTTTTTTACAGCTTTATTGCTAGCCTGTCACTAAGCACCCACACTAAACTACACTGTTCTACCCCCTATACCGGTGCCCCCGGAGCCCCCCGCAACTCAATAAAGTTACTAACCCCTAAACTGCCACTCCTAGACCCCGCCGCAACTCTTATAAATGTATTAACCCCTAAACCGCCGCTCCTAGACCCCGCCGCAACTCTTATAAATGTATTAACCCCTAAACCGCCGCTCCCGGACACCGCCGCAACCTACATTATACCTAGTAATCCCTATCCTGCCCCCCCTATACCACCGCCCTCTATAATAAAGTTATTAACCCCTATCCTGCTGATCCCGCACCTCGCCGCAACTAAATAAATAGTTTAACCCCTAAACCGCTGCTCCCGGACCCTGCCGCAACCTATATTAAATTTATTAACCCCTAATCTGCCCCCCCTACACCGTTGCCACCTATAATACATTTATTAACCCCTATCCTGCCCCCCCACTATACCGCTGCCACTGTAATAAATTTATTAACCCCTAAACCTAACCCTAACACTAACCCTAACACCCACCTAACTTAAATATTAATTAAATAAATCTAAATAATATTTCTATTATTAACTAAATGAATCATATTTAAAACTAAATACTTACCTTTAAAATAAACCCTAATATAGCTACAATATAAATAATAATTATATTGTAGCTATTTTAGGATTTATTTTTATTTTACAGGCAACTTTCAATTTATTTTAACTAGGTACAATAGCTATTAAATAGTTATTAACTATTTAATAGCTACCTAGCTAAAATAAAGAGAAATTTACCTATAAAATAAAAACTAACCTAAGTTACAATTACACCTAACACTACACTATCATTAAATAAATTATTCCTATTTAAAACTAAATACTTACCTGTAAAATAAACCCTAAGATAGCTACAATGTAATTAATAATTACATTGTAGCTATTTTAGGATTTATATTTATTTTACAGGTAACTTTGTATTTATTTTAGCTAGTTAGAATAGTTATTAAATAGTTATTAACTATTTAATAACTACCTAGCTAAAAGAAATACAAAATTACCTGTAAAATAAATCCTAACCTAAGTTACAATTAAACCTAACACTACACTATCATTACATTAATTAAATAAATTAACTACAAATAACTACAATTAAATACAATTACATAAACTAACTAAAGTACAAAAAATTAAAAAAGCTAAGGCCTAGATTTAGAGTTTGGCAGTAGCCGTGAAAACCAGCGTTAGAGGCTCCTAACGCTGGTTTTAGGCTACCGCCGGTATTTGGAGTCAGTCAAAAAAGGGTCTAACGCTCACTTTTCAGCCGCGACTTTTCCATACCGCAGATCCCCTTACTTAAATTGCGTATCCTATCTTTTCAATGGGATCTTTCTAACTCCGGTATTTAGAGTCGTGTCTGAAGTGAGCGTTAGAAATCTAACGACAAAACTCCAGCCGCAGAAAAAAGTCAGGAGTTAAGAGCTTTCTGGGCTAACGCCGGTTCATAAAGCTCTTAACTACTGTACTCTAAAGTACACTAACACCCATAAACTACCTATGTACCCCTAAACCGAGGTTCCCCCACATCGCCGCCACTCGATTACATTTTTTAACCCCTAATCTGCCGACCGCCACCTACGTTATACTTATGTACCCCTAATCTGCTGCCCCTAACACCGCCGACCCCTATATTATATTTATTAACCCCTAATCTGCCCCCCACAAAGTCGCCGCCAACTACCTACAATAATTATCCCCTAATCTGCCGACAGCCACCTACGTTATCCTTATGTACCCCTAATCTGCTGCCCCTAACACCGCCGACCCCTATATTATATTTATTAACCCCTAATCTGCCCCCCACAACGTCGCCGCCAACTACCTACACTTATTAACCCCTAATCTGCTGAGCGGACCGCACCGCTACTCTATTAAATTTATTAACCCCTAAAGCTAATTCTAACCCTAACCCTAACAACCCCCTAAGTTAAATATAATTTTATTCTAACGAAATAAATTATCTCTTATTAAATAACTTATTTCTATTTAAAGCTAAATACTTACCTGTAAAATAAACCCTAATATAGCTACAATATAACGAATAATTACATTGTAGATATTTTAGGATTAATATTTATTTTACAGGCTACTTTGTAATTATTTTAACCAGGTACAATAGCTATAAAATAGTTAAGAACTATTTAATAGTTACCTAGTTAAAATAATTACACAATTACCTGTAAAATAAATCCTAACCTAAGTTACAATTAAACCTAACACTATACTATCATTAAATTAATTAAATAAAATACCTACAATTACCTACAATTAAACCTAACACTACACTATCAATAAATTAATTAAATACAATATGTACAAATAACTACAATGAAATAAACTAACTAAAGTACAAAAAATAAAAAAGAACTAAGTTACAAAAAATAAAAAAATATTTACAAACATTAGAAAAATATTACAACAATTTTAAACTAATTACACCTACTCTAAGTCCCCTAATAAAATAACAAAGACCCCCAAAATAAAAAATGCCCTACCCTATTCTAAATTACTAAAGTTCAAAGCTCTTTTACCTTACCAGCCCTGAACAGGGCCCTTTGCGGGGCATGCCCCAAAGAATTCAGCTCTTTTGCCTGTAAAAAAAAAAATACAATACCCCCCCCCCCAACATTACAACCCACCACCCACATACCCCTAATCTAACCCAAACCCCCCTTAAATAAACCTAACACTAAGCCCCTGAAGATCTTCCTACCTTGTCTTCACCATGCCAGGTATGACCGTCCGTTCCAGGCTCCGATATCTTCATCTAAGCCCAAGCGGGGGCTAGACATCCATCATCCGATGGCTGAAAAAGTCCAGAAGAGGCTCCAAAGTCTTCATCCTATCCGGGAAGAAGAGTAGATCCGGACAGGCAACCATCATCTTCCAAGCGGCATCTTCTATCTTCATCCGATGAGAACCGGCTCCATCCTGAAGACCTCCACCGCGGACCCATCTTCATCCGGCGACGTCCAACTGAAGAATGACGGTTCCTTTAAGGGACGTCATCCAAGATGGCGTCCCTCGAATTCCGATTGGCTGATAGGATTCTATCAGCCAATCGGAATTAAGGTAGGAAAATTCTGATTGGCTGATGGAATCAGCCAATCAGAATCAAGTTCAATCCGATTGGATGATCCGATCAGCCAATCAGATTGAGCTCGCATTCTATTGGCTGTTCCGATCAGCCAATAGAATGCGAGCTCAATCTGATTGGCTGATTGGATCAGCCAATCGGATTGAACTTGATTCTGATTGGCTGATTCCATCAGCCAATCAGAATATTCCTACCTTAATTCCGATTGGCTGATAGAATCCTATCAGCCAATCGGAATTCGAGGGACGCCATCTTGGATGACGTCATTTAAAGGAACCGTCATTCGTCGTTCAGTCGTCGGCCAGGATGGATGTTCCGCGTCGGAGGTCTTCAGGATGCTGCCGCTCCGCTCCGGATGGATGACGATAGAAGATGCCGCTTGGATGAAGACTTCAATCGGATGGAAGACCTCTTCTGCCCCGCTTGGATGAAGACTTCTACCGGATCATGGACATCTTCAGCCCCCCGCTTGGGCTTGGATCAGGACATCGGAGGAGCTCTTCTGGATCAATCGGTGAACCTGGTATGGTGAAGATAAGGTAGGAAGATCTTCAGGGGCTTAGTGTTAGGTTTATTTAAGGGGGGTTTGGGTTAGATTAGGGGTATGTGGGTGGTGGGTTGTAATGTTGGGGGGGGGGGTATTGTATTTTTTTTTTACCGGCAAAAGAGCTGAACTTCTTGGGGCATGCCCCGCAAAGGGCCCTGTTCAGGGCTGGTAAGGTAAAAGAGCTTTGAACTTTAGTAATTTAGAATAGGGTAGGGCATTTTTTTTATTTTGGGGGGCTTTGTTATTTTATTAGGGGGCTTAGAGTAGGTGTAATTAGTTTAAAATTGTTGTAAGATTTTTCTTATGTTTGTAAATATTTTTTTATTTTTTGTAACTTAGTTCTTTTTTATTTTTTGTACTTTAGTTAGTTTATTTCATTGTAGTTATTTGTAGATATTGTATTTAATTAATGTATTGATAGTGTAGTGTTAGGTTTAATTGTAGGTAATTGTAGATATTTTATCTAATTAATTTGATGATAGTGTAGTGTTAGGTTTAATTGTAACTTAGGCTAGGATTTATTTTACAGGTAATTTTGTTATTATTTTAACTAGGTAACTATTAAATAGTTCTTAACTATTTAATAGCTATTGTACCTGGTTAAAATAATTACAAAGTTGCCTGTAAAATAAATATTAATCCTAAAATAGCTACAATGTAATTATAATTTATATTGTAGCTATATTAGGATTTATTTTACAGGTAAGTATTTAGCTTTAAATAGGAATAATTTATTTAATAAGAGTTAATTAATTTCGTTAGATGTAAATTATATTTAATTTAGGGGGTGTTAGGGTTAGGGTTAGACTTAACTTTAGGGGTTAATACATTTATTAGAATAGCGGTGAGCTCCAGTCGGCAGATTAGGGGTTAATGTTTGAAGTTAGGTGTCGGAGATGTTAGGGAGGGCAGATTAGGGGTTAATACTATTTATGATAGGGTTAGTGAGGCGGATTAGGGGTTAATAACTTTATTATGATAGCAGTGCGGTCCGCTCGGCAGATTAGGGGTTAATAAGTGTAGGCAGGTGGAGGCGACGTTGTGGGGGGGCAGATTAGGGGTTAATAAATATAATATAGGGGTCGGCGGTGTTAGGGGCAGCAGATTAGGGGTACATAAGGAAAATGTAAGTAGCGGCAGTTTACGGAGCGGCAGATTAGGGGTTAAAAATAATATGCAGGGGTCAGCGATAGCGGGGGCGGCAGAATAGGGGTTAATAAGTGTAAGGTTAGGGGTGTTTAGACTCGGGGTACATGTTAGGGTGTTAGGTGCAGACGTAGGAAGTGTTTCCCCATAGCAAACAATGGGGCTGCGTTAGGAGCTGAACGCGGCTTTTTTGCAGGTGTTAGGTTTTTTTTCAGCTCAAACAGCCCCATTGTTTTCTATGGGGGAATCGTGCACAAGCACGTTTTTGAGGCTGGCTGCGTCCGTAAGCAACTCTGGTATCGAGAGTTGCAGTTGCGTTAAAAATGCTCTACGCTCTTTTTTTGGAGCCTAACGCAGCCATTCTGTGGACTCTCAATACCAGAGTAATTTTAAAGGTGCGGCCAGAAAAAAGCCAGCGTTAGCTACGCGGGTTGTTACCGACAAAACTCTAAATCTAGCCGTAAGTTACAAAAAATAAAAAAAATAAGTTACAAACATTTAAAAAATATTACAACAATTTTAAGCTAATTACACCTAATCTAAGCCCCCTAATAAAATAACAAAGCCCGCCAAAATAAAAAAATTCCCTACCCTATTCTACATTAAAAAAGTTCAAAGCTCTTTTACCTTACCAGCCTTTAAAAGGGCCTTTTGTGGGGCATGCCACAAAGAAAACTGCTCTTTTGCCTGTAAAAGAAAAATACAACCCCCCCAACATTAAAACCCACCACCCACATACCCCTAATCTAACCCAAACCCCCCTTAAAATAACCTAACACTAATCCCCTGAAGATCATCCTACCTTGAGTCGTCTTCACTCAGCCGAGCCACCGATGGAACTGATGAGGAGATCCGGAGCGGCAGAAGTGATCCTCCAAGGGGCGCTGAAGAAGTCTTCCATCCGATGAAGTGATCCTCCAAGCGGCGCTGAAGAAGTCTTCCATTTGGGCGGTCATCTTCCAAGCGGCGCTGAAGAAGTCTTCTATCCGGGCAATGTCATCTTCCATGCGGGGTCTTCAATCTTCTCTCTTCAGGATCCATCTTCATCCCGCTGACGCGGAACATCCTTCTTTCCCGACGGACTACCGACGAATGAAGGCTCCTTTAAGGGACGTCATCCAAGATGGCGTCCCTTCAATTCCGATTGGCTGATAGGATTCTATCAGCCAATCGGAATTAAGGTAGGAAAAATCTGATTGGCTGATTGAATCAGCCAATCAGATTGAGCTCGCATTCTATTGGCTGATCGGAACAGCCAATAGAATGCGAGCTCAATCTGATTGGCTGATTGGATCAGCCAATCGGATTGAACTTCAATCTGATTGGCTGATTCAATCAGTCAATCAGATTTTTCCTACCTTAATTCCGATTGGCTGATAGAAGCCAATCGGAATTGAAGGGACGCCATCTTGGATGACGTCCCTTAAAGGAGCCTTCATTCGTCCGTAGTCCGTCGGGAAAGAAGGATGTTCCGCGTCGGCGGGATAAAGATGGATCCTGAAGAAAGAAGATTGAAGACCCCGCTTGGAAGATGACATCGCCCGGATAGAAGACTCCTTCAGCGCCGCTTGGAAGATGACATCGCCCGGATGGAAGACTTCTTCAGCGCCTGGAGGATCACTTCATCGGATGGGGAGCTTTGAACTTTTTTAATGTAGAATAGGGTAGGGAATTTTTTTTATTTTGGGGGGCTTTGTTATTTTATTAGGGGGGTTAGATTAGGTGTAATTAGCTTAAAATTGTTGTAATATTTTTTAAATGTTTGTAACTTATTTTTTTTTATTTTTTGTAACTTAGCTTTTTTTATTTTTTGTAACAGCTTTTTTTATTTTTTGTACTTTAGTTAGTTTATGTAATTGTATTTAATTGTAGTTATTTGTAGTTAATTTATTTAATTAATGTAATGATAGTGTAGTGTTAGGTTTAATTGTAACTTAGGTTAGGATTTATTTTACAGATAATTTTGTATTTCTTTTAGCTAGGTAGTTATTAAATAGTTAATAACTATTTAATAACTATTCTAACTAGCTAAAATAAATACAAAGTTACCTGTAAAATAAATATAAATCCTAAAATCGCTACAATGTAATTATTAATTACATTGTAGCTATCTTAGGGTTTATTTTACAGGTAAGTATTTAGTTTTAAATAGGAATAATTTATTTAATGATAGTGTAGTGTTAGGTGTAATTGTAACTTAGGTTAGTTTTTATTTTACAGGTAAATTTCTCTTTATTTTAGCAAGGTAGCTATTAAATAGTTAATAACTATTTAATAGCTATTGTACCTAGTTAAAATAAATTGAAAGTTACCTGTAAAATAAAAATAAATCCTAAAATAGCTACAATATAATTATTATTTATATTGTAACTATATTAGGGTTTATTTTAAAGGTAAGTATTTAGTTTTAAATAGGATTCATTTAGTTAATAATATAAATATTATTTAGATTTATTTAATTAATATTTAAGTTAGGGGGGTGTTAGGGTTAGTGTTAGACTTAGGTTTAGGGGTTAATACATTTATTACAGTGGTGGCGGTGTAGTGGGGGGCAGGATAGGGGTTAATAAATGTATTATAGGTGGCGACGGTGTAGGGGGGTAGATTAGGGGTTAATAACTTTATTATAGAGGGCGGCGGTATAGGGGGGCAGGATAGGGGTTACTAGGTATAATGTAGGTTGCGGCAGTGTCCGGGAGCGGCGGTTTAGGGGTTAATACATTTATTATAGTTGCAGCGAGGTCAGGGAGTGGCGGTTTAGGGGTTAATATGTATAGAGTAGCTTGCGGTGGGCTCCGGGAGCGGCGGTTTAGGGGGTAATACATTTATTTAGTTGCAGCGGTGTAGGGGGGACAGATTAGGGGTCTTTAGACTCGGGGTACATGTTAGGGTGTTAGGTGTAGACAGCTCCCATAGGAATCAATGGGATGTCGGGCAGCAGCGAACATGAACTTTCGCTATGGTCAGACTCCCATTGATTCCTATGGGATCCGCTGCCTCCAGGGCGGCGGATTGAAAACCAGGTACGCTGGGCCGGAAAAGTGCCGAGTGTACCTGCTAGTTTTTTGATAACTAGCAAAAGTAGTCAGATTGTGCCGCACTTGTGTGCAGAACATCTGGAGTGACGTAAGAATCGATCTGTGTCGGACTGAGTCCGGCGGATCGAAGCTTACGTCACAAAATTCTACTTTTGCCGGTCTGTAGCCTTTGATAACTAAGGCGAATCAGCCTCGCCACAAATACGCTTAGGAATTCCAGCGTATTTGAGGTTGATGGCTTTATAACTACCCACCTAGGTCTCTACTACGACTATTATCTAAACCCCATTTATATCCTAGCTTGACCTGGTAATGGGCAGAAACTATACTTACCTAAATATCAAGGCACACTATTAAGAGTGTTGTTTATGGACATTGAGACTTTCATGTTTTGTTAAATAGTTAAATAGGTTGAAAACTAGAATCCACTGTACATGTCAATCTGAATCGGAGACATTTTCACATGTCTATATTTGTTACATACCAAATTCAAATGGGATGTACGTGTTCTTTAAGACTGTTTACTGAAATTGTATGTGATTTGTAAATCTTTCTTTGTGACATTGTATGCCTTTTGTCTGTTGGATTCTCAATAAAAAGATTTTGAAAAAAAAAAAAAGAATCACCTGGTTTAGATCAATTTCCTAGAAATCATATCAGAGACAGCATCAAGGATAGAAAAAACCTCAGGAAGTCTAGCAACAGGTTTAAACATTGAATTTAAATGATTACAAGGCTTAGCATCAGAAACCTTAGAATCCTTAAAGAACCAGTAAATACAGTAGATCTGCATAATCAACAATTACATGATAATAAGACAATGCAATAGCACTAAGGGGCCTATTTATCAAAGCGTCAACTATGGTGCATTTGCGGGCGTCAATACGCTTGCCAAACTTCGCAAAACATCGCTGCCGCGGATCTGAATACGCTCTCCATATTTAACAAAAAACCTATCAAAAACATGCGTGTCATGTACGGTGCAAAGAGGATCGGACTGATGTTAACTAACAGTCATCGATGTCGCGGCTATTCAAGCTTTTCCCAACTTTATTTATAACATTTCAGTACTGTCCATGAACATAGCACATTTCTCGTCAGCATATTATTGTATATGGCTAGTGTAAATGCTTTTTTTTATATTTAAATCAACTTTTAAATATAGCAAGTAGCGACATATTATTTGCAAAATGGAGAGGGAATTAGATTTATTTTTAAAATTGTATATACATATTTCTCTTGTAAGATGTATCGAGTCCACAGATTCATCCATACTTGTGGGATATTCTCCTTCCCTACAGGAAGTGGCAGAGAGAGCACCCACAGCAGAGCTGTCTATATAGCTCCTCCCTTAGCTCCACCCCCCAGTCATTCTCTCTGCCTGCTTAACTGCTAGGAAGGGCAAAGTGTGTGTGGTGACAAAAATGTTAGTTTTTATTTTCTCAAGCAAAAGTTTGTTATTTTAAATGGTACAGGTGTGTACTATTTACTCTCTGGCAGAAAAGGGATGACGATTTCTGCAAGGAGGATGATGATCTTAGCATTTTGTAACTAAGATCCACTGCTGTTCTCACAAGGGCTGAAGAGTACAGGAAAACTTCAGTTTGGGGAACAGTTTGCAGGCTAAACTGCATTAAGGTATGTTCAGTCTATTTTTTTCTAGACAGACTGTGTTATTTCTAGAAAAGGCTGGCAATATCCCCATGAGGGAAAGGTAAGCTGTATTCAGTAAAAGAGGAATCCAAGCTTGCATAAAGGGCTCATAGTTACTGGTGACACTAATAGGAAAAAACGTTTTGGTTTAGTTACAAATAAAACGTTTTTTTGAGGGAATTTAAGGGGTCTTTGTGGCTTGTTTAAGGGTTATTAACCCACATGGCTAGTTTAAGAAACACTCTGTGGTGTTTTTTAGGCCCCATAACTTCGAGTGAGGTGGGAGGGGCCTATTTTCAGTTGCACAGTTTATTTACCTCAGAAGCATCCAGCTACTTCTCCAGAGATTCCTGCTGTATTTGAGGGCTGTAAAGAGGTTTTTTTCCCCACAAATCATTCCTAAAGGGCAGGTAAGCGCCACAGCAGAGCTGTGGCAAGGTGCTGAACGTTATTTTACTGGTTTTGAAGTTTTTTCAATCCGGTTTTTACATTAAGGGGTTAATTGTTTATTTGCATAGTTGTGCAAAGTTACTAAGGCTTTATGATGCTACTGTAAAAATTTCGTTGTGTCTACTGCTTTTTTACACTGTTTTGCAGAGTTTGTGCAGCTTTTTTTCTCTTAAAGGCACAGTACAGTTTTTGTTTAAAGTGTTATTTACTTTGATTAAAGTGTTTTCCAAGCTTGCTTGTTACATTACTAGCCTGTTTAACATGTCTGACACCAAGGAGAATCCTTGTTCTATGTGTTTAGAAGCCATTGTGGAACCCCCTCTTAGAATGTGTCCCACTTGCACTGATATGTCTATAAATTATAAAGAGCATATTTTAGCACTTAAAAATATTGCAATAGATGATTCTCAGTTAGAAGGAAATGAGGGTTTAGCATCTAGCTCTCCCCAAGTGTCACAACTAGTAACCCGCACAAGTGACGCCAAGTACCTCTAGTGCGTCTAATTCATTTACTTTACAAGACATGGCCACAGTTATGAATAAAACCCTCACAGAGGTTTTCTCTAAACTGCCTGGTTTACAAGGAAAGCGTGTCAGCTCTGGGTTAAGAACAAATGCTGAGCCGTCTGACGCTTTAGTAGCCGTATCCGATATACCCTCACAATGTTCTGAAGTAGGGGTAAGGGATTTTTTATCTGAGGGAGAGATTTCTGATTCAGGAAAGACGCTCCCTCAGACAGATTCTGATATGACGGCCTTTAAATTTAAGCTTGAACACCTCCGCTTATTGCTCAAGGAGGTATTAGCTACTCTAGACAATTGTGACCCTATAGTGGTCCCAGAGAAATTGTGTAAAATGGACAGATACTTAGAGCTTCCTGTTTACACTGATGTTTTTCCAGTCCCTAAGAGGATTGTGACTATTGTTACTAAGGAGTGGGATAGACCAGGTATTCCGTTCGCTCCCCCTCCTGTTTTTAAGAAAATGTTTCCCATATCTGACACCATACAGGACACGTGGCAGACTCTTCCTATGGTGGAGGGAGCTATTTCTACTATTGCTAAGCGTACAACTATACCTATCAAAGACAGTTGTGCTTTCAAAGATCCTATGGATAAAAAATTAGAGGGTCTCCTAAAGAAAATTTTTGTTCATCAAGGTTTTCTTCTCCAACCTATTGCATGCATTGTTCCTGTAACTACTGCAGCTGCTTTCTGGTTTGAGGCTCTAGAAGAGGCTCTCCAGGTGGAGACTCCATTAGAGGATTTTATGGATAGAATTAAGGCCCTTAAGTTGGCTAATTCTTTCATTACAGATGCCGCTTTCCAAATGACTAAATTAGCGGCAAAGAATTCAGGTTTTGCCATTTTAACACGCAGGGCGTTATGGCTTAAGTCCTGGTCTGCTGATGTGTCATCAAAATCTAAATTGTTGAACATCCCTTTCAAAGGAAAGACCCTATTCGGGCCTGCACTGAAAGAAATTATTTCAGATATCACTGGAGGGAAAGGCCATGCCCTCCCTCAGGATAAAACAAAAAGTTGAGGACCAAACAAAATAATTTTCATTCCTTTCGGAACTTCAAGGGTGGTCCCACTTTAGCTTCCCCTGCAGCAAAGCAAGAGGGGAATTCTGTCCAATCCAAGTCAGTCTGGAGACCTAACCAGGCTTGGAACAAAGGTAAACAGGCCAAGAAGCCTGCTGCTGACTCTAAGACAGCATGAAGGGGTAGCCCCCGATCTGGGATCGGATCTAGTAGGGGGCAGACTCTCTCTCTTTGCTCAGGCTTGGGCAAGAGATGTTCACATTTCCTGGGCTTTAGAAATTGTGTCCCAAGGATATCTTCTGGACTTCAAAGAGTCCCCCCCAAGGGGAAGATTTCACATTTCTCAATTGTCTGCAAACCAGACAAAGAAAGAGGCGTTCTTACGCTGTGTAGAAGACCTACATACCATGGAAGTGATTGGCCCAGTTCCAAGAGCGGAACAAGGGCTAGGTTTTTACTCCAACCTGTTTGTGGTTCCCAAAAAAGAGGGAACTTTCAGACCAATCTTGGATCTCAAAATTCTAAACAAATTCCTCAGAATACCATCTTTCAAGATGGAGACTATTCGGACTATTCTTCCTCTGATCCAGGAGGGTCAATATATGACTACCGTGGACTTAAAGGATGCGTATCTACACATCCCTATTCACAGAGATCATCATCAATTCCTCTGATTCGTCTTTCTGGACAGGCATTACCAGTTTGTGGCCCTTCGATTCGGGTTGGCCACGGCTCACAGAATTTTCACCGCGGGGTATAGCAGTGGCGCCTTATCTAGACGACATCTTAATTCAGGCGTCGACTTTCCAGCTAGCCAAGTCTCACACGAACATCGTGTTGGCTTTTCTGAGATCTCACGGGTCGAAGGTGAACATAAAAAAGAATTCTCTCGTCACTCTCACAAGAGTTTCCTTCCTAGGGACTCTGATAGACTCGGTAGAAATGAAAATATTTCTGATGGAGGTCAGAAAATCAAAACTTTTTTTTTTTTTTTTTTTGCATTTATATTTTTTATTTGTAACCAACAATGTAGACATACACAAATCATGGTTTTCTACCACGCAGGGTAGGAGGAAAACATTAACATATTTGGAAAAATAACATTCCAGTAGGACAGTGTCTGAGAATCAGGAAGAATTGCACTGAAATAGATGACTTTGAAGAACAAATTAAATTATTAGAGAAGAAATTTGTTGAAAGAGGCTACAAAGAGGAGACCATAAATAATGTAGTCTCAAGAGCCAGAAAAACTAATAGGGATACATTACTTACTTATAAAACTAAAGTTAATTCAATTAGAGATGAATATGACGTACCATTTGTAACGGAATTTAGTGATGATCACAATAGGATAAGGAAAATATTAAGGAAACACTGGCATATTTTTAAAAGTGACACTATAGTAGGGGACAAATTACCACCATTTCCTAGAATGGTATTTAAAAGAGCAAAAAATCTGAAATCTATGCTGGCCCCAAGTGAATTTAAAAAAGGAAAAATGTATCAGAAAGGCAAAGAAAGGGACTTATGGGGCAAAGAATTGAATGGGTTTTATCCTTGTATCTCATGTAAGTCATGTAAGCATAGTACAAAAAAGAAAAGTATCAGTATTCCAGGATTAAACATTTAATATAAGATTAAAGATGTCCTAAGATGTAGCAGTAGGGGTGTTATATATATGTTACAGTGCTCATGTGGTTTGATCTATATTGGAGAAACATCAAGAATGCTACGAGATAGAATCCGTGAGCACCTCTGGCACATTGAAAAAGGTATTCTAGAGACGCACTTATACCAGCACTTTAGAGAGGTACATAAAAACAGTACTAAGGACCTTAAATTTTGGGGCCTATGTAAAATAAAAGGTAATTGGAGAGGGGGGAATCTGGACACTTTACTCCTGAAAAAGGAGGCGGAAATCATTTATAATTTTAATACCTTGCACCCGAACGGTCTAAATTCTGAATTGGACATAAATCCATTTTTAACAAAATCATAGAAAATATTCTTTAAATATGTACTCAGTTATTAATCAATTCTTTATCCCAAATTTTTTTAATCCTGTAATTTTTTCATCCCAAATTTTTTTTTAATCATACAGTATCTTACAGTTTTCAAACAACATATCCTTAATTTTGAAACCGCTCTAGGAGAGGCTTAGGAATGAAAAACATGTCTCTAATTAATTTCTGTTTATATGGTTATATAAAAGATTATAATAAGATTATTGTGTGCCTCTATAGCATAGTGGTATTGTTTTAGCCTAACAAAGTAGAGTCCCTGGGTTCGATTCCCCATATAGAAAGATTGAAATCAAGTAGTACTTAGATCTGAATTATGGCCTTATTTTGGTCTGGGACCGTGAAAATGTTTAATTAAAAATAAATATGCGTTAGCAATTCAAGGCTTAGAAGGAATATTTTAGAATATAGAAGATTGAGAGTTCAAACAGTTTTAACACATATTAAATACCACTATTCAAGAGAGAATATCTAAGAACTACTCCTAATCATTGATAATGCTAGAAGTCCTAAATTAGGGAATCCACTATCTCTAGATATATAATATTTTGCTCTAATAGTCAATACCAAACAAAATATAAGTCACAGGAACGAGATGGTAGGAGCCAAGGACTATAGAGTGGGTTGGGTAATGAGTGTGATTGATTATATATAAATGGTTGTATGAGCTGAGAATGGTATAGAGGTAACATCTTAGCCCTTAGCCACGGGGATCCCAGGTTCGATCCCCTAGGAGATATGTATTTTGAATGGTATTTAAATTCTTATTTTAAAAAATGTTCTAATTATAATATATATATTCGGTTCTACTATTTGTTTAAATAAGGCATAAAAGATGTTTTAGGCAAATACCTATTTAAGAAAATTGGGAATCTAAGTAAGAATACTATTAGAGAAACGCTTGTCCTTTTGGACATGAGGATCCCACCTTTTGAAGTTTGACTTCCAGAGTGACCGGAGGAAGTGAAAAAATAACAACAAATCAAAGACAATTAGGGGAGATATAAGGCAGATTTTACTCTCACACTGGATCTTGAAAAAGCCCCACACCTTAGGGGTGAAACGCGTAGAAAGGTATTTTAAAGAGGACACACAGCACTAACCCACTCTTTGTACAGAGTACTTAAAGAGCAGAGGACTCGCTATATGCTGTAAGTCTGGATACGGAGGTAACTGAGGTAAGACTTGCGCAAGTGAAGACAGTTACTATTTGGGACCCGGAGGTCCGTGAAACACATCCAAACAGCAAACCTATATAGGAGCTGATATACCGGGACGAGGAGAAGCAGGTGAGAGTGTCTGTGCTGATATCAGTTCCCCCTGCCTAGTCTCATCTATACCGGACCACGGCAGTCTGTTGGAGTTTATACAAAATAGACTTATTTCCACATAACGAACTGTTGTTCTAACTTGGGAATCCTTTTACAAAAAGTGAGAGCCGAAAAAACATAAAGCCAATTCCGGAATCACTTCTAATACAGGGCACATCACAAGAGTGGCTTGAACCACCGGGCTTTGCCCTCACCCACTTGAGATAGCTGTTACCTGATTCTGACTGCTATAGCAGTATATCCATGGACTAAACATTATCTTATATCAAAATTTAATATAAGAGACTTAAAGGGCAAATATATCCTAAGCCTGATTGCCTCAACACTTTTATTGCCTTTATTATTTGTATACGCAAACTGATTTTATGCTGTTGCATTTTTCATTGTTTTAACTGAACATATTATTAACATTGTGATTTTGAAAGGTGACTTGATTGATTAGCATGGGCCACATGTATGACTGTGTATGTTGATTTTTAAGTTTTGAACCATTGAATAAACTTGATATGAGATTTTAGAAATTAGTTTTAGACTTTCATTTCTCACTATCACTACCCAGTTTACTAAACGGTATCAGCCTGACTTACACAATATTTGAAACCCATGTTGGAGGCTGAATAAAATAGACTTAGACAATTAGTTTATTAACCCATTGCTTGATGTACTTGATGTACTTCTAGCGCCACCTACACTCTAATAGTAAAACATTCTTTTTAAACCAAAACTACCTAGGAAGGAGGTAGCATAAGAGGTTGGCGACGTGGGTTGAGTCCAATGCTCCACTTCACTGTTTCATACAAGATACAAATTAAAACATTCAAAAATTCAATAATTCAATATGGCCTTGTGCATACAATAATCGCAACCTGTTTTAAAACATACTCATGGCCCATTAACATTGTTCCTAAGCGTCTACACTGTTGGGATTTTTCTCTGTAATCGTAAATGAAAATTCTGTTCCTGAGGTTCCGAAGATTCATATAACATTAGACAGGAGGGGTATTAACTGGAAATAATAATGAATCCACAGGACTACTCATAAATTATGTAGATTTCTAAAGCAGTTTAGATCAGTAAGTTTAGAGTAGTTAGTAATTGGTATTGTAAACAATAACATGAGTAAATATATAATTTTGCTGTGTTAATAATGTGGTAAAGTATGTAGGTATGGCATAGGCAAGATAAGCCATATAAATAGCCCTCCAACAATAGGAGGTACATTACAGGGGGGGGGGGGAGGAGGTGGCAAGATAATTATGCGGAGTGAAATATATAACTTTAAACTTTATGCCAAAGGGAGCTTTTAATATATAGGGTATCAATAATATCAATTATATCATGCTGTTATGCTGAGGAGTAGAGCAAGTGGAGCTATGAAAGAAAAATAGGGTATATGCAGGGATTTGTAGACTCAACTGGTTAGTATAATTGATCAGTCCTGCTGATCTAAACAAAGTAGGTAAAGTCAATATAGGAGAGGATGGCCATAAGTGGAAATAAAACTTGTTAATAATGGTGGAATGTGCAGGAAGCTCTCAGTTAGTGGGTAGGAGGCAGAGCGGGACACTATGTGGCTATGAGGATTTACCTAAAAAATTCAACCCCTGGCAATCGTTCCCAATCTCAACTATAAGCAACAAGCGGATGTCCCGAAAAAAAAACCATATAGGGGACTACGCACTTCTGTGCGCACATACCCTCATACACTTGTAACCACACCTATGTACAAATATTCAGATAAGGCTGGGCTAGATTCTTGTTGGTATCTAATTGCGTAGGCTTGTTAGGTATACTATGGAACCCCTATAACATAAACATTACTTGACATGTGATATAGCTAATAATCTTACCAAATACATCAAATATCCACTATGGTATAAATAAATAATCTATTGGAGCTAGTGGGCATTAGATGCTACCTCGGCCGCCGGCAGCATCCTCGCACCAAGGGAGTGAATTGTGGCAGATATAGTGATATAGTGATAGAGATGGCTTACTGAAAGTAGTTAAAAGGTGCAAATGCTGAGCTAAAGGATCTCTTAGTGTGGAAGCGATGAGCTAAATATTAAGGCAGAAATCATATATATGCACAAAAAACAAGAGGTAACACATAGTCCAGCAATGGGGATACCAGGAGGGAAACAGATAGCCCAATAATTCAAATGTAGAAAAGCACAACCAAAGTTGAGTATGTAGTGATATGCTAGCAAACAGATTATCTAAAAATCAGTAATATCCTAGCCAGTTGCCGTATTACAAAAATGTTGAACATTAACGTCTAAGAATAAGCCTAACATGAATGCTAACAATCCTGCACAAGGAACCTATCTTCAATAATGAGCTACTGGGCTAAAGTAAGGCAATACCCATGCTGTGCACATTTTCATCTAACTTAGTAATGTTTAGTGGGAAGTAGGGGATCCCAAGTAAGAAGTTAAAACAGCCATAAATTACTTTTAACCAAAAATATGGACATTAAACAGTCTGAGTCCCCTGGAAGCGGATAACCACTGTGACATTTACGAAAGGGCAATATAACATTACATAGCAACAGACACTAACATTTTTGCGACTTCACCTAAGCACACTCGCATATGTATGACCCATTAATATATAAATTTGAAGTGTAAAGACTTTTACAATCAGAAATGTTAAACAAGCAGTGACTTTAGCATAACATGTGCAGCACACTAAGCTGTATCAAAAGTGTTAAACAAGCAGTGACTTTAGCGTAACATGTGCAGCACACTAAGCTGTATCAAAAGTGTTAAACAAGCAGTGACTTTAACGTAACATGTGCAGCACGCAAATCTGTTATATAAACCTGACATGCAAGGCATAACTGTGCATTGTTAAGAGAGGTAGAATGGCCATGTCCAGGGGTATGTTGTCATAGAAGTCTAACCTAGTAAGTGTCCAGAGAGAAAATGTCCTCAGAAAGGATGTCGGGAGCCGGCTAACCGATACCCAGCCTGACATCAACTTGCCTTGTAATCCAAACATGTTCGCGGTTTGTAAAGTTCATGTGCCCCACAGCTGCAGGTGGAGTTGGGAGTAAGGTCTGAATGTCCCCATAATCTCGCCTGGAGTAACCTGCCGCTTGTTTCCCAGAGAAGTGTTGATAGACTAGTTGCAGCACGAGGATCCTACATGAACTGCGCACCCAAATCAACCCCTGGACAGGTTGAGGGGTATCCGTGAGCAGTGATTCCTTTATGTCGCCATGAGGCGCATCCGTAAGGGAGACCTGCATCGTATCAATGGGACTCAACTCCTTGTTGATTTCATGTCCCTCACAGTCCGCTTCATCGTAGCGCCACGTGTAGTGCTCTGGCAGTAGGGTTAATGATGGCGGCTGTTGCGGATCTGCTACATCCTCCTCTTGTTGCTTATCCTCGCCGACGGTTAGGGCAGTCAGATCAGAAGCGCCAGCTATAAGAGGCTTAAATGCCTCAGTCACAGCATCCAAAAGAGCATTGTTGTGACTGTCTAGCAAGTCTTTTAGTTGAGTTAGAAAAAGCGCAGCCATGTATTTCTGTACTCAGGGTCACGGTAGAAGGCAGAGAGAAGGAAATGCGATAATCACGATGTTAAGCTCTGCAAAGTTTCCCCAGCAGCATTCAAAAGATAACAACCAATTCAAGCCTCCACGATATAGGTAGAAGTAGGGAGAATATGCTGAATAACCTTGTAAAATTATTATATAGAGTAGGAGCTCATGATATACGCGTCCAGCTCCCTTGGCAGTTGGCTCCACCCCCCAGAAAATCAAAACTTTTAATCACTTGCCGAGCTCTTCATTCCATTCCTCGGCCATCAGTGGCTCAGTGTATGGCGGTAATTGGACTTATGGTAGCGGCAATGGACATAGTTCCTTATGCCCGTCTACACCTCAGACCACTGCAACTATGCATGCTCAAACAGTGGAATGGGGATTATGCAAATTTATCTCCTCAACTGCATCTGGACCAAGAGACCAGAGATTCTCTTCTCTGGTGGTTGTCTCAGTATCACCTGTCTCAGGGAATATGTTTCCGCAGGCCAGAGTGGCTCATAGTAACGACAGATGCCAGCCTGCTAGGCTGGGGTGCAGTCTGGAAATCCCTGAAAGCACAGGGCTTATGGCCTCGGGAGGAATCTCTCCTCCCGATAAACATTCTAGTACTGAGAGCGATATTCAATGCGCTTTAGGCGTGGCCTTAGCTAGCTGCGGCCAAATTCATCAGATTTCAGTCAGACAACATCACGACTGTAGCCTATATCAATCATCAAGGAGGAACACGGAGTTCTCTAGCGATGATGGAGGTAACCAAAATTATCCGATGGGCGGAGGATCACTCTTGCCATATCCATATCCTAGGGGTAGAGAACTGGGAGGCGGATTTCCTAAGTCGTCAGACTTTTCATCCGGGGGAGTGGGAGCTCCATCCGGATGTATTTGCCCAGCTGACTCAGCTATGGGGCACACCAGAATTGGATCTGATGGCGTCCCGACAGAACGCCAAACTTCCGTGTTACGGGTCCAGGTCCGGGGATCCCCAGGCGGTACTGATAGATGCTCTAGCAGTGTCCTGGTCCTTCAATCTGGCTTATGTATTTCCACCGTTTCCTCTCCTCCCACGTCTGGTTGCCAGAATCAAGCAGGAGAGAGCTTTGGTGATTCTGATAGCGTCTGCGTGGCCACGCAGGACTTGGTATGCAGACCTGGTGGACATGTCATCTGTTCCACCATGGACTCTGCCAATGAGACTGGACCTTCTAATCCAAGTTCCGTTCAAGCATCCAAATCTAATTTCTCTGCATCTGACTGCTTGGAGATTGAACGCCTGATTCTATCAAAGCGTGATTTCTCTGAGTCTGATATTGATACCCTTATTCAGGCTAGAAAGCCTGTCACCAGGAAAATCATAAGATTTGGCGCAAATATCTTTGTTGGTGTGAATCCAAGGGTTACTCATGGAGTAAGATTAGGATTCCTAGAATTTTGTCTTTTTTCCAAGAAGGATTGAAGAAGGGATTATCAGCTAGTTCCTTAAAGGGACAAATATCTGCTTTGTCTATTCTTTTACACAAACGTCTGGCAGATGTCCCAGACGTTCAAGCGTTTAGTCAGGCCTTGGTCAGGATCAAGCCTGTATTTAAACCTGTTGCTCCGCCATGAAGCCTAAACTTGGTTCTTAAAGTTCTTCAAGGGGTTCCGTTTGAACCTATGCATTCCATAGATATTAAGCTTCTATCTTGGAAAGTTTTGTTTTTAGTAGCTATCTCTTCGGCTTGAAGAATTTCTGAGTTATCTGCTTTACAGTGTGACTCACCTTATCTTATTTTCCATGCAGATAAGGTGGTTTTACGTACCAAACCTGGATTCCTTCCTAAGGTTGTTTCTAATAGGAATATCAATCAGGAAATTGTTCCTTCGCTGTGTCCTAATCCTTCTTCAATAAAGGAACGTCTGTTGAACAATCTTGATGTGGTTCATGCTTTAAAGTTCTACTTACAAGCAACCAAAGATTTCCGTCAAACATCTTCATTGTTTGTTGTCTATTCTGGTAAGCAGAGAGGTCAAAAGGCTACGGCTACCTCTCTTTCTTTTTGGCTGCAAAGCATCATCCGTATGGCTTATGAGACTGCTGGCCATCAGCCTCCTGAAAGAATTACTGATCATTCTACTAGAGCAGTGGCTTCCACATGGGCTTTTAAAAATGAGGCTTCTGTTGAACAGATTTGTAAGGCGGTGACTTGGTCTTCGCTTCATACTTTTTCCAAATTTTACAAATTCGATTCTTTTGCTTCTTCGGAGGCTATTTTTGGGAGAAAGGTTCTATAAGCAGTGGTGCCTTCCGTTTAAGGAACCTGTCTTGTCGCTCCCTTCATCCGTGTCCTAAAGCTTTGGTATTGGTATCCCACAAGTATGGATGAATCCGTGGACTCGATACATGTTACAAGAGAAAACAGAATTTATGCTTACCTGATGAATTTCTTTCTCTTGTGATGTATCGAGTCCACGGCCCGCCCTGCCTATTTAAGACAGGTAGTATATTTTTATTTAAAAAACTTCAGTCACCACTGCACCCTATAGTTTCTCCTTTTTCTTCCTAGCCTTCGGTCGAATGACTGGGGGGTGGAGCTAAGGGAGGAGCTATATAGACAGCTCTGCTGTGGGTGCTCTCTCTGCCACTTCCTGTAGGGAAGGAGAATATCCCACAAGTATGGATGAATCCGTGGACTCGATACATCACAAGAGAAAGAAATTTATCAGGTAAGCATAAATTCTGTTTTTAGTATGTATATACACACATATTTTGCGAATATAACATAATCAGAGTATCATATGTATTTTTTTTAAATCTATTGCTATTTGAAAGGGATAGGAAATAAAATATTTAAGTTACAGTAGTGGGAGCTAGCTACTAATTGAGCCTGTTCTGTAGTTCTTTTGTGGTCTCTGTATATCTATTATTGCGACAAGTTATGTGCAAAACTGTGCACAAAATATTTTTTTTAATGATTTTTAAAGAGAGACAAAGTTGGAGCATAATCCATCCAAAGCACTATTTTTATCCCTATATCTACTAGTGCACCAAATGTAGATCAATAATATATTTGGATTTTTTGAAGGCTATACATATTTAATAGTTTGTAATTGACTTATTACGTTATATGCTTCATTGTCTTGCAGCATCAAACATATATATTCCCTGAAATATCTATCTATGTATGTACTGTACATATTTATATATCTATCTATTTATTTTTTTTTTAAATATATTTGTTATTAATTAAAGGGACACCAATATCATAGAAGATAAGCTCAAGCAACAATACAAACGTTTAACTTGTATTAAAGGGACACTTAGCACATTTATGTACTTTCAGAATTCAGATTGAACATTCAATTGAAATCAATTTTCTACATTTCTCCTATTAAAAATTGTAATTATTTCTTTTGTTATCTTTATTTGAAAAAGAAGGCATCTAGGCTGAGGAGCAAGATAAATTCAATTGAACCAGCACGGGAAGCACTATTTTATTGGCGCTGTTCAATCAACAAGGTCAAGGTAATGTTTTTAGAAAAAATGGTCATGATTATTAAATATATATATTTTATTTAAAATACAGATAAAAATAGAATGATGACAATTTGAGAATGTGACTATCTTCACAAGTTTATTAAAATTGTACACTCTATCTGAAGCATGAACAATAAAATTGATGTTCATTTTCACTTTATTCCTCAGAGAACCTTTTCTAATAGAAATAGCAATGCACATGTGCAAGACAATCATATGATGTATCTATGTGCATTCATCAATCAGCAGCTATATAGTTTATCTGCATATTCTCTTATTTAAATTGTATTTAAAGGGACACTCAATCAAACTAACTTTCATTTTTCAGATAGAGCATGCAATTTTAAACAACTTTATAATTTACTTCCATTAACCAAATGTGCACAGTCTTTTTATATTTAAACTTTTTGAGTCACCAGCTCCTACTGAGCATGTGCAAGAATATGTGTGTATGCATTTGTGATTGGCCGATAACTCTCACATGGTACAGGGAGAGTGGAAAAAGACATAACTTAAAATTGTCATTCAAAAAATCTACTACTCATTTGAAGTTCAGACTAAGTGCTATTGCTTTGTCTTGCATTGTCTTGTTATCTTGCATTTGTTGATTATGCAAATCTACAGTGTTGACTGGTCCTTTAAAAGAAGTTGAGAAACAAAATGTATAATAAATATATACATTTACAACATTGTATGCTATTTATACATATTTAAATATATATTTATTTCATGTCACTTGAAATTAATATTTAACCCCTTAATGACTGAGGACGTACGCCATACGTCCTCAGAAAAAAAAAGTTAACGCCTGAGGACGTATGGCGTACGTCCTCGGTTTGGAAAGCAGCTGGAAGCGATCCTGATTGCTTCCAGCTGCTTTCCGGTTATTGCAGGATGCCTCGATATCGAGGCATCCTGCAATAACAAATTTTACCCCTCCGGTGTAGAGAGAGCCACTCTGTGGCCCTCTCTGCACCGGGCATCGATGGCCGCATTTGTTGGTGGGTGGGAGCTGAAGTGGGAGGCGGGTGGGCGGCCATCAATGCAGTCCATGTCAGAGAGGGGGGCGGGATCGGGGGCGGGATCGACGGGGGCGCGCACATGCACGGGAGGAGGCGGGTGGGCGCGTGCACGGGGAGGGAGCGGGTGGGAACCGCTACACTACACAAAAAAATGTTTTTATAAGTGGGAGAAAGTCTAAGGGATCTGGGAGCGGGTGGGGGATTGCTCTTGGGGGGGGGGAAGCTACACTACAGAAAAAAGAAATAAAAATAAAACATTTTATTTGCAAACTGGGTACCCAAGATGGCCCCCAATAAGGCAGAGAGGGAGGGTTAGAGAGCTGTTTTGGGGGGGATCAGGGATATATATATATATATGTAAATATGCTAAAAAAAATATATATATATTAAAAAAAAAGATACCTTTTATTTTAGTACTGGCAGACTTTCTGCCAGTACTTAAGATGGCGGGGACAATTGTGGGGTGGGGGAGGGAAGAGAGCTCATTGGGAGGGATCAGAGGGTCTGATGTGTCAGGTGGGAAGCTGATCTCTACACTAAAGCTAAAATTAACCCTGCAAGCTCCCTACAAGCTACCTAATTAACACCTTCACTGCTGGGCATAATTCACGTGTTGTGCACAGTGGCATTTAGCGGCCTTCTATCTACCAAAAAGCAACGCCAAAGCCATATATGTCTGCTATTTCTGAGCAAAGGGGATCCCAGAGAAGCATTTACAACCATTTGTGCCATAATTGCACAAAATGTTTGTAAATGATTTCAGTGAGAAACCTAAAATTTGGAAAAATTTAACTTTTTTTTTATTTGATCACATTTGGCGGTGAAATGGTGGCATGAAATATACCAAAATGGGCCTAGATCAATACTTTGGGTTGTCTACTACACTACACTAAAGCTAAAATTACCCCAAAAAGCTCCCTACATGCTCCCTAATTAACCCCTTCACTGCTGGACATAATACACGTGTGGTGCGCAGTGGCATTTAGCGGCCTTCTAATTACCAAAAAGCAACGTCAAAGCCATATATATCTACTATTTCTGATCCCAGAGAAAAATGTATAACCATTTATGCCATAATTGCACAAGCTATTTGTAAATAATTTCAGTGAGAAACCTAAAGTTTGTGAAAAAATTTGTGAAAAAGTGAACAATTTTTTTTATTTGATTGCATTTGGTAGTGAAATGGTGGCATGAAATATACCAAAATGGGCCTAGATCAATACTTTGGGATGTCTTCTAAAAATAAATATATACATGTCAATGGATATTCAGAGATTCCTGACAGATATCAGTGTCCCAATGTAACTAGCACTACTTTTGAAAAAAAAAATGGTTCGGAAATAGCAAAGTGCTACTTGTACTTATCGCCCTATAACTTGCAAAAAAAGCAAAGAACATGTAAACATTTGGTATTTCTAAACTCAGGACAAAATTTAGAAACTATTTAGCGTGGGTGTCTTTTGGTGGTTGTAGATGTGTAACAGATTTTGGGGGTCAAAGTTAGAAAAAGTGTGTTTTTTTCCCATTTTTTCCTCATATTTTATAATTTTTTATAATAAATTATAGGATATGATGAAAATAATGGTATCTTTAGAAAGTCCATTTAATGGTGAGAAAAACGGTATATAATATGTGTGGGTACAGTAAATGAGTTAGAGGAAAATTACAGCTAAACACAAACACTGCAGAAATGTAAAAATAGCCCTGGTCCCAAACGGACAGAAAATGGAAAAGTGCTGTGGTCATTAAGGGGTTAAATGAATACAGCAACACAATAATTTATATTAACTAAATTAACTAAATTAATTAACTATATTAACTAAATATAATAACTATCAAAAATATAAAGCTAAATTAATGTTCAAGGCTATGCATGGCCTCCTGCAGGGCCCGCACAGCCCTGGAAACAATGTTGAGGCCCTGGTCAAGCTCCTCAAAGATATCAGCAAGGGAGGGCCCAGTTTTGATCTAGAAAAAGACCAAAAGAACATATGTTAGATAAATTCTTTATCAAGATACAATTTGTAAAACATTATATTCTTATTACTTACATTCAACTCTAGCCACCTCCTCTTGAACTACTGCCGGTAACAAAGCCAGTTCTAAAGCATCCCCTGGTACTTAATCGTCTGTCAGAGATGAAGCACAATAATTGAAAATTGTTATCATGAGGAATGACAAGTCCTATATTATACACAAAATACTTCATTAAAAACTAATGGAAAAATCTATTAAAAAAAAAAATACATTAAATGGACATGCAACCTACATATTTTCTTTCAGGATTTGGAAAGAGCATTTCATTTTTAACATCTTTATACATTTCTTCTATTTTCTAATTTGCTTCATTCTTTTATTATACTTTGCTGAAAAGCATATCTAGATATGCTCCGTAGTTGCTGAATTTTTGCTGATTATAGATGCCTTGTGTGATTGTTTCACCCATATACACTGATATCTATTCAACAAAGGATAGCTAAAGAATGAATAAAATTGAATGTTACAAATACATTTTAATGTTTTTTAAATTTAGATTCTCTATCTGAATCATGAAAGAAAATGTTTGTGTTTAGTGTCCCTTTAACGTGCACCCTGAATGAACATGTAAAAATAAACAAATTGTAATGTGAAATAATGCAAACATAGGCCTAGATTTGGAGTTTGGCGTTAGCCGTGAAAACCAGCGTTAGAGGCTCCTAACGCTGGTTTTAGGCTACCGCCGGTATTTGGAGTCACTCAAAATAGGGTCTAACGCTCACTTTTCAGCCGCGACTTTTCCATACCGCAGATCCCCTTACGTCAATTCCGTATCCTATCTTTTCAATGGGATCTTTCTAACTCCGGTATTTAGAGTCGTGTCTGAAGTGAGCGTTAGACATCTAACGACAAAATTCCAGCTGCAGGAAAATAGTCAGTAGTTAAGAGCTTTCTGGGCTAACGCCGGTTTATAAAGCTCTTAACTACTGTACTCTAAAGTACACTAACACCCATAAACTACCTATGTACCCCTAAACCGAGGTCCCCCCACATCGCCGCAACTCGATTACATTTTTTTAACCCCTAATCTGCCGACCGCCACCTACGTTATACTTATGTACCCCTAATCTGCTGCCCCTAACACCGCCGACCCCTGTATTATATTTATTAACCCCTAACCTGCCCCCCACAACGTCGCCTCCACCTACCTACACTTATTAACCCCTAATCTGCCGACCGCAAAGCGCCGCCACCTACGTTATCCTTATGTACCCCTAATCTGCTGCCCCTAACACCATCGACCCCTATATTATATTTATTAACCCCTAACCTGCCCCCCACAACGTCGCCTCCACCTACCTACACTTATTAACCCCTAATCTGAAGACCGCAAAGCGCCGCCACCTACGTTATCCTTATGTACCCCTAATCTGCTGCCCCTAACACCGCCGACCCCTATATTTATTAACCCCTAATCTGCCCCCCACAACGTCGCCTCCACCTGCCTACACTTATTAACCCCTAATCTGCCGAGCGGACCGCACCGCTACTATTATAAAGTTATTAACCCCTAATCCGCCTCACTAACCCTATAATAAATAGTATTAACCCCTAATCTGCCCTCCCTAACATCGCAAACACCTAACTTCAAACATTAACCCCTAATCTGCCGACCGGAGCTCACCGCTACTATAATAAATGTATTAACCCCTAAAGCTAAGTCTAACCCTAACACTAACACCCCCCTAAATTAAATATAATTTTAATCTAACGAAATTAATTAACTCTTATTAAATAAATTATTCCTATTTAAAGCTAAATACTTACCTGTAAAATAAACCCTAATATAGCTACAATATAAATTATAATTACATTGTAGCTATTTTAGGATTAATATTTATTTTACAGGCAACTTTGTAATTATTTTAACCAGGTACAATAGCTATTAAATAGTTAAGAACTATTTAATAGTTACCTAGTTAAAATAATAACAAAATTACCTGTAAAATAAATCCTAACCTAAGTTACAATTAAACCTAACACTATACTATCATTAAATTAATTAAATAAAATACCTACAATTACCTACAATTAAACCTTACACTACACTATCAATAAATAAATTAAATACAATTCCTACAAATAACTACAATGAAATAAACTATCTAAAGTACAAAAAATAAAAAAGAACTAAGTTACAAAAAATAAAAAAATATTTACAAACATAAGAAAAATATTACAATTTTAAACTAATTACACCTACTCTAAGCCCCCTAATAAAATAATAAAGACCCCCAAAATAACAAAATGCCCTACCCTATTCTAAATTACTACATTTCAAAGCTCTTTTACCTTACCAGCCCTGAACAGGATCCTTTGCGGGGCATGCCCCAAGAAATTCAGCTCTTTTGCCTTTAAAAAAAAACATACAATACCCCCCCCCCAACATTACAACCCACCACCCACATACCCCTAATCTAACCCAAACCCCCCTTAAATAAACCTAACACTAAGCCCCTGAAGATCTTCCTACCTTGTCTTCACCCTACCACGTTCACCGATCCGTCCTGAAGAGCTCCTCCGATGTCCTGATCCAAGCCCAAGCGGGGGGCTGAAGAGGTCCATGATCAGGCTGAAGTCTTCATCCAAGCGGGAGCTGAAGAGGTCCATGATCCGGATGAAGTCTTCATCCAAGCGGGATCTGAAGAGGTCCATGATCCGGATGAAGTCTTCTATCAACGGCATCTTCAATCTTCTTTCTTCCGGATCCATCTTGCAGACCTCCGACGCGGAACATCCTATTCTCCCGACGCCTACTAGCCAAATGACGGTTCCTTTAAGGGACGTCATCCAAGATGGCGTCCCTCGAATTCCGATTGGCTGATAGGATTCTATCAGCCAATCGGAATTAAGGTAGGAATATTCTGATTGGCTGATGGAATCAGCCAATCAGAATCAAGATCAATCCGATTGGCTGATCCAATCAGCCAATCAGATTGAGCTCGCATTCTATTGGCTGATCGGAACAGCCAGTAGAATGCAAGCTCAATCTGATTGGCTGATCGAATCAGCCAATCGGATTGAACTTGATTCTGATTGGCTGATTCCATCAGCCAATCAGAATATTCCTACCTTAATTCCGATTGGCTGATAGAATCCTATCAGCCAATCGGAATTCGAGGGACGCCATCTTGGATGACGTCCCTTAAAGGAACCGTCATTTGGCTAGTAGGCGTTGGGAGAAGAGGATGTTCCGCGTCGGAGGTCTGTAAGATGGATCCGGAAGAAAGAAGATTGAAGATGCCGTTGACAGAAGACTTCATCCGGATCATGGACCTCTTCAGCTCCCACTTGGATGAAGACTTCATCCGGATCATGGACCTCTTCAGCTCCCGCTTGGATGAAGACTTCATCCGGATCATGGACCTCTTCAGCTCCCGCTTGGATGAAGACTTCAGCTGGATCATGGACCTCTTCAGCCCCCCGCTTGGGCTTGGATCAGGACATTGGAGGAGCTCTTTAGGACGGATCAGTGAACCTGGTAGGGTGAAGATAAGGTAGGAAGATCTTCAGGGGCTTAGTGTTAGGTTTATTTAAGGGGGGTTTGGGTTAGATTAGGGGTATGTGGGTGGTGGGTTGTAATGTTGGGGGGGGGGTATTGTATGGTTTTTTTTACAGGCAAAAGAGCTAAATTTCTTGGGGCATGCCCCGCAAAGGGCCCTGTTCAGGGCTGGTAAGGTAAAAGAGCTTTGAAATGTAGTAATTTAGAATAGGGTAGGGCATTTTGTTATTTTGGGGGTCTTTGTTATTTTATTAGGGGGCTTAGAGTAGGTGTAATTAGTTTAAAATTGTTGTAATATTTTTCTTATGTTTGTAAATATTTTTTTATTTTTTGTAACTTAGTTCTTTTTTATTTTTTGTACTTTAGATAGTTTATTTCATTGTAGTTATTTGTAGGAATTGTATTTAATTTATTTATTGATAGTGTAGTGTTAGGTTTAATTGTAGGTAATTGTAGGTATTTTATTTAATTAATTTAATGATAGTATAGTGTTAGGTTTAATTGTAACTTAGGTTAGGATTTATTTTACAGGTAATTTTGTTATTATTTTAACTAGGTAACTATTAAATAGTTCTTAACTATTTAATAGCTATTGTACCTGGTTAAAATAATTACAAAGTTGCCTGTAAAATAAATATTAATCCTAAAATAGTTTAGGTTTAGGTTTGTGATGCGGATTAGGGGTTAATAACTTTATTATAGTAGCGCTCAGGTCCGCTCGGCAGATTAGGGGTTAATAAGTGTAGGCAGGTGGAGGCGACGTTGTGGGGGGCAGATTAGGGGTTAATAAATATAATATAGGGGTCGGCGATGTTAGGGCAGCAGATTAGGGGTACATAGGGATAATGTAAGTAGCGGCGGTTTACGGAGCGGCAGATTAGGGGTTAATAATAATATGCAGGGGTCAGCGATAGCGGGGGCGGCAGATTAGGGGTTAATAAGTGTAAGGTTAGGGGTGTTTAGACTCGGGGTACATGTTAGGGTGTTAGGTGCAGACGTAGGAAGTGTTTCCGCATAGCAAACAATGGGGCTGCGTTAGGAGCTGAACGCGGCTTTTTTGCAGGTGTTTTTTCAGCTCAAACAGCCCTATTGTTTCCTATGGGAGAATCGTGCACGAGCACGTTTTTGAGGCTGGCCGCTTGCGTAAGCAACTCTGGTATCGAGAGTTGAAGCTGCGTTAAAAATGCTCTACGCTCCTTTTTTGGAGCCTAACGCAGCCTTTATGTGGACTCTCAATACCAGAGTTATTTTTATGGTGCGGCCAGAAAAAAGCCGGCGTTAGTTTTTCGGGTCGTTACCGACAAAACTCCAAATCTAGCCGATAGTATGATACTTGAAAATTACCTTGGATATTAGGGACTTCCACATCTGTCCCTGAATCCTCTTGACGACCCTCAAGGAGGGTCAAAGGCAACAGTGGTGAGGACCGGTTGCTTATCGGTGTTGCCATTGAAACCGGCCTTACGTACCGGGGGATTCATTCTCTGGGACGCCTGAGATCTGTGAAAATATAAAGTTGTATGTCCACATTAGATACAGGTTATATATTTTTGGTGAGTAATGTATCTGCAGCTGCAATGCATGTAATCTTTATTGTCTCTGATGAAAATAAACTATTTTTATATATATATATATATATATATATATATCCATAAGTATATCTACATAAATATATCTATATGGGGGGCGTGTCCAAGCAGCGGCTCTGAGAAGTCGTATTTTTTGGAGCTCCGGGAGAAGAGATTGAAATCCGCCGATAAAAGCTCAACATTTACAGCTCCTTACAAAAGCACGACTGGCTTCGTGATAACACTTGTTGAATAACTTAAAAACCAACTTCGGAAGCTGTATTAATGACCCCAGAGACCGAAACGGACCATAGAGGCCTGTAGCGGCGGCTAATACACAGGCGACGTTCCCCCCTGGTCTTCCAGGGTAATTTGCCAGAACTGACTTATATCCACCTTCATTCTAACATCTTAGAGTGACCATTACTTCTATTTTCTCACCTACCAGAAGCTTACATCTGCTCTGAACCACCACGAGACAGAACCCGATCCTAACCGCAACCATGCGGGCTAACAATGCTCCCGACTCATGTGATATACTACTCCTCAAACTGGAGGCACTCTTCCAACCGTTACTAGAGAAAGCACTCTCAACACAGGAGCTACAACGGCTCATGGACAAAGCACCTATGGCCATATCGGAGAAACAGATAACGCTGAAGTCAACCCACAAACTTGTTACATCTACAGGACTCAAGAAAACTGAAGAATCTCTCAAGCAGACACCCAGGGATTTTGCGCCACTGTCCAGCCACCTCAAAGCAGCGCTCATACCTGCAATAAGGAGCAATAAAAATATTGTAAAAAACAGCTACCGGAGTGATGTCCAAGACGGATCATCTCTCCCACAGCTAGATGATCTGGTGCAGATATTAAATAACAAACATATAAAAATGGCGCTAGTACAGATAAAAAAGCCGGACATTGCCAATTATAATATAGGGGAATGGGACACACCTCTTGACATCTGGGATTGCTCTGGGACATTGAATCCATGCAAGCCAAGAGAACAGGAACTGGATCTATTACGGCCTCTTGTGGGTCTAGGGGGGTGCTCACGGGAGGTCAAGGAACAAGAAATAATGAACCTTATTCTTTCCAGAGACTTCTCAGGCATAGTCCCACATAATGCGCTACAAGATAAAGTCCCCAATACACTGCACAGCTCAAAAAAGATAATGGACACTTCCAAAATACCTCCTGTTGTTGCTACAGCAAGACGATCGATCCCATCAAGGAGAAGCCCTAAATCCTCTCTTGCAGTTTGTGAAACCGAGACTAACAGCATGCACTTGTTATGGTCAGACATACAGAGTAGGGAGCAAATTTATAATGAGCGTTCTACAGGTCAGGCTAAGCTAGACAGCACTAACTTTTCAATTACCTAAATAATGTAATGACACTCTTAGATTGCATAGCCTATGTATGTACAATGTAAGATATAGAAAAGTTTTTGTTTTATTGTTTTTTGTTTATGGTTGGAATGTAGAAATTATACCTCTTACAGGTTTTTGCAGTTGGGGCTCGCCAGGGATCGAGGATATTGTTATTATTATTGAAATGTTATCTATCAAGATGTCTGCCTGTAATTTCTATCGCTCATACACACTCAATTGCTCAGAACAAAATACACAACTAATTACCACCACATCCATAGAAACACATATTTAAGCAATCACATCACCATCATAAACAGACTTATACACAGACATCAGGAAGATGCCAATACATACAAAAATGGGTGGCTATTACTAATATATGGCTCGCCTCCTCTGGCGCTGTCTGCGGCCGGGTCGGCGATGGAGGAGACTGATATGCATTCTATAGATTTAGCACCACCATGTAAAGAAGCCTACCATAAACAGCAGCCCTGATTAGCTAAATGCCTAATAAAACACGCCAAAAAGAGGAGGAAATGTGGTTGGGTAGTGGCGTATTAGAGCATTATGTTTTCCCGCCCTCTAGATAAATTTCAAACACTCACGGCTAGATTTGGAGTTTGGCGGTAAAAGGGCTGTTAACGCTCCGCGGGTTTTTTTCTGGCCGCACCATAAATTTAACTCTGGTATCGAGAGTTCAAACAAATGCTGCGTTAGGCTCCAAAAAAGGAGCGTAGAGCATTTTTACCGCAAATACAACTCTCGATACCAGAGTTGCTTACGGACGCGGCCGGCCTCAAAAACGTGCTCGTGCACGATTCTCCCATAGGAAACAATGGGGCTGTTTGAGCTGAAAAAAAACCTAACACCTGCAAAAAAGCAGCGTTCAGCTCCTAACGCAGCCCCATTGTTTCCTATGGGAAAACACTTCCTACGTCTGCACCTAACACTCTAACATGTACCCCGAGTCTAAACACCCCTAGCCTTACACTTATTAACCCCTAATCTGCCGCCCCCGCTATCGCTGACCCCTGCATTACACTTTTAACCCCTAATCTGCCGCTCCGTAAACCGCCGCCACCTACGTTATCCCTATGTACCCCTAATCTGCTGCCCTAACATCGCCGACCCCTATGTTATATTTATTAACCCCTAATCTGCCCCCCACAACGTCGCCGACACCTACCTACACTTATTAACCCCTAATCTGCCGACCGGACCTGAGAGCTACTATAATAAAGTTATTAACCCCTAATCCGCCTCACTAACCCTATCATAAATAGTATTAACCCCTAATCTGCCCTCCCTAACATCGCCGACACCTACCTTCAATTATTAACCCCTAATCTGCCGACCGGAGCTCACCGCTATTCTAATAAATGTATTAACCCCTAAAGCTAAGTCTAACCCTAACACTAACACCCCCCTAAGTTAAATATAATTTTTATCTAACGAAATAAATTAACTCTTATTAAATAAATGATTCCTATTTAAAGCTAAATACTTACCTGTAAAATAAATCCTAATATAGCTACAATATAAATTACATTTATATTATAGCTATTTTAGGATTAATATTTATTTTACAGGTAACTTTGTATTTATTTTAACCAGGTACAATAGCTATTAAATAGTTAAGAACTATTTAATAGTTACCTAGTTAAAATAATTACAAATTTACCTGTAAAATAAATCCTAACCTAAGTTATAATTAAACCTAACACTACCCTATCAATAAAATAATTAAATAAACTACCTACAATTACCTACAATTAACCTAACACTACACTATCAATAAATTAATTAAACACAATTGCTACAAATAAATACAATTAAATAAACTATCTAAAGTACAAAAAATAAAAAAGAACTAAGTTACAGAAAATAAAAAAATATTTACAAACATAAGAAAAATATTACAACAATTTTAAACTAATTACACCTACTCTAAGCCCCCTAATAAAATAACAAAGACCCCCAAAATAAAAAATTCCCTACCCTATTCTAAAATACAAAAATTACAAGCTCTTTTACCTTACCAGCCCTGAACAGGGCCCTTTGCGGGGCATGCCCCAAGAATTTCAGCTCTTTTGCCTGTAAAAAAAAACATACAATACCCCCCCCCCAACATTACAACCCACCACCCACATACCCCTAATCTAACCCAAACCCCCCTTAAATAAACCTAACACTAAGCCCCTGATGATCTTCCTACCTTGTCTTCACCATGCCAGGTTCACCGATCCGTCCTGGCTCCAAGATCTTCATCCAACCCAAGCGGGGGTTGGCGATCCATAATCCGGTGCTCCAAAGTCTTCCTCCTATCCGGCAAGAAGAGGACATCCGGACCGGCAAACATCTTCTCCAAGCGGCATCTTCTATGTTCTTCCATCCGATGACGACCTGCTCCATCTTGAAGACCTCCAGCGCGGATCCATCCTCTTCTTCCGACGACTAGACGACGAATGACGGTTCCTTTAAGGGACGTCATCCAAGATGGCGTCCCTCGAATTCCGATTGGCTGATAGGATTCTATCAGCCAATCGGAATTAAGGTAGGAATTTTCTGATTGGCTGATGGAATCAGCCAATCAGAATCAAGTTCAATCCGATTGGCTGATCCAATCAGCCAATCAGATTGAGCTCGCATTGTATTGGCTGATCGGAACAGCCAATAGAATGCGAGCTCAATCTGATTGGCTGATTGGATCAGCCAATCGGATTGAACTTGATTCTGATTGGCTGATTCCATCAGCCAATCAGAAAATTCCTACCTTAATTCCGATTGGCTGATAGAATCCTATCAGCCAATCGGAATTCGAGGGACGCCATCTTGGATGACGTCCCTTAAAGGAACCGTCATTCGTCGTCGGAAGAAGAGGATGGATCCGCGCTGGAGGTCTTCAAGATGGAGCCGGTCGTCATCGGATGGAAGAACATAGAAGATGCCGCTTGGAGAAGATGTTTGCCGGTCCGGATGTCCTCTTCTTGCCGGATAGGAGGAAGACTTTGGAGCACCGGATTATGGATCGCCAACCCCCGCTTGGGTTGGATGAAGATCTTGGAGCCAGGACGGATCGGTGAACCTGGCATGGTGAAGACAAGGTAGGAAGATCATCAGGGGCTTAGTGTTAGGTTTATTTAAGGGGGGTTTGGGTTAGATTAGGGGTATGTGGGTGGTGGGTTGTAATGTTGGGGGGGGGGGGTATTGTATGTTTTCTTTTACAGGCAAAAGAGCTGAACTTCTTGGGGCATGCCCCGCAAAGGGCCCTGTTCAGGGCTGGTAAGGTAAAAGAGCTTGTAACTTTTTAAATTTAGAATAGGGTAGGGAATTTTTTATTTTGGGGGTCTTTGTTATTTTATTAGGGGGCTTAGAGTAGGTGTAATTAGTTTAAAATTGTTGTAATATTTTTCTTATGTTTGTAAATATTTTTTTATTTTCTGTAACTTAGTTCTTTTTTATTTTTTGTACTTTAGATAGTTTATTTAATTGTATTTATTTGTAGCAATTGTGTTTAATTAATTTATTGATAGTGTAGTGTTAGGTTAATTGTAGGTAATTGTAGGTAGTTTATTTAATTATTTTATTGATAGGGTAGTGTTAGGTTTAATTATATCTTAGGTTAGGATTTATTTTACAGGTAAATTTGTAATTATTTTAACTAGGTAACTATTAAATAGTTCTTAACTATTTAATAGCTATTGTACCTGGTTAAAATAAATACAAAGTTACCTGTAAAATAAATATTAATCCTAAAATAGCTATAATATAAATGTAATTTATATTGTAGCTATATTAGGATTTATTTTACAGGTAAGTATTTAGCTTTAAATAGGAATCATTTATTTAATAAGAGTTAATTTATTTCGTTAGATAAAAATTATATTTAACTTAGGGGGGTGTTAGTGTTAGGGTTAGACTTAGCTTTAGGGGTTAATACATTTATTAGAATAGCGGTGAGCTCCGGTCGGCAGATTAGGGGTTAATAATTGAAGGTAGGTGTCGGCGATGTTAGGGAGGGCAGATTAGGGGTTAATACTATTTATGATAGGGTTAGTGAGGCGGATTAGGGGTTAATAACTTTATTATAGTAGCGCTCAGGTCCGCTCGGCAGATTAGGGGTTAATAAGTGTAGGTAGGTGTCGGCGACGTTGTGGGGGGCAGATTAGGGGTTAATAAATATAACATAGGGGTCGGCGATGTTAGGGGCAGAAGATTAGGGGTACATAGGGATAACGTAGGTGGCGGCGATTTACGGTCGGAAGATTAGGGGTTAATTATTTTAAGTAGCTTGCGGCGACGTTGTGTGGGGCAAGTTAGGGGTTAATAAATATAATATAGGGGTCGGCGGTGTTAGGGGCAGCAGATTAGGGGTACATAAGTATAACGTAGGTGGCGGTCGGCAGATTAGGGGTTAAAAATTTTAATCGAGTGGCGGCGATGTGGGGGGACCTCGGTTTAGGGGTACATAGGTAGTTTATGGGTGTTAGTGTACTTTAGGGCACAGTAGTTAAGAGCTTTATAAACCGGCGTTAGCCAGAAAGCTCTTAACTCCTGCTTTTTTCAGGCGGCTGGAATCTTGTCGTTAGAGCTCTAACGCTCACTGCAGAAACGACTCTAAATACCAGCGTTAGAAAGATCCCATTGAAAAGATAGGCTACGCAAATGGCGTAGGGGGATCTGCGGTATGGAAAAGTCGCGGCTGTAAAGTGAGCGTTAGACCCTTTAATCACTGACTCCAAATACCAGCGGGCGGCCAAAACCAGCGTTAGGAGCCTCTAACGCTGGTTTTGACGGCTACCGCCGAACTCTAAATCTAGGCCTCAGAGATTAGTGACAAACAAATATCTCATCCTGATTATAGAACTAATTATTCATAGTGACCAACCACTGACAATCCAAGGGAAATAGCCATTAATGGATTACAAAGAGCAGTATTCTGAATTTCACCTGAACACCATACATAAGATGTTGGCATATGCAATTTAATCTTATTCAGTTCTGGCTATTTGCATCTTCTCTTCAATATTGTCTAACCTGATATATCAAAGTTATTATCTTCTTTAAAGATGCAAATTTTTCTTTTTGTTTTGGTTCAATGTTTGTTATGTTTTGTCTATTATAACCCCCAGCTTTAAATCACCATTTTATTGCAGGTCCAAGAGTGGCCAATCAAGTTCAAGGGGTCAAAAATACAAGGACTATAATATCCCGAGTACATAATACATTGTTGAAAATATCTGAGATGTACCATATATTGTAAATGTTCTTTAATAATTTTGTACTGTCCTTGATAAAAATAAAATTAAAAAAAAATAAAAATAAAAATATATCTATATATCTACATATATATCTAGAGAGAGAGATCGATATCGATATATATCTATATATCTATATATATGCTGTATATATATATATATATATATATATATATATGCTAGATAGATATACTCTATAGATATATTGAAATATATAGATATACATACATATATAAATATAAATATTTGTTTAAGAATATAGATTGATATATATACATGCAGAATCTAAATTTTTCACTATATATATATATATATATATATATATGAGTTAACTTTATTTCTTTTACAAGATATGCCAAGTCCACGAGTTTCATCCTTACTTGTGGGATATTATCCTCCTGCTAACAGGAAGTGGCAAAGAGCACCACAGCAGAGCTGTTATATAGCTCCTCCCCTAACTCCTCCCCCCAGTCATTCTCTTTGCCTATGCTAGTAATAGGAAGGGTAAAGTGTTAGTGGTGATAAAATGATAGTTTTATTTTCTTCAATCAAGAGTTTTTTATTTTTAATTGTACCGGTGAGTACTATTTAGTTCAGGGAGGATATGAAAGAAGAATTCCCCCTGAATTTGATGATCTTAACAGTAGTTACTAAGGTCCATTATGGTTCCCACAGATCTGAAGGTAATATGGGAAAGATCTTCAGTGTGGAGGACTGTCTCATGCAGCAAGCAGCATTTGAGGTATGTTTCAGCCTTTTATTTTCTGAGGAAACTTTGTATGTCAGAATTGGCTGTATTAGTTCCTTATAATGGGAACAAGGTAAGCAGTAGTCCTGTAAGAGTAAATTGAGTTACTGTCCTACTGGGTGTTTTCAACAGACATTTTTGCAGCACTTTATATACGCAGCATTTTATTGACACTGGGATTTTGTTTTACATATAACCTTTGATAAGGGCTCATGAAAGAGACTTTATTTGGTAAATATTTAGTTTGGGTACCAGATGGCTGTTATTAACCGCTTCTTATGCAGTAGTTGAATTTTTTAGTGCGATGTCCATTATGGGCGGGGCCTATTTTTGCGCCTAAGTTGCGCAGTTTACTTTGAAGAGGACAGCAGACATTAACTCCGGTTGGGCCCTATCTGTGTTCTATACTATCCGGATTGGTGTCGATTCGTTTGGCAGGTTTCTGGGGGCAGGTAGACACCACAGCAGAGCTGTGGCAAGGTGCAGGGGTCGTTTTTCAGCAATTTATATTTTTGCTTGAATGTTCCTGTAAAGAGTAAATTACTTCATGCATATAGTATGCAATATTTTTTGGAAACTCTGCTTATTTATTCTTACTCTTGAACGATTATAGACGCTTTTAAGTTTGAGAAAAAATGTGCGCTTTTATTTCTTAAAGGCGCAGTAACTTTTTTTTTATAAATGTAATTCTTTGCAATAAATAAAGTGTTTTCAACTGTTGTAGTTATTACTACTTTGTTTAACATGTCTGACATTGAGGAAACTCATTGCTCTATGTGTTTGGAAGCCATTGTGGAACCCCCACTTACATTGTGTACCACTTGTACTGATAGAGCCTTACACTGTAAAGATCATATTTTAGGAAATGATAGTATGTCTAAGGATGATTATCAGTCTGTAGAGAATCAGGATATGCCATTCAATTCTCCCCAAGTGTCACAACCTTTAACACCCACACAAGTGACGCCTAGTACTTCTAATGTGTCTAGTTCTTTTACTCTGCAAGATATGGCTGCAGTTATGTCTACTACTCTCACTGAGGTATTATCTAAACTGCCAGTTTTGCAAGGTAAACGCAGTAGGCCAGGTATTAATGTACATACTGAACCCTCTGATGCTTTAGTAGCTATTTCCGATGTACCCTCACAATGCTCTGAATTGGGGGTCAGGGAATTATTGTCTGAGGGAGAACTTTCAGATTCAGGGAATTTATTACCTCATACAGATACGGACTTAACGTCCTTTAAATTTAACACCTTCGCCTGTTGCTCAGGGAGGTCCTAGCGACTCTGGATGATTGTGAACCTATTACAATTCCCCCAGAAAAATTATGTAAGATGGATAAATATCTAGAAGTACCTACTTACACTGATGTTTTTCCAGTTCCTAAAAGAATTTCGGAAATTGGTAAAAAGGAATGGGATAGACCAGGCATACCGTTCTCTCCCCCTCCTAATTTTAAGACACCATCAAGGACTCATGCAAACGGTCCCTAAGGTGGAGGGAGCAATATCTACTCTAGCTAAGCGTACAACTATACCTATTGAGGACAGTTGTGCTTTCAAAGACCCTATGGATAAAAAGTTAGAGGGTCTTCTAAAGAAATTATTTATTCACCAGGGTTTCTTGTTACAACCTGCTGCCTGCATTGTTCCAGTAACTACGGAGGCGGCTTTCTGGTTTGACGCCCTTGAGGAGTCTCTGAAAGTAGAGACGCCCCTAGACGACATTTTGGACAGAATTAAAGCTCTCAAACTAGCTAATTCTTTTATCACAGATACTGTTTTTCAGATTACTAAATTAGCAGCAAAAAATGCAGGCTTTGCCATATTGGTGCGCAGAGCGCTATGGTTAAAATCATGGTCTGCTGATGTATCATCAAAGTCTAAACTGTTAACTATTCCTTTCAAGGGTAAGACCCTGTTCGGCCCTGAATTGAAGGAAATCATTGCTGACATTACTGGAGGTAAAAGCCACACCCTACTTCAAGACAAACCTCTTAGGATGAGGGGTATACAAAATCATTTTTGTTCCTTTCGAAATTTCAGAGGAGTACCCTCTGCTTCCCCTTCCACCAATGAGCAGGAAGGAAATTTTGCTCAATCCAAGTCTGTCTGGAGACCTAATCAGACCTGGAATAAGGATAAACAAGCCAAAAAGCCTGCTGCTGCTACCAAGACAGCTTGAAGGGGCAGCCCCCGATCCGGGACCGGATCTAGTAGGGGGCAGACTTTCTCTCTTTGCTCAGGCTTGGGCAAGGGATGTGCAGGATCCCTGGGCATTAGAAATTGTGACCCAGGGGTATCAACTGGAATTCAAAAATGTTCCCCCAGGAGGGAGATTTCATCTTTCACGTTTGTCTGTAGACCAGACAAAAAGAGAGGCATTCTTACACTGTGTAAAAGACCTCTATTCCATGGGAGTAATTTGTCCAGTTCCAAAACTGGAACAGGGACAGGGGTTTTACTCAATCCTTTTCATGGTTCCAAAAAAGAGGGAACTTTCAGACCTATTTTGGATTTAAAGTGTCTAAACAAATTTCTCAGGGTCCCATCGTTCAAGATGGAGACTATACGAACAATCTTACCAATGATCCAGGAGGGTCAATACATGACCATTGTGGACCTAAATTATGCGTACCTTCACATTCCTATCCACAAGGATCATCATCATTTTCTAAGGTTTGCCTTTCTGGACAAGCATTATCAGTTTGTGGCCCTTCCCTTCGGGTTGGCCACAGCTCCCAGAATCTTCACAAAGGTGCTAGGGTCCCTTCTAGCGGTTCTCAGGCCGCGGGGCATAGCAGTGGCGCCCTATCTGGACAATATTTTGGTTCAGACATCAACTTATCATCTGACAAAATCTCACACGGACATCGTGTTGTCATTTCTAAGAACTCACGGTTGGAAAGTGAATATAGAAAAGAGTTCACTTGTTCCACAAACAAGAGTTCCATTCTTGGGAACTCTGATAGACAAGAGTTCACTAGTTTCACAAACAAGAGTTTCATTCTTGGGAACTCTGTTAGACTCGGTAGACATGAAAATTTTTCTGATGGAGGTCAGAAAATCAAGGATTCTAAATACTTGCCGAGCTCTTCAGTCCATTCCTCGGCCATCAGTGGCGCAGTGTATGGAGGTCATTGGATTAATAGTAGCAGCGATGGACATCGTCCCATTTGCTCGCTTTCATCTCAGGCCACTGCAACTGTACATGCTCAGACAGTGGAATGGGGATAATGCGAATTTATCTCCTCAGATAAATCTGGATCAAGAGTCAAGAGACTCTCTTCTTTGGTGGTTGTCACAGGATCATCTGTCCAGGGAATGTGCTTCCGCAGACCATCATGGGTGATAGTGTCAACGGACGCCAGCCTCTTAGGCTGGGGTGCAGTCTGGAATTCCCTGAAGACTCAGGGAACTTGGACTCCGACGGAGTCTCAGTTGCCAATTAATTTTCTGGACCTGAGAGCAATATTCAATGCGCTTCAGGCGTGGCCTCAGTTGGCACTGACCAAGCTCATAAGATTCCAGTCGGACAATGTCACGACTGTAGCATATATCAATCATCAGGGGGGAACAAGAAGTTCTCTTGCAATGATAGAGGTATCAAAGATAATCCGATGGGCAGAGATTCACTCTTGCCATCTATCAGCAATCTATACCCTAGGAGTAGAGAACTGGGAGGTGGATTTTCTAAGTCGTCAGACTTTTCATCCGGGGGAGTGGGAACTCCATCCGGAGGTATTTGCATCGTTGATTCATCAATGGGGCATACCGGAATTGGATCTGATGGCATTTCGACAGAATGCCAAACTTCCACGCTATGGGTCCAGGTCAAGGGATTCCCAGGCTGTACTGATAGATGCGCTAGCAGTACCTTGGTCATTCAACCTGGCTTATGTGTTTCTACCATTTCCTCTCCTGCCTCGTGTGATTGCAAGAATCAAACAGGAGAGAGCTTCAGTAATTCTAATAGCGCCTGCGTGGCCACGCAGGACTTGGTATGTGGATCTAGGGGACATGTCGTCTCTGCCACCGTGGAAACTGCCATTGAGACAGGACCTTCTCATTCAAGGTCCGTTCCAACATCCACATCTAAATTCTCTGCAGCTGACTGCCTGGAGATTGAACGCTTGATCTTATCTAAGCGGGGATTCTCTGAGTCGGTCATTGATACTCTGATTCAGGCTCGCAAGCCTGTCACTAGAAAGATTTACCATAAGATATGGCGTAAATATCTTTATTGGTGTGAATCCAAGGGTTACTCATGGAGTAAGATTAGGATTTCTAGGATCTTGTCCTTTCTCCAAGAAGGATTGGAGAAGGGATTATCTGCTAGTTCTTTAAAAGGACAAATTTCTGCTTTGTCAATTTTATTGCACAAGCGTCTGGCGGATGTCCCAGATGTTCAGTCTTTTTGTCAGGCTTTAATCAGAATCAAGCCTGTGTTTAAACCTGTTGCTCCACCATGGAGTCTGAATTTAGTTTTTAAAGTTCTTCCTATTGAACCCATACATTCCATAGATATTAAGCTGTTATCTTGGAAGGTTTTATTTTTAGTTGCTATCTCTTCTGCTCAAAGAGTTTCTGAGCTTTCTGCTTTACAATGTGATTCACCTTATCTTATATTCCATTCTGATAAGGTGGTTTTGCATACTAAACCTGGATTCCTTCCTAAGGTTGTTTCAAATAAGAATATTAATTATGAAATTGTTGATCCTTCCTTGTGTCCTAATCCTTCTTCTAAGAAGGAACGTCTATTACATAACTTGTATGTGGTCCGTGCTTTGAAGGTTTACTTACAAGCGACCAAGGATTTCAGACAAAAATCCTCTCTTTTTGTTGTTTATTCTGGAAAGCGTAGGGGTCAAAAAGCTACGGCTACCTCTCTCTATTTTTGGCTGAAAAGCATCATCCGCCTGGCATATGAGACTGCTGGACAGCAGCCTCCTGAAAAAATTACGGCTCATTCTACTAGAGCTGTGGCTTCCACATGGGCTTTCAAAAACGATGCTTCTGTTGAACAGATTTGTAAGGCTGCGACTTGGTCCTCCCTTCATACTTTTTCCAAATTTTCAAAATGTGATACTTTTGCTTCTTCTGAGGCTATTTTTGGGAGGAAGGTTCTTCAAGCAGTGGTTCCTTCCATTTAGGTTCCTGTCTTGTCCCTCCCTTTCATCCGTGTCCTAAAGCTTTGGTATTGGTATCCCACAAGTAAAGATGAAACCCGTGGACTCGGCATATCTTGTAAAAGAAAAGGAAATTTATGCTTACCTGATAAATTGATTTCTTTTACGATATGCCGAGTCCACGGCCCGCCCTGTCATTTTAAGACAGGATTTATTTTATTTTTTCAAAACTTCAGTCACCTCTGCACCTTTTAGCTTTTCCTTTCTCTTCCTATACCTTTGGTCGAATGACTGGGGGGAGGAGTTAGGGGAGGAGCTATATAACAGCTCTGCTGTGGTGCTCTTTGCCACTTCCTGTTAGCAGGAGGACAATATCCCACAAGTAAGGATGAAACCCGTGGACTCGGCATATCGTTAAAGAAATCAATTTATCAGGTAAGCATAAATTTCCTTTTTAGCATTTTTAAGGATTATGATGGATCATGATTTTTAAAGAAACCTTTTTTTTTTAATAAACTTTTTTAGTCTTTATATGTCTGTCTCCATCAAATAAAAAAATACGTTGATAATCTTAGGAGGAATAACATTTTATTTGATTGACCCTTTGCAGAAATTATGGGGTGGTGAATGACATAAAATCATTTGCTGCAAGAAAGTAAAATACATAGAAAAAAAAAAGGGCTTGAAAATTAAGATGGGCCTGCTGCAAGAAAACGATGATTATTTCCTATCAAATTGAAGATATTTACAGAATAAAATCAAATAAATATGATTATATTATAAAGTAATTTAAAATTCAAACTTATTTTTCAAAATAAAAATATGCGTCATTGAAGTATCCATAATTTATAAGTACAATACAAAATATACTTACATGCTTGAATGAGCGATCGCAAATCGCGATATCGCTCAGACTCGTGTCTACGGCGGTCCGAAAACCTTCGGACACAACTGCGCCTAGACCGACGGACCCCCGACACCCTTCTCATTTGCTGCATCATCTCATGCTGGATGCCTCTCACACCTCCTATGCGTCTCAGGAAATACCGATCCATCCCATAGACAAGGATCACTAATTTACCCTCTGAAATAATTGGAGGTCGCGCCATTTTAAGCTCACATAAATTATATAAAATAATTTTTAAGTACGACACAAATATACCAATTATAGAGAAATCTGATTGGTTATTGCAAGTGGAAACAAATTATTAATATTTGGTTGGCGGATTATATTTATCACGTGTTTATGACGATTACTATGTAATACAAACATTTTAAATAAATCCGAATAGATGCATCACCAATGACTGACTGACAATGAAATAAAATGTATGATTGTGTTAGTTATCCACCAAAAAACCCAAAGGCCTTTAAAAACACATTTGATCATAGGATTGTCTGTATTGTGGCGTCTTAAGAGTATTATCAAATATTTAAATATGGGATCCCTCTCCTGTAGGACAATAGCCCTCTCTCGCATAATCCGTGTGAAATGGTACACCCTGTAGACAAGTATGACACCCTGTAGACAAGTAAAGATGACCAATTCACCGTCACTAAATAATTTAGATTGCGCCATAAATACATTTTAAAAAAAATGTTAATATTATTTAACTGCGACATACAGATCACAATTATAGATCGTTATTGTTTATTATAATTAAACGGGATTATATTAAACGGGCGTCATCAATGACAGAATTCTAAAAAAGATGTCCTAATACTGTAAAAGTTTGTGATGATTGTATAATTGTTAACAACTAATTGTCTACGTATTAACTATCTATAAAAGGGAATTGAAAATGGAGTCTTTTAAGTTCTACTAAGCTTTGACAAGAGGTATAGGTCTTCGTTTTCATTTGATTCTTATTCTTGCGACATTTGTGTGCTCTATTATTTGGTTTTGTTATGTCTGGGAAAACCAAGTTTGGTAGAAATATCCAGTTTAATTTTGAGCAAAACAAAGTTTTAGTTACCCTGGTTTTAGAGCACTATGATTTTATTGATGGTTCCAAAGCACAAAAGACCTCGCTCTCCAGAAAACAAGAGATTTGGAGAGCAATAGCTGGCAGTGTCTCCGCCGAAGGCACTCATCCCAAAATGGTGGAGAACTGTAAGAAGAGGTTCTCTGACATTAAGAGAATCTTAAAGGCCAAGCTGGCCAGGGAAAAGCAAGCTGCACATTCTACTGGTGGCGTGCCATATACGGCTGAGCTCTCAGAGTACGAGACTCAGCTGAGGGAGAACCTGGGAGCAAATTTGACGCTCAGTCTGGATTTGGTGGGGCTTGATACTGACGAGTTGGCAGGTAACATTTTATTACATGCGTTTTTAATGTCCCAAAAATGTTATAAATATTTAATTTTTTTATGGTTATTGAGATTATGATGTGCAATTATTTTGATACTAATCTTTTCTTTCATGTTGTATTTTGTTTTAGCATCTACCCATGCTGCAGCTGCTGCAGGTACAGCTGATGATGATGCTGCCACGGATGGAGATGAGACCCTCCTATTGCCGTCAGTATCCACATTGAATCCAGCCACAGTTTCTCCTCGGCCGCCACACACCCGGACATTATGTGCAGCACCCCTGATGGAGCAAGCATTGGCCGTTCTACAGGTATGGTTTTTATTATTCTTTTTTTTTAATTAAATTGTTCTTACTTGTATGATTGTTCACATTTTTAACTATGTATATTCTATTTTTCTTATACAGCTGAGGTCCGAAGGTCTTTGGGACCTCCTCCAAGATCTACGATCTCCTCCTCAGGTAACAAAAACAAGATCAAACATGAATGTTATGTGTGCTCACATTAGCGGGAATGTCAATAGCTCAATGTGAAAGTTAAATTTGTATTAATGAAGATTATCACTGTCTTAAAAACTAATGAGAAATTACATATATTGTTTAGATAATCTCTCATTTCATAGTATTTTAAAGAATAGTACAGTCAAATGATGTTATATCTCATTTACATAGAACATTTATTTTAGATACACATACGAAAATTGGCCTATTGTCAAATTTAAATCTGTTGATTATCTTTAGTTAGCCATACATTTAGAGGGACATGAAACACAAACCTTTATTCAGTGGATTATGATAGAGAATAAGAGATTAATCATATTTAAAATGTACTTATATTAATTAATTTGCATCATTCACTTGTTATACTTTTGTTTAAATTTTTAACTTTTATCGCATATATAGAGGTCTCTCTCTCACTCTCTCTCAGACTAAGAGGCCCATTTATCAATCTACAAATGGAGATGGAGGGACCATGTTTCTTGCGAGTCTGCAGGCTTGCAAGAAACTGCAGTTAGAAAGCAGCCGTCTAAAGAATGCTGCTCCATAACCATGCACGCCTGCTCTGAGTAGGCGGACAGACATTGCCGCTATTCAAACCAATCGAGTATGATCGTGTTTATTGACCCCCCTCTGCTGATGGACCATTGTCCGCGACTCTGCAGGGGGCAATCTCCATATTCAGCAAGGTATGGCAGACCTGATCCGCACTGTTGGATTATGTCCAACAGACCTAAGATAAATATGCCTCTAAGATAATCTCAGCGCAACAGCATTGTAAATACTCAAGCTGCTCACAGCATTAGTGTGGCTTGTAATCATGTCAGTGATTAAGAAACAGTCTAAACAGATTTTGAAAATGTTCAAATAAGAAAAGTGCTGTGTTGAAAATGCTGTTGCATAGTGAATACTTTAATACAATGTAGAAAATCAGATAGCTTTTATAATAAGCCATTTAAAAAAAAAAGATATATCAACATTTTGATTTATTTTATCAATTTAAGATAACATTAACAATACAAATCTTTCATGTTAAAATACAGTGTCTTACATTTTCTATCTCGATATGAATCATGGAAGATATATGTTTAATATCATATGCATTTAATCTTTCAATTTACATTAAGTTGGATAATAATATATTTTTAAATTCTCATTTCTTTAGATATGGAACGTGCACTTAATGTTTTGGAGGAGATTGATGGTTGTTTTCGACAGATGAGAGCTGTTATGATGGAGGAGGAGGAGTCCCTGGGAGAGACCCATTTTCCAGAATCCCAGGACATCGGATTTGGAAACTCTCATCTGTGCTGCCCTTCCTGACCCAGAAGACCCAGCTGCTCTGGACCCTGGTGCCCCTCCTGCACCTGTTGCTCATGCTACATCAGCTCATGGCCGTGCTGATCCTTGCCACAAACTGCCTCCCATCAATGATGAGGAAGCAGTTCACAAAATGTTATATCTGGCCAGTCAGTACCGGGATGATCACCATGAGTTGCATGGGACATTAAGATCATCTGTTGAGCAACAGGGGCAGATATTAGAGAGGGGCATTTTAGTAGATAGGGAAAGATTAGATTTAGAGAGGGAAAGGTTGAGAATAGAGTCAGGTAGAATAGATTTAGAGAGGTAAAGATTTCAATATGAACGTGTGAGGGATAGTGCCAGATTACAATTAGAGATGGATAGATTTTTGTACAAAAGGCAGATGGATAGTGACAGATTAAACTTTGATAGAGATAGATTAGAAGTAGATAGGGCCAGGGCAGCTACAGAGCAGGCAGAATTACAGCGGTGAAAGAGAGCAGATGAAGACAACCGCATTTTTAATCGTCAGTTGTTTTTAACTTTTGGTGAGGAGGTGGAACAAGGGAGAGACCACCCCTCTCTCCATCACCCAAAAAAAGAAAGATTAGGGTGTTTTAATTTGCTCATTTTATTAGGGTTTTTAATGTTCAATTATTTTTTTAAATTTGTTTTATTATGTCCGTGCTGTTTTATTTTTTCATTTTAATTTTGAATTTGTTTTATTCTGTCTATCCTGATTTATTACCTTTTTAAAACAAAAATATGAATAAAATATTTTTGAATTATGAATAAATGTGTTTGTTATTACTTGATTCACATGTTACAAATGATTGAGGTTCAAATTCAATGCAGGTGTAAGATATTTAATCAACATATTTAGATTTCATTTTTGGATAAACAACTCAATTAGAATAAAGGTTACATGAATCAATAATTATAATTTAACTATTCATCATTAATATGTGATAGTCAATTATATATATATATATATATATATATATATATATATATATATATATATATATATATTTTTTTTATTTTTTTTAATTGTGTAAATGTATTAATTTTCATAATTATCTGACCTTTTAAAAAAAGAAAAGGAAAGTGAACACCAACAACCAAATTCTTAAAACAAATAGAGCATTTAAAGGGACAACAAACCAAATTTGTTTATTTCATGATAGGATAGAGCATGCAATTTTAAGCAACTTTATAATTTACTCCTATTATCAATTTTTAGTTGCTCTCTTGCTATCTTTATTTGAAAAGGAAAGTCCATAACCTTGGACAGCACTTGTTTATTGGTGGATGAATGTATCCACCCATCAGCAAGAAAAACCCAGGTTGTTCACCAAAATGGGCCGGCATCTAAAGTTACATACTTGCTTTTCAAATAAAGATACCAAGAGAATGAAGAACATTTGATAATAGGAGTAAATTAGAAAGTTGCTTAAAATTGCATGCTCTATCTGAATCACAAACGAAAATATTTGGGTTCAGTGTCCCTTTAAAATGTAATGCTCTATCTATATTTTATGTTCAGTGTCTCTTTATTATTTCTAACATTCAAAAAAATATCTTAATGTATCCACCAATCAGCAAGAAAAACCCAGGTTGTTCACAAAAATGGGCCGGCATCTAAAGTTACATACTTGCTTTTCAAATAAACATACCAAGAGAATGAAGAACATTTGATAATAGGAGTAAATTAGAAAGTTGCTTAAAATTGCATGCTCTATCTGAATCACAAAAGAAAATACTTGGGTTCAGTGTCCCTTTAAAATGTAATGCTCTATCTATATTTTATGTTCAGTGTCTCTTTATTATTTCTAACATTCAAAAAAATATCTTAATGTATATATATATATATATATATATATTTTTTTTTTAAAACAAATTTTTAAAATTATTGGGGTTTTCAAAAATTTAAATCAATAGTTTACTAATAAAATGAAATTTTATCAGTGGCCTGTCAGAATATGCTTATAGAAAAGATATTCTGAGAGGTAAAAACTATATAAATCTAACATTGTTGTTAATGGTAAAAAGGGGAATGTGTAGAAACCAAACAATTAAACAACATTTTTTGAAAACAAATCTGATGTTTAAAGTCACTTTAAGCATGGACAGGCCTCTGCTCAAGAGCATATTGAAGAATCCTCCAGAAATTTTGAAACAAAGACACATAGAAAATACATAACTCACTCATAATCGCACAGCAAAGATGAAAGAAATTATCGAAGTGTTAGTTAACCCATTTAGACAAATGGTACAAGCACAGGTACCTTGGCAATGTTCTTGCAAAAACCAGTGTCCCCCTAAAACTGACAGACAATGTAAGCTATAAATCCAAAAAATATGTGAAGAAATGAAGGGTGTAGATGTAATTAAACCTTCTATTTCTACATATTTATAAGAAAAGAGAGTGAAAAAGAGAGAGAGATTGTGAGAGAGAGAGAGAGAGAAAGAGATTGAGAGAGAGAGAGAGAGAGATTGTGAGAGAGAGAGAGAAAGAGACAGACAGAGAGGGAGAGAAACACATGTATTAATTTATAAACCTGTAGTGCATTGCTGCTACTTCCAGAAATGATACCAAGATTATTATTTTTTAATCTTTTTTTTTTAATATTAGTTTAATGTGACAGTGAAATAAAAAAAGGAAGGTTTATAAATAATTGTTTGAACTTCATATAGATAACATTGAGCTCATGCACGTTAAGTTATCCTGAAGATAACAGTGATTGTCTAAAATGCAAGTATGCCTAAAGAAATGAAAAAAGGGGTCATTTTTAAAAAGGCAAGATAGAAGCTAAACACATATTAAAAATATTTCTTGTTATAGCTTTACAAATAACAACAGAGTCAAGTGTACATCTCAAAATATTATATTTAAAGAGATTATATTAAACATGTGTTTCATCAACTTTACAACGAACAATTGCAACATTTGCCAAAATTAACAACTTTCAATCAATGGCTTTACGATATACAATATCATTCGGTCGATATTGAAATGACAATATTTGCTCAAACTTAATCCAAAATATATAATCTTTTGGATTATAAATAATACTGTAAAGTAAATTAAAAAAACAAAAAACTGTATGTTGCACAGTCAACATTATTGCCCAAAAACAGCCTGAATATAGTCTGCTCGAGCTTGGACTCCCAGAGCATCATGCTCCAGGAATGGATTGGTATATTCTCCATACTCCTGGTTATCCAAGCTCTCCAGATCTGTATCAGGGATTGTTAGGGCAATGTTATGCAACATACAGCAAATCATAAAAATTAAGGAGACTTTGGAGGGGGTGTACTGAAGAACCCCACCAGAGATGTCCAAGCAGCAGAAACGGCTCTTCAATACGCCAAAGGTGCGCTCAATCACCGATCTTGTGGAGATGTGTGCCTGGTTGTAGTGTACCTCTTCCACTCCGTTGGGGTTTTTGACGGGTGTGAACAGCCACGGAAGACACGAATATCCAGAATCACCTGCGTAAGCAAAATAGATCATTGACATTAGCAATCAGAATGATTAAAATATATCATATACATATGTTAGAGTATCTAAGAGATATTTACCTATCAGGATTCCCTCTGGCATCTGGCCCTCCTGAAACCGATGGTAGATGGCAGAATTCCGGAGGATGAAGGAATCATGGTTGCAGCCAGGGAGTCCGGAGCGTACACTCATTATCCTCAACCTGGCATCACAGATGACCTGGATATTCAGCGAGTGGTTGAATTTCCTGTCCTGTTATGGCTCTTCTGTACCCCTGGGAGGCTGCATCAAGACATGGGTGCAGTCTATGGCCCCCAATACCCTTGGCAATCCAGCCCTTAGGTCGAACTGGAGCTTGACAGCATGCCACTCCTCCGGTGTATTTGGGAAGTGGACATGATGGACTAGGCGTTGGTGCAAAGCATTCAGGACAACCTTCAGATGACGTGAGAAGGTTGCCTGGCTCATACTTATGCCTAGAGCTGTCACAGCCTGGAATGATCCAGTTGCCAAGAAATAGAGGACCGATAGCAATTTCACCATCCCAGGGATTGCCCTAGTTCTTTCAGTGAGTGGCTCGAGAGAGTCCTTGATTTCGACATAGAGCCTCTCAATAGAGGCCTTATCTAGTCAAAATCGACGGATCACCTCTCGTTCACTGAGGACATGGAGACCAATCCTTGGCAAGAAAACCCTTGGCACCCGCTGGCGTCTTCGTTGTCGCTCTGCAGCCATAAAAACCTGTCTTTCCCTGCGTCTCCTTAATAAAAGTAAAATCTGGACTGCATTGAGTATGTCCATGCTCAAAGCTCAAAGTAATAAGGAAATAAAGTGATTGAAGAGCCCCTTTTATAACGCCTAGTTTCACAGCTGTGAATGATTTCAGTATTTGGATAAATGATGCGCCAAACATTACCTAACAAATGACTTGCACATTTTGATTATTATCTCGTCATTTTACGACCAAATAATTGAATAATTTATTCCAAATAAACGTATTTTCGTTATTTCTTGCATCATTTGATGAGCACGATGGGATGTCCAAATGAATGTCTGATTGGGTCATCCAGGTGTGTTTATCAGCTGTAAGAAATGCAGGTGTGTTTGTGCAATTAACTAAATTAATTCTGAAAAACACATGAGTATTTCGCTCTAGTTTAAATCATATTTCTGAATTTTCTGTGTTTGGATGGCAGCATTGTGAAGGTTAAAAAGGTCAGTGATCACTGTGTTTTTAAGATGACATATTAAAGAAAAAAGTGGGGTATTAACATTTGCAAACCTAAGTAACAAAAAGAATGCAATGTCGAACATTATGATGTGAAATATTGTTTGATATCCTTTATGTGATTCATAATACCATTTACAAATCATTTCTATGTATTTTGAAAGTGCAAAGTTAAAGGGACACTGTACCCAAAAATTTTCTTTTGTGATTCAGATGGAGTATGAAATTTTAAGCAACTTTCTAATTTACTCCTATTATCACATTTTCTTCATTCTCTTGGTATCTTTATTTGAAATGCAAGAATGTAAGTTTAGATGCCGCCCCATTTTTGGTGAACAACCTGGGTTGTCCTTGCTGATTGGTGGATAAATTCATCTACCAATAAAAAAGTGCTGTCCAGAGTACTGAAACCAAAAAAAAGCTTAGATGCCTTCTTTTTCAAATAATGATAGCAAGAGAATGAAGAACAATTGATAATAGGAGCAACTTAGAAAGTTGCTTAAAATTGCATGCTCTTTCTGAATTACAAAAGAAAAAATTTGGGTTCAGTGTCCCTTTAAAAAGTGACATAAATGATTAAAAGCCAAATTTTAAAGGGCATTCTACCACCAAAAAAGCATCATAGCAAATTAATGAAAACCGTGACATTATTTATTAGAAAAGTAATATGAGTGACTTACCTTTTAAGCCTCCACGACACTGCCATACAAAAAGAAAATCAGAGTTCATGTCATGCCTATGTAAATATGCAGGTGTTGTGCATAATTAATTGATAGCATAATTTGTGTTGTGCATAATTAATTGATAGCATAATTTGTATTGTGTATAATTAATTGATAGCATAATTGTTGTGCAGTGTTTTCATTCTCTTGCTATCCTTTGTGTGAAGGTGTTTTTTTGTTTACAATCTTTGAATTGCTGTGCAGTGTTTTCATTCTCTTGCTATCCTTTGTGTGAATGTGTTTTTCTGTTTACAATCTTTGAATTATAGGAAGGCAATGGTATTTATAAAAGGGTATACATATTTAATAATGCTTTCCTTTGAGTTTTATTAGGTGATACGCTTCACTCTAGCAGCATCGAACATAAGATTTCTGTTTTCCGATTCCCATTGACTACTACAGCATCCGCGACCTCTAAGGCGGTGGATTGAAAACTAGGTAAGCTGAGTTGGATAAGACTTTTGGTTTGGTCTGAGGACGGGGGCAACCCCAAAAACGTTAACTTGAGAATAAAGTATTTAAATTATTACGGTGAGTGCCTTCCCTTTGCCTGTTTCATATGTATCTTATTTGAAGTGCACCCCGGGTGATGAACTGCTGATAACGTGAGTGCTGGTACCCCTTTGCATTTTTATATATATATATATATATATATATATATACAGTATCTCACAAAAGTGAGTACACCCCTCACATTTTTGTAAATATTTTATTATATCTTTTCATGTGGCAACACTGAAAAAATTACACTTTGCTACAATGTAAAGTAGTGAGTGTGCAGCCTGTTTAACAATGTAAAATAGCTGTCCCCTCAAAATAACTCAACACACAGCCATTAATGTCTAAACCGTTGGTAACAAAAGTGAGTACACCCCTAAGTGGAAATGTCCAAATTGGGCCCAAAGTGTCAATATTTTGTGTGGCCACCATTATTTTCCAGCATTGCCTTAACCCTCTTGGGCATGGAGTTCACCAGAGCTTCACAGGTTGCCACTGTAGTCCTCTTTCACTCCTTCATGATGACATCACAGAGCTGGTGGATGTTAGAGACCTTGTGCTCCCCCAACTTCCATTTGAGGATGCCCCATGGATGCTCAATAGGGTTTAAGTCTGGAAACATACTTGGCCAGTCCATCACCTTTACTCTCAGCTTCTTTAGCAAGGCAGTGGTTGTCTTGGAGGTGTGTTTGGGGTCGTTATCATGTTGGAATACTGCCTGGCGGCCCAGTCTCCAAAGGGAGGGGATCAGTATGTCACAGTACATGTTGGCATTCATGGTTTCCTCAATGAACTGTAGCTCCCCAGAGCTGGCAGCACTCATGCAGGCCCAGACCATGACACTCCCACCACCATGCTTGACTGTAGGCAAGACACACTTGTCTTTGTACTCCTCACCTGTTTGCCGCCACACACGCTTGACACCATCTGAACCAAATAAGTTTATCTTGGTCTCATCTGACCACAGGACATGGTTCCAGTAATCCATGTCCTTAGTCTGCTTGTCTTCAGCAAACTGTTTGCGGGCTTTCTTGTGCATCATCTTTAGAAGAGGTTTCCTTCTGGGGCAACAGCCATGCAGACCAATTTGATGCAGTGTGCGGCGTATGGTCTGAGCTCTGACAAGCTGACCCCCCACCCCTTCAACCTCTGCAGCAATGCTGGCAGCACTCATAAGTCTATTTCCCAAAGACAACCTCTGGATATGACACTGAGCACATGCACTCCACTTCTGCAGCTCAGTGGTGCTGCAGCTCAGTTTCAGGGCCTTGACAATCTTCTTATAGCCTAGGCCATCTTTATGTAGAGCAACAATTCTTTTTTTCAGATTCTCAGAGAGTTCTTTGCCATGAGGTGCCATGTTGAACTTCCAGTGACCAGTATGAGAGAGTGTGAGAGCGATAACACCAAATTTAACACACCCGCTCCCCATTCACACCTGAGACCTTGTAACACTAACGAGTCACATGACACCGGGGAGGGAAAATGGCTAATTGGGCCCAATTTGGACATTTCCACTTTAGGGTGTACCCACTTTTGTTGCCAACGGTTTAGACATTAATGGCTGTGGGTTGAGTTATTTTGAGGGGACAGCAAATTTACACTGTTATACAAGCTGTACACTCACTACTTTACATTGTAGCAAAGTGTAATTTCTTCAGTGTTGTCACCTGAAAAGATATAATAAAATATTTACAAAAATGTGAGGGGTGTACTCAATTTTAGGAGATACTGTATATATATATATATATATATATATATATATATATATATATATATATATTTATATATATATATATTATATTTGTTTTAGTAGACAACCCAAGGTATTGATCTAGGTCCATTTGGGTGTGTTTAATGACACCGTTATGCCACCAAATGTGATCATATTAATAAAATCTTAAACTTTTTCACAAATTTTGCTTTTCTCACTGAAATTATTTACATACTGCTTGTGCAGTCATGACACACATGGATGTAAAAGCTTCTCTGGGATCCCCTTTGTTCAGAAACATCAGACATGTGTGACTTTGCCATTAGATGGCCTCTAATGCAGTTGTGCACCACACTTCTGAAAATTCCGACAGTGAAGGGGTTACACAGGTAGCTTGTTTGGTTAAATTTAACTGTAGTGTAGAGATTATCCTCCCATCTGATACATCCCACCATGTGATACCTACCTGATCCCTATCAAAAAGCTTTCTTCCCTCCCTCACCTTCCACTGCTCACACAATCTTAGGTACTGTCAGAGAGTCTGCCACTATGCAGTTTAGGGTTAGTGTTTTTTTGTGTGTTAATTTCTGGAGTTTACAGAACTCATCTCCCTAATAACCCCTTAACAGCTCTCTAACCCTCCCCCCTCACTAGACGCTGCCATCTTAGGTAGTGGCAGCTGTCTGCCAGTACCTAGTTTGTATGTTTTTTTGTAATATTTACTTATTTTTTATGTAGTGTAGCAGTCCCCACTCCCCCAAACCGATTAGCACTGAGAGCCCCCCTCCCTCACCCCTTTTCCATAGCTGAAGAGATAGCTAAGAGGAATAACACTTTCCAAGAAAGTAGTTTTAATGTCCAAATAATGCATAGACTCAAAAGGAGGAGTCTGCAAAGTTTTTAATACCAAATTTAGACTCTAAGGAGGAGAGATAGATTTAATAACATGTTTGATACAAGAAAGCCTGTACATAATAGTGAACATCAGGAAGATTAGCAATCTTTCTGTGAAAATAAAACAGAAAGAGCAGAGATTTGTCCTTTAAAAGTAATGACAGACAATCTTTTATCCAAACCATACTGAAGAAACTGAAGAATCCTAGGAATTCTTAAAGAATGCCAAGAATACTTGTGATATATTTTCCTTGAAACAGGCTTACGAGCCTGTATCATAGAGTAAATCACAGAGTCAGAGTATCCTCTATGACTAAGGACTAAGCATTCAATTTTCATGCCTTCAAATTAAGAGATTTGAGATCCGGAAGGAAAAACGGGCCTTGAGACAGACGGTCTGGTTTTAGAGGAAGTGACCAAGGTTGGCAACTGGACATTCAAACAAGATCTGCATACCAGAACCTTTGAGGCCATGCTGGTGCTAACAGAGACACATAAGATTGTTCCATTATGATCTTTGAGATCACTCTTGGAAGAAGAACCAGAGGCGGAAAATGTAAGCAGGTTGGTAAAACCAAGGAACTGTGGGGGTCGAGCCAGCAGCCGCAAATTATGGCGGCACTGTAAGTGAGCTCCGTATGCTTATACTCTCTACTTAGATCAACCATGACCGCAAGAGAAAATGTAAGCCACGCTGCCTAGAAATCTAGCCTACTGATCTAGCACCTTATGTAGGCGAGTGGATTGCAGAAGCCTTCACGGAAGGTGAGCTATTGATCTGGCTCTGACAAAGGGCCTAGCCGATCGCTGCCGTTTTACAATGGATGCCAGCTTCTAATAATACACGCAGTATGTAAAACAGTGGAGCTGCATTGAAACTGATTTAAAAGTCTTGAAAGAGCCACACATGTTTATCTGACACCGGGAAGAGATGTGTGTATCCTGATTAGAGCCCACAATCACCTAAATTATATTTGAAAGCAGGCAATCTTTAAAAGGGTAGTCACCATATAAAGCAACAATCTCAAGTGCACCTCTCCTGCCTATACCAAAAACCTCTCCCGCCTATACCAAAAACCTGGGACTTTATTACAAAACACATCAATCTAATGGCACTACATTTTACACAACTTATACAGTAATATCTATACCCTTAACAACATGGCTGTCAGGGTTTTTCACTGTTGTGTTTGCCATGTGCTGCTGGCAGCCATTTTACTCACCTCTCTTCCTAACTATGGTGCATTTTGGGGGAAGCTGCTCATTTCCTGCACTTCCTTTTATGGCCAGACTGGTGTGCATCATCCATGTGAGACAGGATGCAGTCTCAGAATTGTGATGTCATCACTTATTATTTTAAGGGCCTCTGTTCAGTATGCTTTGCCTTTGTGTTGTCTCAGACCTGTTTGTGAGAGTTCCTATGTATTACTTGGCTGCCTGACGTCCTTCCTGGTTCCTGATCCCTGGCTTGTTCCTGACTCTGCTGTTTTCCTTGTTCCTGTTTCCGGCTTGTCTGACTATTCGCTTTGGCTCCTGACTCGGCTCATCTGACTACCAGCTCTGGTTTTGACTCCTGGCTTGTTATTTGACTTGTGGACTTTTTATTATTTTTTGCTATTAATAAAGGTGTGATTATTTTTGCACTTTTCGTCTCAGTCTGATTCCTGGCACCGTGACAATGGCTCAGTAACACGCTATATCAGTAAAATCCACATGTGATGTTACATAATTGAATTCACAACTAACTGTGCATAAACTTCTTGACAGCACCTGCCACTCATAAAAAGCCTAAGCACTTATTTTAAAGCCTTATCACAGATCTTATTATTAAATCTAAAAGCACTGTTCTCCTCAGGAGTAGACGACAAACCTTATAATAGCAGAAATAATAGAGCTGCATGATCAAGTCGCCTAAAAAATTATCAAAGCAAGACAAGCAAGGCAAAGCACCCTCTACTCCCCGGCAATCTGTGAGCACATTCTTCAAACTCTCAGACACGCCACAGACCACCTCTTCTGCAGCATCTAGATTTCAGAGACCATCTTCTCCTACCTCAGAAGATGAGGAGGACAGCATAGAAGATCCAGTACAGATCTCAAAGGCACTTCTTGCTACAATACCCTCTAAGCAGGATCTAATCCATCTAGTGCCTCAAGTACGCCAATACATAAAGGAGGAAATTGCCAACCTGGGAAAAGAAATTACGGAAATAGGTTACAGGGTTGAAGAATTAGAAGAGGACAACGATGTCAACCAATCCGACATATCTACCCTCCAAACTACCACACAAACTCATGATCTACTTATAATACAACTACAAGACAAGATATAAGATCTTGAAAACAGGGAAAGGAGACAGAACCTATGAATAAGAGGTATCTCAGAATCAATCCTCCCTGAATTTCTGCAAGGCCTATTTTCACATATCCTGAATACCTCCTCTACAGGTGATATTGCAATAGACAGAGCGCACAGAGCTCTCAGGCCTAGACCATCAGACCAAGCACTGCCACGAGATGTAGTACTCAAGCTAAAAGATTATCAAACAAAAGAAGACATACTAAGAGCAGCTAGACAACATAAAACAATCAACTTTCAGAACTGCCATATACAGATCTTCTCTGACCTAGCTCCCCGTACTCTACAGAGGAGAAGGGAGTTCCATCCATTAACATTGCTGCTGAGGGAAAAATGAATTCCCTATAGATGGGGATTCCCATGCTTTCTCACAGTAACTTACCAAGGCACTAAAGACACCTGCAAATCAATAGTAGAAGCCCAAGACCTGTGCACAGCAATTGGAATACCACCACCTAAAGATCTGCCCATCACGGACGAGACACCTGCCTCAAGCATGAATCACCAACCTCGGCAGCAGCGTACTCAATGGCAGACCATACCGCCTAAAAGAACCAAGGCACATCCTACAACCATGTCAGCAGATCCTACATGAAAATTGACTGCCTGAACTTATCTATGGAACATATGATATGAAAAGATCATACACTTTGTATAATGTTTAGATTTAAACTAAAAGAATAGGCATAACCTTTTACGATAATTATAAACCGTTCTCTAAGTTAAGATGTTTATATATCCCTTAGTATCATTAGATGTTTATAAATACATACTGTTACTTGTACCAGTAGCTATGTTAACCCACATTAGAGGGAAGAGCTATCCTTCCCCTACTCTGTAACAAGAGTAGTTATTTCCTTTGTGTTATTGACAGATGTTATATACTATTACCTAAAATGCTACTTATCCCTAGCTATAATAATGTTATACCTATATTTTAGTTCATATTCAGCTACTAACCAAACTATACCTATTGCTCATTGCAATTACATAATATACACCTCACACCTTATCACTTTCAAACCTTAAATAAATGATCAGACCACTACAACTCCTTACGCAGAATGTTAAAGGGTTCAATAATTCCCACAAAAGATCCATAGCTTTCAATGATATCAACCGTAAACAGACATCCTATTTTTTCAGGAAACATATTTTATAACAGGAAAAGAACCAACCTACTTTTCATCCACTTACCCCATTCATCAACATCCTTCCAAGAAAAAAATGCAGGGTCAGCATTTACACACATAGATCAATCCCTTTTCAACAAGTCGACAAAACATACAGAGGGGAGATACCTAGCACTAATAGGTCTACTCTTTGGGAGACCAGTCATCCTGGTGAATGTGTATGCACCCAACTCACACCAGGCTCCCTTCTTCCGGAAAACAATTAGCTACATTATTTCCTTCTCCAAAGGTCCTCTTTTCTTGGCTGGTGATTTTATTACCCCCTTAAACCCCACATTAGATAATTCCACTGCATGCTCATACATTACAAAAAGCCCCCTTAAAATTATAAAGTACAACCTCTTATCACTAGGTCTACACGACACATGGAGATACCAACACCCTACATCCAAAGACTACACATATTACTCTGCTGACCTATCAAAATATTGCGACACAGTCTTTTTACATAGAATCATTGATTGGTGCTCATTTATTACAGATTCTAGTAAGTCATGGTTATATCTGGAGCACGCACTTATAGGTACTCCCCAAATGGGAGAATACTGTTGGCAAAATACATCTAACCACCAAACACCTATAAAAAACTACCCAATCATAAAAGAAACCTTTGATGTTTAGCTTAAATTAATACATAAATTCCCCACCTTATCCTCAATCCCTTCACCCCTAACAACCGTTCTATCTAACCCGGATTTCCCCATAGGGATTTCACTGACACCGTCGACCACGGATAACCTACACAACATGCTTCCACTTTTTACCTTATTAGACTCTGCCAAATTAATTCTGAAACAACACTTAGCCACTCTATGCATTAAACAATTCACCCAATGGTTTAGATACCTTCAACTAAGACATTTCTTTGACACTCATCAACACAAAGATTTGATTCTCAGAGAGATAACACCTTTCAAAAAACTCTGTAGTGAAGAAACCCTGATAGCACATGCCATATCAATTCTTTACTCAATTTGGTAACTCCCTCCAAAATTGTACCCAACGCCAACATCTCTGCTTGGCACAGAGAACTACCTTTTACACTCTCAGAAAGAGAATGGTCCACAATATTCGCCAGAACAGCCAAATCAGCACATTCTACCTCGCTTTTACAAACAAATTATACATTTCTTCTACGTTGGTACCTAACACCACACTGATTAAAATATATATTCCCCGAAGCCTCTGACTGCTGTTGGAGAAAGTGCATGAATGAGGGAAATCCATACCACATATGGTGGACATGCCCAAAAATTATGAAATTCTGGGAGGAAATATGCACAACAATGGGCGCGATCCTAGACTATAAAATATATCTAGACCCCCTGATATTTCTATTTCATGTAACCCTAAACTACCCTCAAAACAACACTCGGCTCTCCTCCAATTAGCCATATGTAGTGCTAAACAAGTCATACCCAGGTTTTGGAAATCGGAAACCATCCCCACTCTAAGCATGTGGACAACTCAAATCCAATGCAACATAAATCTGGAAAGGTATTTCTATTACACTTTAGACAACCTCGACTTTTACTCTGAGATGCTATAAATCTGGGAAACTACATATTCACCAAGAATAAGCAAAGTAATGCCCCCAGAATCAATTACTGAAACAGACTTAGACTTAGACATACGAACCTTTTTCTCCTCATCACTCCACACCCCCTCTCTCTAGTTTTAATCCTCACCCACATTTAGAAATAGTATAATTTTATGGATCTAATAAGAAACACAATGCACCTACCTCTTACCTATCTACTTAAACAAGGTACAGTAGCCATATGAAACCATGTTCTGTCATGTTTTTCTCTTTTCCTCTTTCAACATTCCCTTCTTTTCTACTGCTTCCCTTCTCTTCTTATTCTTTCTTTTTCCTCTCATTCTTTCTATCTTCTACCTCACTTTTCTTATGTTTTTTTTCCGATACCCTCTCTTTTGCTCTCTCTCTTCCGCCTCTCTTTTGCTCTCTCTCTGCCCCCTCTCTTTTGGGCTCTCTCTCTGCCCCCTCTCTTTTGGGCTCTCTCTCTCCCCCCTCTTGTTTGTGCTCTCTCTCTCCTCCTCTCTTTTGTGCTCTCTCCCCCTCTCTTTTGCTCAGGCAAAGGGACTATAACATTGAGATACATACATATACATCTATAAAGATTTAAATGTATGTGTGTATATATATATATGTCTATATATGTGTACATATGTATTTATATGTGTATATATGTATTTACAGACATCCTAAATAATAAAAGGCCAAGTATGTTTGTCCGAAGCAATCATGCGCAGTAGAGACTGTGCGAGGACAAACATTTACCTGGCCTTGAGCAGCAGAGATAGTGGACCGAAGCATCCGTAATGGGGGCGTGGCCGGGCGTGCGTGCCATGGTGGGGGCGTGGCCGGATGGGAGCATGCATGATGGGGGCATGGCCAGTGGAAGTGGGCGTGGCAGAGTGCAAAAGATGGGGGAGAAAGAGCAAAAGAGGGGGGAGAGAGGGCAAAAGAGGGGGGAGAGAGGGCAAAAGAGGGAGGAGAGGGAGCAAAAGAGAGGGAGGAGAGAGAGACAGAGCAAAAGAGAGGGGAAGAGAGAGCAAAAGAGAGGGAAGGCAGAGCAAAAGAGAGGGGGGAGAAAGAGCGCAAAAGAGAGGGGGAGAGAGAGCAAAAGAGGGGGAGAGGAAGCAAAAGAGAGGGTGAGAGAGAGAGCAAAAGAGGGGAGGAGAGAGAGAGCAAAAGAGAGGGGGAGAGAGCACAAAAGAGAGGAGGAGAGAGAGAGCACAAACAAGAGGGGGGAGAGAGAGAGCCCAAAAGAGAGGGGGCAGAGAGAGAGCCCAAAAGAGAGGGGGCAGAGAGAGAGCAAAAGAGAGGCGGAAGAGAGAGAGCAAAAGAGAGGGGGAAGAGAGAGAGCAAAAGAGAGGGGGAAGAGAGAGAGCAAAAGAGAGGGGGAGAGAGAGAGCAAAAGAGAGGGGGAGAGGGAGCAAAAGAGGTGGGTAGAGAGAGCAAAAGAGGGGGAGAGAGAGCAAAAGAAGGGGGAGAGAGAGCAAAAGAGGGGGGAGAGAGCAAAAGAGGGGGAGAGAGAGCAAAAGAGAGGGGGAGAGAGAGCAAAAGAGAGGGGGAAGAGAGAGAGCAAAAGAGAGGGGGAAGAGAGAGAGCAAAAGAGTGGGGGGAGAGAGAGCAAAAGAGAGGGGGAGAGAGAGCAAAAGAGAGGGGGAGAGGGAGCAAAAGAGGTGGGTAGAGAGAGCAAAAGAGGGGGGAGAGAGAGCAAAAGAAGGGGGAGAGAGAGCAAAAGAGGGGGGAGAGAGAGCAAAAGAGAGGGGGAGAGAGAGCAAAAGAGAGGGGGAGAGAGAGCAAAAGAAAGGGAAAAGAGAGAAAAAAAGAGGGGGAGAGAGAGATAGCAAAAGAGAGGGGGAGAGAGAAAGTGTGCAAATAATAGGGGGGAGAGAGAGAGCAAAAGAGAGGGGGAGAGAGGGAAAGCTAAAACGAGGGGGAGAGAGAGCCCAAAAGAGAGGGAGAGAGAGAGAAAAAAAGAGGGAGAGAGAGAGAGAGAGAGAGAGAGAGAGAGCAAAAAAGAGGGGGAGAGAGAGAGTGCAAAAGAGAGGGGGGAGAGAGAGAATAAGAGAGGGGATTAGAGAGTGCACAAAAGAGAGGGGGAGAGAGAGCAAAAAAGAGGGGGAGTGAGAGAGAGCAAAAAAGAGGGAGAGAGAGAGCGCAAAAGAGAGGGTGGAGAGAGAGAGCAAAAGAGAGGGGGGATAGAGAGAGCAAAAGAGGGGGGGAGAGAACGCAAAATAGAGGGGGAGAGAGAGAGCACAAAAGAGAGGGGGGAGAGAGAGAGCAAAAGTGGGGGGAGAGAGCAAAAGAGAGGGGGGAGAGAGCAAAAGAGAGGGGGGAGAGAGAGCAAAAGAGAGGGGGGAGAGAGAGAGCAAAAGAGAGGGGGAGAGGGGGAGAGAGAGAGAGCAAGGGGTGGGACCGCTGTACTGCAAAAAATGGCCCGTGTACACAGGCTTTAGGAGTAGTATATATACATACAGTATATAAACACATAAATACATATGTAAACATATATAGACATATATAAGTGCATTGGAGTCGATGAAAACATGAAAAAAACATATTTATACAATATTCATATTTAATAAAGTGTTATACTGTGTATTTACTGTAAATATCTCACATTCCAATATACTGCACATAAACAGAATATGTTCTAAGTATTTTAAAATAGATAATCCTATATATATCTTTATATAACTAAAGCTATATATAATCATCTATATATATAAATAGGTATAGATATATATTGTACCAAAATACTATCAGATATAGGTAGAAATATGTATTTAAGAATAAATAGAACATATTCTTCTATGTGAAGAACATTGGAATGTGAAATATTCATATTTTTTATGTCAGGTTAGCACACATGAGAATATGTGATCGGGTTTGCTCACAAGTAGGGTGTTAGTTTTTTCCCCCCACTTTTTTTTCTCAATTGACTTCTATGGGGGGATAGATTATCGCGCACTATATTCTAAGTTCAGCTTGTCAGGTTAGCGCACAAGTGAAAACAGTTTACTTTAAACTCATAATACAAGTGCAAAAAGCTTATTTTTTCCCCTACATTTCCTGTAATTTAACCCTGAAAATTGTTTTTTTTTTGTTCTTGCAGGATACAGAATACTGACCCTACAAAATGCTATACAGTGATTACTTGATCTGTGCAGAAGCTTATTAATATTTATTCAGAGCTGGTCACTTAAAAAAAGGAAAAATAAACTTTCACAAGGAATTATATCTCTGGATTGCAAAATAATGTACAGTTTGACAAAATAAAGGAGTTTTAAATGTTTTTAAAATATTTCATGTATGCCCTGCAGGGCTTAGTAGTTTATATAGTGCTATGTATATATATATAAAATTAATTTACTTTTAGAAACTTACGCCTAGATTTAGAGTTTTGTCGGTAAAGACCCGCGTAGCTAACGCTGCTTTTTTTCCCAGCGCACCCTTAAGACAACACTGGTATTTAGAGTTGTCTGAGTGGCTGCGTTAAGCTCAGAAAAGGGAGCGTTGAGCATAATTTAGCTCCACTTCAACCCTCAATACCAGCGTTGCTTACGGTAGCGGTAAGCTGGAAAAACGTGCTCGTGCACGATATCCCCATAGGATACAATGGGGCTGAGCTGGCTGGAAAAAAATCTAACACCTGCAAAAAAGCAGTGTTCAGCTCCTAACGCAGCTCCATTATTACAGTGCAGGCGTGAGGGTGGGTTATCAGCTGGAGGTTACATGCTCTGGACAATCCGGGCAACTGTTTTTGTAATCCTTCCGATTGTGCTCGTTCCGCTGCGCCGGCCCAACGAGAGCTGTGAAGGGCTGCAAGCTCCCACCACTGACGCTGAACGCATACGGCCGTTGATTGGCTGACGGGCCCCATGATCCCACGTCCAAGCTTTAGAGCGTTTGTCTGTCGGGCAACAGAAAGTCCCGTCCTGCTCTACTAGGCATTCATATATGCCGCCTCCTTTGTGAATATATCTACTTACATGCTGTTACACTGTTGTGATATATCCACTGGCACGATACTGTCCCATGAGGCGCCTCTCTTTCTCTCTGTTCATACAGGTGTTTGTCCATTATTTCCTATGGGGAAACACTCTCTAAGTCTGCACCTAACACCCTAACATGAACCCCGAGTCTAAACACCCCTAATCTTACAATTATTAATCCCTAATCTGCCGCCCCCGCAATCGCTGACACCTGCATTATACTATTAATTCCCTAATCTGCCGCTCCGGACACCGCCGCAATCTACATTATCCCTATGAACCCCTAATATGCTGCCCCTAACATCGCAGACACCTACATTATATTTATTACCCCCTAATCTGCCCCCCCAACGTCGCCGCTACCTACCTACAATTATTAACCCCTAATCTGCCGACCGGACCTCGCCGCCAATATAATAAATGTATTAACCCCTAAACCGCCGCACTCCCGCCTCGCAAACACTATAATAAATTTTATTAACCCCTAATCTGCCCTCCCTAACATCGCCGCCACCTACCTACAATTATTAACCCCTCATCTCCCGCCCGCAACGTCGCCGCTACTATAATAAAATTATTAACCCCTAAACCTAACTCTAACCCTAACCCTAACCCCCCCCTAAGTTAAATATAAATTTAATTAAACTAAATAATATTCCTATAATTAAATAAATTAATCCTATTTAAAACTAAATACTTACCTATAAAATAAACCCTAATATAGCTACAATATAACTAATAGTTACATTGTAGCTATTTTAGGATTTATATTTATTTCTCCAACATTGGTGTGTCCGGTCCATGGCGTCATCCATTACTTGTGGGAATATTCTCTTCCCCAACAGGAAATGGCAAAGAGCACAGCAAAAGCTGTCCATATAGCCCCTCCTCAGGCTCGGCCCCCCAGTCATTCTCTTTGCCGCTCTGAACAAGTAGCATCTCCATGGAGATGGTGAAGAGTATGTGGTGTTTAGCTGTAGTTTTTTATTCTTCTATCAAAAGTTTGTTATTTTGAAATAGTACTGGTTGTGCTATTTACTCTGAAACAGAAAGAGATGAAGAGTTCTGTTTAAAAGAGGAGTATGATTTTAGCAGCAGTAACTAAAATCAATTGCTGTTCCCACGCAGGACTGTTGAGCTCAGAGAACTTCAGTTGGGGGGAACAGTTTGCAGACTTTTCTGCTCAAGGTATGACTAGACATTTTTCTAACAAGACTGTGTAATGCTGGAAGGCTGTCATTTTCCCTCATGGGGATCGGTAAGCCATTTTCTTAGACTCAAAAAGAATAAAGGGCTTATTATGGGCTATTAACTGGTGGACACTCTTAAGGGCTAAATCGATTGCTTATTTAGGTATTATTTACAGTTTGAAGTGGATTTCACACTTTTTATTATTTGGGGAACGTTTTTAACGCCAGGCACTAGTTAAGACACCTTCCCAGTCAGGAAGGGCCTTTCACTGTAGGAGCCTCATTTTCGCGCCATTATTGCGCAGTTTCTTTTGAGTGCAGTGCATGCAGCTGCATGTGAGAGGGTCTGGTATCTCCTGAAAACGTTCCTAAAAGGCTTGAATTGGTATTGTATACCCCCCTGGGATAGGTGAAGTCGCAACAAACGCTGTGGCTGGGACTGTAGTGGGGTTAAAATTGCAAACGGTGGGGGCGTGTCCGGGCTTTGGCTGAAGATGGCCGCAAAACTGTGAGCTCTGACAGAGTAAATTACATTCCGCCATGTAATTGATATATTTGGATGCCATCCAGCATAGAATCCTGATTCATTTGGAAGGGAACAGTTTGCTGGTCAAGGCAATATTTTTACTTTCTACTTTCAGGGTCTCTCAGACCGGATCGCTGAAGTTTAATTTTGGCGGCCTCTACGGAGGTAATTTCTCAGCACCCCCCCCGGGGAACCGGGTATGCGAAGATACTTTCCAGATCTTCTTCCACACTACCTATAAATATGAAAATGGTTGACCTACTTGAGGCCATACAAGGCTGGATGACAGACTTTGATAACCTAATGCAGGCAAGATGCGACAGCCTCCTATCCCACATGGCATTTACCCGTACTCAGATGAAAGTAGCAGGGAGCGAAGGAGAAGTGAGCACGGAGCAGTCTCAGGGGTGGGGCAGTGCAAGAAAGGACATACATCCACATGTCGCTTTGGACATAGATGCCTGTGTGCAGCCGGGACTTTCTGTGAGCTTCTTGCCTGTTTTGGATCCTGACCGGGGAGTTGCGGCCGGCTCCCTGGGGCGGGATCGAGGCGAGGTACGAGATGAGTGGAAGATAGGGGAAGACCTCCTTACCCCGCCTGCGCTGCTGACATCTGGTCATAGCTATTTACCTGTCAAAGGATCCTTGCTGCCGAAAAAAGAAGTAGACTGGTCCCCGTATTCATTGCCTGTCGGGCTGATGCCGTTTTTACAGAGATCTCTTCTGGCTGTCCACACGAGGTCAAGATGTGCCTGTGCGCTGTGCCTTCCGGACCGGCATTGGGTGACGTTCTGTGGCCCCGGTCAGCGCAATGGGGCAGCTGTTGAATTTGGGCTTCTTGTCGGGCCTTAAACGGGAGCTGTACCTTTGTGGTCACCGAGACCTTTGTTTCTGCTATTGGGTCCAAGGACGACACCTTGCTTTCATGAGGACTATCTGAATAATAAAGTGTACAACTGGTCAAGATTTCAGAACAGACCAAGAAGAAGGTCCTTTTGTCCACAAGGGGGCAAAAAGAATCAAGCATTATCTACAGAAAATGTTGAAGTTGTTAATCCTAAACCAATCTTGAAGCACAAATCTAAACGAAAAGTGGCCTTTTCTTCAACCGATACTTCAGATCAGGAATCATATATATCTGATGGAAGCGGTTCCTCTGGGCCTGTGGGGCCAAGATCTCTCTCTCCCCCCTCTTCACCACCTTTCTATTCTACTACTTCATCTTCTTCTAAATCTTCTAAGTCTACACTTCTTCCTTCCTGCCCCCTCTTGTCATTACAGGTTCTGAGTGACAGTGACACGGATGGGGAAGAAGATACAGCTGTACGTCCTAAAGATAAAGATAAAGATATACCAGCTGTACCTTTAGGAGGCGCACAAGGAGGGCCGGCAGAAGAATCAAGAAAATCCCAAAGAAAATCACACAAGAAGGACTCTCTGTATTGAATCTGTCCAAATTGGAACTCACAGAAACATCATTACTGAGCAAGGGAATGGGCTTTGCCCCTACGAACACTTTTTCAGCTTTCAAAACTATCATTGACATTAATAAATTTGTTAGGAAATTGGCATTAAAACGCTTTTTTAATTTGCAAAAGGAAGAATCTGTATTAGGAGCATGTGAGAATGATAATTCAGATTCAATGGTTGACCATGGTAGGATTGTAGATGAGATGGGCTCAGCAACCCTCAAATTTGGAGACTGTATAACACTAAATTAATTGAAATCTCTAGAAGATAATTATGGTCCAGAGGACAGTGATATACAGTCACCTAGGAGGGGGAGGTCTGAGTTCTATCCTACAAACTTTAGGGGCCCACATATTAATCTGTACCAGAGGAGAGTCCAGAAGGATTTGTTAGATTTAGAGATGCAGATAAAAACAAAGGGCACTGTTGGGAAACCAAATCTCACAAAAGCAGAATTTAATGCATTACACAAATTACAACAAAATGATAGTATTGTGATAAGAACATCTGACAAGGGTGGTAATGTAGTGGTCCTAGATAAGGACTACTACTGTAATGAGGCTTACAGACAATTGTCAGACACTAAAACATACAGAAAGCTGGATAGGAATCCATCACAGATATTTAAGGCCAAATTGTATTCAATAATTGAACAAGGAATAGCTATTAATGTCTTCACTGAGGAACAGGTAAAAAATATGATACCGGATTATCCATTAGTGCCTATATTCCATCATGTGCCTAAAACACATAAAAACATGACCTCTCCCCCAGGAAGACCTATTATTTCAGGCATTGGCTCTATGTTTGAGCAATTGTCTGAATGGGTAGATTCCATACTCCAGCCCTTGGTTAAAAGCCTTAACAGCTATCTACGTGATTCGACACATTTGTTGAATTGTTTGGAATATATAGAATGGAACAAGGAGTTCAGATGGGTGGCTATTGATGCCACCTCTCTTTACTCAAGTATACCCCATTCGCTAGGATTAAAAGCTATCAGATATTTCTTGGATACAGCCACACGCTACTCTTTAGAATTCAAACTATTCTTTTGTGAAATTATTGAATTTTTATTAAAGCATAATTTCTTCATGTTTAATAATGAATATTACGTGCAGGTTTGTGGCACAGCGATGGGGGCAAAATTTGCCCCCTCGTTTGCCAACCTGTATGTAGCGTGGTGGGAGGACCTATACCTTTACACTTTGTCTAATCCGTTTGCAAAGCATATTATTAAGTACATGCGATTCATAGATGATCTTATATTTATAGTGGAGGATAAACTTGAATTAAGCACCTTTTTAGAGTATGTTAACACCAACGACTTAAATTTGAGATTTACAGGTGTATTACAACAATACAAAATATGTTTCTTAGATTTAGAACTTACAGGTGATCCAGAAAAAGGTACAATATTGACTGATACATATCGCAAACCAACAGCTGGAAATACCATACTCCATGCCAAATCATGTCATCCTCCACACTTAATTAGATCAATTCCCAAAGCTCAGTACATTAGAATGAGAAGAAATACTAACTGCAATGAGAAATTCAATTCACAATGTACTGATCTTACTAACAGATTAAAGCAGAGAGGATACTCGATGAAGATTCTTAATGAATCTCACGAGAAGATAAAGTATAAGACTCAAAGTGAAGTGATAACAACTAAGAAAAGATCAGATCAAGATTTTAGTAAAGATAAAATTGTCTTTACTACCGAGTATTCTAAACAATTCAATGAAATCACAGCTATTCTTAGGAAACATCTACATATATTAAAAGAAGATGAATCTTTGGGTAATATTTTTCAAACTTGTAAATTTGTGTCCAAGAAACCCCCGACTCTGGGAACCAGGTTGGTGCCCAGTATGGTAAATACAACAACAAAAAAACAGGGGAGTAACTGGATAAAGAAAAAGGGCACATACAAATGTGGCACTAGACCATGCATTACATGTGAAGTTATTGAAAAAAGTGATACCTTTACTAGTTCAGCAACACATGAAAGATATAATATGGAGTTCTATGCAAACTGTAGGACTGAATTTGTGGTCTATCTAATAGAATGTTCTCTTTGCTCCCTACAATACATTGGTCAAACGACCAGGGAGCTCCGATCGCGCATTAGGGAACACATTAGGGATACCAAAAATTACAATAAAGATTCGGCGGTAGCAGTCCACTTTAACCAAATACATATGACCCACATAGCACATATCACTGTTAAAGTTATTGACAAAATTCAGTCACCCATCAGAGGGGGCAACAAACAGAAATTGTTGCTCAAACGTGAATTATTTTGGATATATAAACTTAAAACGATAGCACCACAGGGTTTGAATAGAGAATGGGATATGTCTTATTATGTGGAATAATTATTTACATACCAATTTTTTTTGCCTATCTACTTAAGGTTAATCTATTATGCAAGAACTTTGATAAAGTCTATTTTTTAATAGTGCATATAGAAATTTACTTTTTCTAGATATTAGATTTGGCATCATTATCTCATTCATATTAAATATCAAATGTTATATACCTAGTTTAACTAGGAATGAACAAATAATGGGATATATCTAAGTCCATAAATAAGAATTTATGAGTACATTTTCCTATTCTTTGATTTAATACTCTCTATATTTATTAAATGTATTTATCACAAAATAATAAGCATAGTTTTGCCGCAGGGGTTGACTTTGAATCTGTATTTATAAAGTTATAGTATAGTGTTGAAATTGTTGGTTCATATGTGCCCATATATTATTTACAATTGTACATTTCAAAAAGTAATTTAGTATATATACATATATATATATGTTTTCTCAAATGTAATATACTTTTCTGTGTCCATAGAAAGTGCTAGGTGAGGGCAAGCAGTTTTAACACTATTTTTCACAGGTGTTTCTATAGCTTTACCATCATTGGGTACTTTCCCTTTAAATAGCAGGGGTTGTACTATCATATCTCACTCCTATGATTAAGTGCCGAGCATAGGCACGAAAGATGTAAGGAGGGTTATCACCTGCTACCCTTTGTACTTTTTGCCAAATTGGCTTTTTAGAAATATGTCAAATAAAGTATTTTATTTTTAAACTTACTTTTTACTCTGCTTGTTGCTGCCGTAATTTTTCGTCTTTTTGCTTTCATGAGCCCTTCACGGAGTCTGCTCTCCAGTGTAATATATGTTGACATGTTTAATATTGCTATGTACTGCTATATTGGAACTATGAGATGCCATTGCTGTTCCCTGAGTAAGGTAGTACATGGTTAGCTGATACAGGGACATTATATAAATAACATGCTATATTTCCTTTATCTCATTTCAAAATGGTAGTTTATTTCACTTAGGATATCCCTGAACAAGGGCTCATGCTGGCTCATATAATATGCAAATTTTCATGGGGTATCATGTTATTAAGGCTTTAATACAAGAATCTTATTTTGAACCACGTACAATTCTGTTTACCCTTCACAACCAGAGACTGCCCACCAGGGTACTTTATGTTGCCATATTTAGTATTGCTATGTACTGCTATATTGGGAGTATGAGATGCCATTGCTGTTCCCTGAGTAAAGCAGTACTTGGTCAACCGATTCAGGGTCATTATATAAATAATATGCTATATTTCCTTTGTCTTATCTTCGAATGGAAGTTTATTTAACTCAGGATATCCCTGAATGAGGGCTCATGCTGGCCCATATAACATGTAAAAACTCATGGGGTATCATGTCATTATAGCTTTAATGTAGGAATGATATTTTTATTCAGTGTTAGCTAATGGAGGTAGGGGTTTCCTAATAATAGCTTAGACCCCATAAGACTTCATATGATAAACTATGCCTTTAAGAAAACAATACTCGCATACTTTGCATAAAGTAAAATAAAGAATACCCCTTTATCTTAAAAGGGGCACATATAGCTATAACCCCTTACATTCACCTATCATTTACTAGATATACTCATGGGCTAAGATTGCCCACTACTTGTCAACTGAAGTGGGCTTCATCCCTAGTTTAGCTCATATTAGGGGGGCTCTGTGGCAAACTGCATATAATATTATATTAGGGTACAAATGTGATGTTTGGTATGCTAGGTTATTTCACTGTGTGGTCCTGTGTGTTTGAATGTATGTAGTTTCATGTATATATTTTTGAGCTATATCCAAAGTTTAGCCTGTTCTAGACATGCTGTCCACTACAGTGTGCTGAACCATATAGAGCAATTTGTTGGCGTAATTTTAAAGTAAGGGTCTAATATATATCAGGTGCTATATAATGATTCCCCCCCAAACTGTTTAAGGCAGAGAAAACATTATTATAGCACTGGGTCAAGGAGTGGCCCTGTTAACGTTTCTTCCATTCTCTACCCATTACCTATATATTCTTTTTTTTCCTTTTTTGCTAACACATCTTCTGTTGCCCAAACTGAACTGTAAGTATTATAAGTTCTGTTGACTATATCATGGACAAGCACAAGCCTGCATATGTTGCAAATTGTTTATTGAGATTAGGCTTTCACTAAGTTGGTTGTTTTACTCTATGTTATTTGTCCTTTTGAAAATGCACTTAGATAAAATGAGGTAATATACATGGCTAGAAAATGTACCTTTGGGTAAATATATACTTAGACTCTACAGATATGAAGACATGCTTGTTTAATTCTCCATGTAAATCCTGATGTATGTCAAATGGGCATGTTGCCATGATGTTTTTTTTTCTCTGCAATTTTATGTTTGTATGCCATTTTACCTCAATAAAAAATTATTTAAAAAAAAAAAAAAATTGCAAACGGCTCCATTTTCCGCATTTTAAGGGTTAAAAGCTTGAAAATTGGGGTGCAATACTTTGAATGCATTAAGACACTGTGGTGAAAATTTGGTAAAGATTGGATAATTCCTTCATAATTTTTCACATATTCAGTAATAAAGTGTGCTCTGTTTAACATTTAAAGAGACAGTAACGGTTTTGTTTAAAAACGTTTTTTGTGCTTTATTAACCAGTTTAAGCCTGTCTAACATGTCTGTACCTTCAGATAGATCATCTTCTGTATGTTTGGAGGCCAAGGTGGTTCCCCCTTCAAATGTATGTGATAATTGTGCCATGGCGTCCAAACAAAGTAAGGACAGTACTGTCACATTTAGTAAGGTTGCCCAGGATGATTCCTCAAATGAAGGAAGTAGGGATAGTTCTGCATCCTCTCCTTCTGTGTCTATACCAGTTATGCCCGCGCAGGCGACCCCTAGTACTTCTAGCGCGCCAATGCTTGTTACTATGCAACAATTGACGGCAGCAATGGATAACTCCATAGCTAATATTTTATCCAAAATGCCAGCATTTCAGAGAAAGCGTGATTGCTCAGTTTTAAACACTGTAGAGCAGGAGGGCGCTGATGATAATTTATCTGTCATACCCTCACACCAGTCTGAAGTGGCAGTGAGGGAAGGTTTGTCAGATGGAGAAATTTCTGATACAGGAAGAATTTCTCAGCAGGCAGAACCTGATGTTGTGACATTTAAATTTAAATTAGAGCATCTCCGCGCATTACTTAAGGAGGTGCTATCTACTCTGGATGATTGTGACAATTTGGTCATCCCAGAAAAATTGTGCAAGATGGACAAATTCCTAGAGGTCCCGGTGCACCCTGATGCCTTTCCGATACCTAAAAGGGTGGCGGACATAGTGAATAAGGAGTGGGTGAAGCCAGGCATACCTTTTGTCCCTCCTCCTATATTTAAGAAATTGTTCCCCATGGTCGACCCCAGGAAGGACACATGGCAAACAGTCCCTAAGGTCGAGGGGGCGGTTTCTACACTAGCCAAACGCACGACTATTCCCATTGAGGACAATTGTGCTTTCAAAGATCCTATGGATAAAAAATTGGAGGGTTTGCTTAAAAAGATTTTTGTACAGCAAGGTTACCTCCTTCAACCAATTTCGTGCATTATTCCTGTCACTACAGCGGCGTGTTTCTGGTTCGAGGAACTGGAAAAGTCGCTCAGTAAGGAGACTCCATATGAGGAGGTCATGGACAGAATTCACGCACTTAAGTTAGCTAATTCCTTTATTTTAGATGCCGCTTTGCAGTTAGCGAGATTAGCGGCGAAAAATTCAGGGTTTGCAATTGTGGCGCGCAGAGCGCTCTGGCTAAAGTCTTGGTCGGCGGATGTATCTTCCAAGACAAAATTGCTTAATATCCCTTTCAAAGGTAAGACCCTTTTGGGCCAGAATTGAAAGAAATTATTTCAGACATCACTGGGGGAAAGGGCCATGCCCTCCCACAAGATAGGCCTTTCAAGGCTAAGAATAAGTCCAATTTTCGTTCCTTTCGCAATTTCAGGAACGGACTGGCTTCCAACTCTGCAGCCTCTAGACAAGAGGGTAACGCTTCCCAGACTAAACCAGCTTGGAAACCAATGCAAGGCTGGAACAAGGGTAAACAGGCCAAGAAGCCTGCTGCTGCTACCAAGACAGCATGAAGGGGTAGCCCCCGATCCGGGACCGGATCTAGTAGGGGGCAGACTCTCTCTCTTTGCTCAGGCTTGGGCAAGAGATGTTCAGGATCCCTGGGCACTAGAAATAGTCTCTCAGGGTTATCTTCTAGAATTCAAGGAACTACCCCCAAGGGGAAGGTTCCACATGTCTCACTTATCTTCAAACCAAATAAAGAGACAGGCATTCTTACATTGTGTAGAAGACCTGTTAAAGATGGGAGTGATACACCCAGTTCCAGCTGTGGAACAAGATCAGGGGTTTTACTCAAACCTGTTTGTAGTTCCCAAAAAAGAGGGAACTTTCAGACCAATTCTGGATTTAAAAATTCTAAACAAATTTCTCAGAGTTCCATCGTTCAAAATGGAAACCATTCGAACAATTTTACCTACAATCCAGGAGGGTCAATATATGACTACCGTGGATTTAAAGGATGCGTATCTACATATTCCTATCCACAAAGATCATCATCAGTTCCTAAGGTTCGCCTTTCTGGACAAACATTATCAGTTCGTGGCTCTCCCATTCGGGCTAGCCACTGCTCCCAGAATTTTCACAAAGGTGCTTGGGTCCCTTCTGGCGGTTCTAAGACCAAGGGGCATTGCAGTGGCACCTTATCTGGACGACATTCTAATTCAAGCGTCGTCTCTTTCCAAGGAAAAGGCTCATACAGACATTGTTCTAGCCTTTCTCAGATCTCACGGGTGGAAGGTGAACGTAGAAAAGAGTTCCCTGTCTCCGTCGACAAGAGTTCCCTTTTTGGGAACAATAATAGATTCTTTAGAAATGAAGATCTTCCTGACAGAAGTCAGAAAGTCAAAGCTTCTAAACGCTTGTCAAGTTCTTCACTCTATTCTGCAGCCTTCCATAGCTCAGTGCATGGAAGTAGTAGGGTTGATGGTTGCAGCAATGGACATAGTTCCTTTTGCTCGAATTCATCTAAGACCATTACAACTGTGCATGCTCAATCAGTGGAATGGGGACTATGCAGACTTGTCTCCAAAGATTCAAGTAGACCAGATGACCAGAGACTCACTCCGTTGGTGGTTGTCCCAGGATCACCTGTCTCAGGGAATGAGTTTCCGCAGACCAGAGTGGGTCATTGTCACGACCGACGCCAGTCTATTAGGCTGGGGCGCGGTCTGGGATTCCCTGAAAGCTCAGGGTCTATGGTCTCGGGAAGAGTCTCTTCTCCCGATAAACATCCTGGAACTGAGAGCGATATTCAATTCTCTCCGGGCTTGGCCTCAACTAGCGAAGGCCGGATTCATAAGATTCCAGTCAGACAACATGACGACTGTAGCTTACATCAACCATAAGGGGGGAACAAGGAGTTCCTTGGCGATGAGAGAGGTATCCAAAATCATCAAATGGGCGGAGGATCACTCCTGCCACCTATCTGCAATTCACATCCCAGGAGTAGACAACTGGGAGGCGGATTATCTGAGTCGTCAGACTTTCCATCCGGGGGAGTGGGAACTCCACCCGGAGGTTTTTGCCCAGTTGACTCAATTATGGGGCATTCCAGGCATGGATCTGATGGCGTCTCGTTAGAACTTCAAGGTTCCTTGCTACGGGTCCAGATCCAGGGATCCCAAGGCGACTCTAGTGGATGCATTAGTGGCGCCTTGGTCGTTCAACCTAGCTTATGCGTTTCCACCGTTCCCTCTCCTTCCCAGGCTTGTAGCCAGGATCAAACAGGAGAAGGTCTTGGTGATTCTGATAGCTCCTGCGTGGCCGCGCAGGACATGGTATGCAGACCTGGTGAATATGTCATCGGGTCCACCATGGAAGCTACCTTTGAGACAGGATCTTCTAGTACAAGGTCCATTCGAACATCCAAATCTAGTTTCTCTGCAGCTGACTGCTTGGAAATTGAACATTTGATTTTATCCAAGCGTGGGTTTTCAGATTCAGTGATAGATACTCTGGTCCAAGCCAGAAAACCTGTGACTAGAAAGATTTACCATAAAATATGGAAAAAATATATCTGTTGGTGAGAATCCAAGGGATTCTCCTGGAGTAAGATTAAAATTCCTAAGATCCTCTCCTTTCTCCAAGAAGGTTTGGATAAAGGATTGTCATCGAGTTCTCTAAAAGGACAGATTTCTGCTTTATCTGTCTTGTTACACAAACGACTGGCAGCTGTGCCAGATGTACAAGCTTTTGTACAGGCTTTGGTCAGAATCAAGCCTGTTTACAGACCCTTGACTCCTCCTTGGAGTCTAAATTTAGTTCTTTCAGTTCTTCAAGGGGTTCCGTTTGAACCCTTACATTCCATAGATATCAAGTTACTATCTTGGAAAGTTCTGTTTTTGGTTGCTATTTCTTCTGCAAGAAGAGTTTCTGAATTATCTGCTTTGCAGTGTAATCCACCCTATCTGGTGTTCCATTCAGATAAGGTCGTTTTGTGTACTAACCCTGGTTTTCTTCCGAAGGTTGTTTCCAACAGGAATATTAACCAGGAAATAGTTGTTCCTTCTCTGTGTCCGAATCCAGTTTCAAAGAAGGAACGTTTGTTACACAATTTAGATGTAGTTCGTGCTTTAAAGTTCTATTTAGAAGCAACTAAGGATTTTAGACAAACCTCATCTTTGTTTGTCGTTTACTCTGGTAAGAGGAGAGGACAAAAAGCTACGGCTACCTCTCTTTCTTTCTGGCTGAAAAGCATTATCCGATTGGCTTATGAGACTGCCGGACAGCAGCCTCCTGAACGAGTCACAGCTCACTCCACTAGAGCTGTGGCTTCCACATGGGCCTTCAAGAACGAGGCTTCTGTTGATCAGATATGTAAGGCAGCGACTTGGTCTTCTCTGCACACTTTTACCAAATTTTACAAATTTGATATTTTTGCTTCTTCGGAGGCTATTTTTGGGAGAAAGGTTTTGCAAGCCGTGGTGCCTTCTGTTTAGGTAACCTGATTTGCTCCCTCCCTTCATCCGTGTCCTAAAGCTTTGGTATTGGTTCCCACAAGTAATGGATGATGCCGTGGACCGGACACACCAATGTTGGAGAAAACAGAATTTATGCTTACCTAATAAATTACTTTCTCCAACGGTGTGTCCGGTCCACGGCCCGCCCTGGTTTTTTAATCAGGTTTGAAAAATTTCTTTCTCTATACACTACAGTCACCACGGCACCCTATAGTTTCTCCTTTTTTTCTCCTAACCGTCGGTCGAATGACTGGTGGGCGGAGCCTGAGGAGGGGCTATATGGAGAGCTTTTGCTGTGCTCTTTGCCATTTCCTGTTGGGGAAGAGAATATTCCCACAAGTAATGGATGACGCCGTGGACCGGACACACCGTTGGAGAAAGTAATTTATCAGGTAAGCATAAATTCTGTTTTTACAGGCAACTTTGTATTTATTTTAACTAGATACAATAGCTATTAAATAGTTAATGACTATTTAATAGCTAACTAGTTAAAATAAGTACAAAATTACCTGTAAAATAAATCCTAACCTAAGTTACAAATACACCTAACACTACACTATCATTAAATTAATTAAATAAATAAACTACAATTAACTAAACTAAAATACAATTAAATAAACTAATCTATAATACAAAAAAACAAACAAACACTAAATTACAAAAAAAAAGATTACATGAAGTTTAAACTAATTACACCTAATGTAAAGCCCCTAATAAAATAAAAAATCCCCCCAAAATAAAAAAATGCCCTACCCTATTCTAAATTACAAAAGTAATCAGCTCTTTTACCAGCCCTTAAAAGGGCTTTTTGCGGGGAATTGTCCCAAAGTAATCAGCTCTTTTACCTGAAAATAAAAATACAATACCCCCCCCCCAACATTACAACCCACCACCCACATACCCCTACTCTAACCCACCCAAACCCCCTTAAAAAAAACTGTCGCTAACCCCCTGAAGATCATCCTACCTTGAGCCGTCTTCACCCAGCCGAGCCGAATTCTTCATCTAAGGTGCGCAGAGGAGGTCCTTCATCCGGTAGAAGTCTTCATCTAGGCGGCGTCTTCAATCTTCATCCATCCGGAGCGGAACGGAGCCATCTTCAAAGGAGCGATGAGGAGTCATCCTCTTCAACCGACGACTTCCCGACGAATGAAGGTTCCTTTAAGGGACGTCATCCAAGATGGCGTCCCTTCAATTCCGATTGGCTGATAGAATTCTATCAGCCAATCGGAATTAAGGTAGGAAAAATCTGATTGGCTGATGCAATCAGCCAATCAGATTGAAGTTCAATTCGATTGGCTAATCCAATCAGCCAATCGTATTGAGCTTGCATTCTATTGGCTGTTCCAATAAGCCAATAGAATGCGAGCTCAATACGATTGGCTGATTGCATCAGCCAATCAGATGTTTCCTACCTTAATTCCGATTGGCTGATAGAATCCTATCAGCCAATCGGAATTGAAGGGACGCCATCTTGGATGACGTCCCTTAAAGGAACCTTCATTCGTCGGGAAGTCGTCGGTTGAAGAGGATGGCTCCGCGTCGGCTCCTTTGAAGATGGCTCCGCTCCGCTCCGGATGGATGAAGATTGAAGACGCCGCCTGGATGAAGACTTCTACCGGATGAAGGACCTCCTCTGCGCTCCTTGGATGAAGAATTCGGCTCGGCTGGGTGAAGACGACTCAAGGTAGGATGATCTTCAGGGGGTTAGCGATAGTTTTTTTTTAAGGGGGGTTTGGGTGGGTTAGAGTAGGGGTATGTGGGTGGTGGGTTGTAATGTTGGGGGGGGTATTGTATTTTTATTTTCAGGTAAAAGAGCTGATTACTTTGGGGCAATGCCCCAGCAAAAAGCCCTTTTAAGGGCTGGTAAAAGAGCTGATTACTTTTGTAATTTAGAATAGGGTAAGGCATTTTTTTTATTTTGGGGGGATTTTTTATTTTATTAGGGGGCTTAGATTAGGTGTAATTAGTTTAAACTTCTTGTATTTTTTTTTTTGTAATTTAGTGGGGGGGGTTTGTATTATGGATTAGTTTATTTAATTGTATTTTAGTTTAGCTAATTGTAGGTAATTTATTTAATTAATTTAATGATAGTGTAGTGTTAGGTGTATTTGTAACTTAGGTTAGGATTTATTTTACAGGTAATTTTGTACTTATTTTAACTAGGTAGATATTAAATAGTTATTAACTATTTAATAGCTATTGTACCTAGTTAAAATAAATACAAAGTTGCCTGTAAAATAAATATTAATCCTAAAATAGCTACAATGTAACTATTAGTTATATTGTAGCTATATTAGGGTTTATTTGATAGGTAAGTATTTATTTTTAAATAGGAATAATTTATTTAATTATAGGAAGATTATTTTGTTTAATTTAAATTATATTTATGTTAGGGGGGTGTTAGGGTTAGACTTAGGTTTAGGGGTTAATAACTTTATTATAGTAGCGGTGACGTTGGGGTCGGGAGATTAGGGGTTAATAATTGAAGGTAGGTGGCGGCGATGTTAGGGAGGGCAGATTAGGGGTTAATAAAATTTATTATAGCGTTTGTGAGGCGGGAGTGCGGCAGTTTAGGGGTTAATACATTTATTATAGTGGCGGCGAGGTCCGGTCGGCAGATTAGGGGTTAATAAGTGTAGTTAGGTAGCGGCGACGTTGGGGGGGCAGATTAGGGGTTAATAAATATAACATAATTTATGTAAGAACTTACCTGATAAATTCATTTCTTTCATATTGGCAAGAGTCCATGAGCTAGTGACATATGGAATATACATTCCTACCAGGAGGGGCAAAGTTTCCCAAACCTCAAAATGCCTATAAATACACCCCCCACCACACCCACAATTCAGTTTAACGAATAGCCAAGAAGTGGGGTGATAAGAAAGGAATGAAAGCATCAACAAGGAATTGGAATAATTATGCTTTATAAAAAAAAATCATAACCACCACAAAAAGGGTGGGCCTCATGGACTCTTGCCAATATGAAAGAAATGAATTTATCAGGTAAGTTTTTACATAAATTATGTTTTATTTCATGTAATTGGCAAGAGTCCATGAGCTAGTGACGTATGGGATAGCAAATACCCAAGATGTGGAACTCCACGCAAGAGTCACTAGAGAGGGAGGGATAAAAATAAAGACAGCCAATTCCGCTGAAAAAGGAATCCACAACCCAAATCAAAAAGTTTTAATCTTATAATGAAAAAAACTGAAATTATAAGCAGAAGAATCAAACTGAATTGTGGGTGTGGTGGGGGGTGTATTTATAGGCATTTTGAGGTTTGGGAAACTTTGCCCCTCCTGGTAGGAATGTATATCCCATACGTCACTAGCTCATGGACTCTTGCCAATTACATCAAAGAAAATATAGGTGTCGGCGATGTTAGGGGCAGCAGTTTAGGGGTTCATAGGGATAATGTAGGTGGCGGCGGTGTCCGGTTGGCAGATTAGGGGTTAAAAATTTTTATTAGAGGGTTGCCGATGTGGGGGGGGGGGGGCTCGGTTTAGGGGTACATAGGTAGTTTATGGGTGTTAGTGTACTTTATAGCACAGTAGTTAGGATTTTTATATTCCGCCGTTAGCCAATAAAGCTCTTAACTACTGACTTTTTTTGGCGGTAGGAGTTTTGTCTGTAGAGGCTCTACCGCTCACTTCTTCCAAGACTCCAAATACCAGCGTTAGGCAAATCCCATAGAAAAGATAGGATATGCAATTGACGTAAGGGGATCTGCGGTAGCCTGGAGTCGCGGTAAGGAAGTGAGCGGTAGACCCTTTCCTGCCTGACTCTAAATACCAGCGGGCGGTAAAAAGCAGCGTTAGGACCCCTTAACGCTGCTTTTGGCGGCTAACGCAGAACTCTAAATCTAGGCCTAAGAGTATGAAAAGAAATTTGAAAGCAACATTTAATCCCTGCTACTATCACTTTTCTTGTCCTGGTGAAAGTAGCCCCACAGGCTGTGGAAATGACTTTAAACATGGATCCCATGAACTGTTTAGCATATTTAGAATTATTCCACACAACTGACAGTTCTGTATTTGCAATGTACAACTTAGCAATGTTTTCTACAGTGAGGAATGTGGAATGTCATTTTTTTAAGCCAAAATATGTAACAGCCTACAAATGTCAATCAAACCCAACAGAAATAAAAGTAAAACAAGTAAGCAGGCTGTTCTCCCTGGGGATTGCTGGGAAGTTTATTGAATGTCTAGTGCAGCTGACTTGTAAACATCCCGAGGGTGTTGTTCTGCAGAAAGAATTCATGACTGCAAGAAAAGTGGAATATTTCCAAGCTTTTCAGTTTCAAGCAGCTGTGATAAGAAGCAGAAATCTAGTATACTATGGGAGATACACAGCATTACTGCACGCAGAGAGAATAAACTATCTATTTATTCTCCATAGAAGTGGTTCAAGACATCTGTTTTAGCAATGCTTAGGGAGTCATTGCCTTCTCAAAGCTTTTTAATGTTTCCAAAGATGAAGACCTGTGATGGCATTGCAGACACATCTACCAATTTAGGAGCCCAGGAAACAACGGAATCTACTAAAATTAGGAGGGAAAAAATGTCCCTCTCTTCAAATGAACATCCATCAAATCAGAGATCCCTGCAGTATGTATTGTATGGGCTAAATCTACAGCTATCAAAGCAGAAAGCAATGTATGAAAAGAAGTTAAAAAGGTAATTAGACCTGTCAGCTTTAAAACAAACAAAAAATTTTGCACTGATTTCCATATCTGGTGATGTATCAGGAAGTACAGTCACTGAATGAAATGTATTTTTCTTACATATTGTGGGTAAAATTCAACACTGTTGTAATCATGGTATGATCAGATAATTAAAAATGTTAATGTACCTAATAATAATTATGACATGCTTTTTAAAATGATCTGATTTTAGAAAATGTAGTACATATACATATATATATATATATCTGTTAATAAAATCTATTTTTTGTAAGATTATTTTACTATTTCTTTTGACTTTTCAATCGTATAATAGAAAAGGACCCTCGTGTTGAGATGACGAAAGTAAACATTTTACAGATATGCCTAATTTTATAGTGTGATTTTACTGATCTATAGTGTGATCTGTAGAACCAACCACATATTGTCTCATAGGCTAGATTTATCAAGGACTTGGAGAATTCTCCTTTGTATTCTTCTCCGTGTTCTCTGCAGCTCGCCCTTGGAGAGGCGCTCGTGCACACAAATTTATAAAAAAAAAAAGATAATACCATTTTGAATTGGAAAGAGATTGTGATGATTTAATTGAGATGATTTAATTCTGACACCTTGAAGTGGAGAGGTTAAGAAGCAGTGATCCACTGCAAACGCAGCTTGAAAAATGGAGCTGGTGGGTTCCATTAAACCATTTGGCTTTCAGGGGTCGACAGCCTTTATCATCTGTTAACTGTGCCGTTATGGGGAGATTGAATATCATGGGAGTTATCAATAGGTATGTGCATTTGTGTACTTTGTTAAACCAATGCTGAAAATGGCTGCCGCCAGCAGCATTCAGATATTTTCGGAGCTGGATTTCTTCTTGTGAAAGTGCAACACATAAAGATCTGGATTTACATAAAATAAATAAATAACAGCTGATATAAAACAAGAAATGTAGAAACCGTGGAATCCAACCCAATGCTTATTAAAGGGACATGAAACCCAAATTTTTTCTTTCATGATTCAGATAGAGAATACAATTTTAAACAACTTTCTAATTTACTTCTATTATCTAATTTGCTTAATTCTCTTGATATCCTTTTCTGAAAAGCATATCTAGATAGGCTCAATAGCCGCTGATTGGTTGTTGCACATAGATGCCTTGTATGATTGGCTCACCCATTTGCATTGTTATTTCTTTAACAAAGGATATCTAAAGAATGAAGACAATTAGATTATAGAAGTAAATTGGAATGTTGTTTAAAACTGTATTCTCTATCTGAATCATGAAAGAAAAAATGTGGGTTTAATGTCCCTTTAAATGTGTGCTTATATCCTTTAAAGGAAAGTTGACGTGCATCCAAGAGATCATTATAAAAATGTATCACATTTTTTGTTTTGTTAAAAAAAATGTTCTTGTATTGGAATTTTTTTATTTATTTTTTTGCTTTTACTCTTGTGGGCAATTTTACTGCCCACCAATAAAACGATGGGGCTTGCCCTTATCAGCCAGTAAGCATAGACACACCCACTTCTGGTTAGATTCTAAATCAAAATTAAAAAAGTAATTCATTCATAAATGTGCTTAGTGCTGTTTTTTTTGTTGTTGTTTTTTTTCTAAATAATTCTTATTGAGGTAAAAGTTATAGTAACAGCTGTGAACATACAAACAAGATATTTTACATTTGTTACATAAATAACAAGATGATAAAGCTCAGATGTAAGAGTATAGACTAGAGTTTGACATTAATCACAATAATATATGTGACCTCAATTTTTAATATAGAGTAACATATAGTGAATAGTTATATTATCTAGATATACATTTAAGATAATCCCACTCATATAGGAGTCGCTCCCTTTCAAGATGTAGGTAGTGGGGGGGGGGGGGGTAACCGGGACAGGACAGAGGGTAGGGGAAGAGAGAAAGAGAGAAAAAAAATAAAAAAGAGGGGGGGGGGGAGGGGGAGGAAGAGAGATGGGGGGGGTGCCTGTAGCAGACATCCCAACCTGCGAAAAATAATTTCAGGGAGGTGGCTTCACCTGCTACTGCGCTGCCACCCCCCCCTTCCTCCCAGTTATATATTGGGCACCCTAAATAAGATAGGAACTTATCATTAAAGTAGCTTCCCACTAAAGGCACAATAAAAAAGTAGCTTTATTGCACAACCACATACAACAAACCTATTTTCCAGAATATGAAGTTTAATTACGTGCAGTAAATAAGGTAGTATTTGTTTTTTTTTATTTGATTAAAATCAGTGGGGGCTTTTTTTGTTACTGATGCATGCTTTGAGGGTTCTATAACGTCCCAGCAACTAAAGGCATTCCTTAAAGAAATACTTTTCCGGATTTGGGCAACATTGGATCATGGTACTTGGAGTTTCAGGGAGATTGCATTCCATTTGCTGGCATCAGGGAGCCGCTATAACTATCAGGGAGACTCCCTGAACTTCAGGGAGATTTGGGATGTCTGCTGTAGGTTGATATACTAATGAGTCATAGTGAAAAGACTCTAGTCCGGAACTTTGCTTAGTGTTGTTTTATATGCTTTAAAAAAAAAAAATATTGTGTTTGAGTTTAATGCATTTGGTACTTCATTGAGTGCCTGGAAAGCTGACAATAGATTTTCTTATGCAAGTCCTTATACTGGAGTGGCTATGAAAAAAATCTTTATTTTCATACATTTTTTTAGTGACTGAATCATATGTGCACCTCTCTTATTTATAGACAGCTCAATATAAATGACACACTTGAAATGAGATGCTAAGACCAGGCGCAGTGGGGATGAAACCTATTGCAGTATGCAGTTTCATCTCAATAAGTTAATCAAGATAACAATATCATGTTAAAATATGTAAAAATCTGGTATTTATTGAAGTTGGTGAACAAATCTTAATACACACACTAGAATGATTATTGTAAAGAAGCATCATTGTGTGAGTTTTCTTATATTTAATTGTATAATGAGTAAAATAACATTTTACCAGGGCAATTGTCCTAACAAAATCTACTCATGGTGTTTCCTAATAAATGCAAATTATGCCATTTGTTCCATACCTGTTCAAAATACTTAAAGGGATTGTTTAATAAGATAGATAATCCCTTTATTACCCATTCCCCAGTTATGCACAGACAACATTGTTATATTAATATACTTTTAACCTCTGTGATCACCTTGTATCTAAGCCTCTTTAGACAGCCCCCTGATCACATGACTATTTATTTATTAGCTATTGACTTGTATTTTAGCCAATTAGTGCAGTGTCAGCCACAACTCCAAATGGCCAAAGCAAAATGTTATCTATATGGCCCACATGGATTAGCAGTCGCCTGTTGTGAAAAGCTAATAAAAAAGCATTGTGATAAGAGTCTGTCTATAGTGGTTTAGAGACAGGCAGAAATGTAGAGGTTTAAATGTTATAAAGTATATTAATATAACAATGTTGGTTGTGCAAAGCTGGGGAATGGGTAGTAAAAGGCTTTATCTATCTTTTAAACCAGTGCTTTCCAAACTGTGTGTCGGGACACACTAGTGTGTCGGCCGCCAATGTGTAGGTGTGTCCCTGCTTCAGCACAAATTTTTTTAAATTTAATTATTTTTTTTTAAATAGTTTTTTGGTTTCTGACTTTCCACCTGCCTGCTACACAGATATCACATGGTTGACACGTGATTGATACCTAGTGGGTCACAGATCATCTTAACCAATTGGCACAGCTCAGTGGGAACTGAAAGTATTACCATTGGCGACACATTGGCTTGTGACTGCAAGTGTAGCCAGTGAGTGGGACAGCAGTGTGTTTGCAGCGAGGGCAGTAGTCAGTCGGACTCACAGAGCTCTGAGGGTGGCAGCTTAAACGCTGAGCAGAAGTCAGTGGGATTTTTTTGCAACTAGCTCCCAGTAGTGCATTGCTGCTCCTGTTCTTGATATATGGATAGGAAGTGGAAGCTTAAAAATGCTTGATGATGAAATGCGAGTGTCTTTATCTAATATTCCACCAAATATTCCGAAACTGTTCATCCCATCAACCTCATACATCCCATTAAAATAGTAAGTAGCTATTAGTGATATTAAACTTTTTTTAATTCTTGCACATACTTACTGTTACTTGTAAATACATTTTGTTATTATATCATTTATGTATGTGTCCATATCTCTTAAAACAAGTTAGTTTAACCTCCTGTTTGCTAGTACAACTGAATTACCGTGTCGCGAAATGATGTAGGTCTAAAAAGTGTGTCACCAACATGAAAAGTTTGGAAAGCTCTGTTTTAAACAATAACAATTTTGCTATTGACTGTCTCTCTAAAGTAAAAATGAAAGTTTCATAAATTCAGATAGAGCACTGGTTTTCAAACCTGTACTCGGGCCTCCCTAACAGGCCTGATGTTCAGGATATATGAACTGGAGCACAGTAGAAATAATCAGCTGAATAGTAAACATGCTTATATTACCTGCTTTATGGTTATTTTACCTATTTGTTTTTTGTTTAGTTTAAAACTAAACGAAAAACTAAAACTATTCTTACCTGATAATTTAATTTCCTTCTTTGTAGTGAGAGTCCATAAGAAGATTCATAATCTAGGGGAAATACTATTCCTGACCACCAGGAGGAGGCAAAAACACCCCAAACAATGCTATAAATATTCCTCCCATTTCCCTTACCATCTATCAGTTCAGCCGAGGATAAGGAAAAGTGAAGAGAGATACAAGTGGTACAGAGGTGCAAAGAAAAATGACTGCCACCATTACCAAATATCAATCGTGAGGGGTCGTGGACTCTCATTGCCAAGAAGGAAATTAAATTATAACGTAAGAATAATTATAGTTTTCCTTCAATTGGCAGTGAGAGTCTATGAGAACATTCATAACCTATGGGAAACCAATACCCACGCTGTGGACTTCACAATGTTCAGGAGGGAAAATAAGGGAGGTAGTCAAGAACTAGGCACCACAGCTTGTATAACCCTTCTCCCAAAGGAAGCTTCCACCGAAGCAAAAACATCAAACTTGTAGATCTTTGAGAAAGTGTGCAAAGAAGACCACGTTGCAGCCTTACAGATATGCTCAACTGACGCCTCATTTTTGAAGGCCAAAGTAGTGGACACAGAATGAGTAGAATGCGCAGTGATTATTGAAGCAGGCTCCTGGCCTGCTTGCCTGTAGGCCGTACTGATCAGACTTCTCATCCAAAATGAAATAGTAAAAGATGAGCCATTTGCCCGTTACGCTTGCCAGTATACAAAATGAACAAGTAAGAAGACTGACAAAACTCCTTAGTAACGTGAAGGTAGAATTTCAACGCTCTGACCACATCCAGATTGTGTAAAAGTCTTTCCTTAAAGGAAGATGGGTTAGGACACAAAGAAGGAACTACAATCTCCTGATTGATGCTACAAGTATTCACCACCTTAGGTAAAAAGCCTGGTTGAGTCCTCAACACAGCCTTATCTTGATGGATCACCAGATACGGAGGATCACACATCAAAGCTGAAAGCTCTGACACTCTTCGAGCAGAGGAAATAGCCAATAAGACCACCTTCCATGTGAGCAATATAATATCAACAGAATGCAAAGGCTCAAACAGAGCCCTCTGAAGAACCTTAAGAACTCAATTTAAGCTCCATGGAGGAGCAATAGGTTTGAAAACAGGATAAATTCAGACCAAAGCCTGAACAAACTCTTGAACATCTGGCAAACTAGCCAACTTCTTGTGAAACCTCTCTCTGTTTACCTCTATGAGACGAGGAAAAATAACTACTGGAGGGTAGAGGAAGTGGAAGGAATATTTATACCCTTGTTTGGGGTGTCTTTGCCTCCTCCTGGTGGCTAGGAATAGTATTTCCCATACATTATGAATGTTATCGTGGACTCTCACTGCCAATAGAAAGAAATCAAATTTTCGTTAAATATTTAGAATACTTTTACAGAGCATGGAGAGCATGTTAAAGTAAGTATTAAGAGCTTAAAAATAAATAAATAAAGGAAACAAATGAATACTGATGAAAAAAATCTGCTGCTCATTTAGAGTTAGTGATATTGCATTAACTGTTTTTTATGCAGTTGTTGATTATGCAATCTTACTGTTTTTAATAGTTCTTAGAGGGACATGAAGTCTAATTTTTTTCTTTCATGATTCAGATAGAGCATGTGATTTTAAATTAACTTTCCAATTTACTTCTATTATCTAAATTGATTTTTTTTAAATTTGGTATCCTTTGTTGAAAAGAATACCTAGGTAGGCTCAATAGCTGTTGATTGGTGGCTGCACATATATGCCTCATCTTATTGGATCACCTGGTGTTAATTTAGTGCATTGCTGCTTTTTAAACAAATAATACAAAGAGTTTAAAGCAAATTAGATAACAGAAGTAAATTACAAAATTGTTTAAAATTGTATGTTTTATCTGAATCATGAAAGAAAAAGTTTGGGTTTCATGTCCCTTTAAATAACTTTGCCAGCTCTGTGTCATCTAATAAATATTTTCTACAAAACACGATGCATATATCATACAATGCTTCCTTTTTTACATCAGTAATTCAGAGCAAACATAATTTACAAGTTACAAATAATTACAACTATATATTAGTTCAGACCCAAATGAAATATTCACTGTAAATTATTGTCATGTTCAACATTTTTTTTTTTTTTTGCAGTCTGGAACAAAAAAACAACAATCTGAGCTTGGAGATCCTAAGCCTACAATCAACACTAGAGCAGCAGAAAAAATGGTATAACATTCTGGAGATAAAAAGAAGGAATGTTGAAAGAGCCAGGGAGGATGCAGAGAAAAGAAATGAAACTCTTCAAAGAGAAATGAAAGAGTTCTATGAAACATTTGGTGAACTTACAAATAAAGACTAATCAGCTTAGAATTCTTATTGATTGTATCGATAACACAAAAACATAGAGATGCATCAATTTGACATAATCTATAGAATGTTTGGAATCTAGATACTTATATTGATTGCATAATTGCGTTGAGCATATTCACATGAACTTTATTTGTATAGACACAAAAATTTGATATAAATCTAATTAGGCCACTGAAATTACAGTTTAAAGGAACAGTAAACACCTTGTAATTACAATACAATTCTGTTGTGTAGTTATAGAATAACATATCAGCCAAGTCTTAATGTTTTTAAAACAAATTAACATCCATTTTAACTGCAATTATTTTTCAATAGCCACCATTTGCCTTATCTGGGCTTTCGTCTGCAGACAGCAAGGCTAGCCACTGCCATAAAGTCAATTAAGGATATATATGTAGCAGGGTTAGCATTGAGTCAGCAGAGTGCATTTTAAGTTTTGAGAATTATACATTTCTCAATTTTAGAGCTTAATGACACGAAAAGGGGGCAAAATAAAAAATATTGCAAAATTGTTTCATTATGCATAATTAAACATTATCTGGTATTAAAGTGACATTTAGGTTATAATTATGCTAGCGCTTTATAGCCCCAGTATATATATTATATATATATACAGTATTTCACAAAAGTGAGTACATCCCTCACGTTTTTGTAAATATTTTATTATATCTTTTCATGTGACAACACTGAAGAAATGACACTTTGCTACAATGTAAAGTAGTGAGTGTAAAGCCTGTATAACAGTGTAAGGCCTAGATTTGGAGTTTGGCGTTAGCCGTGAAAACCAGCGTTAGAGGCTCCTAACGCTGGTCTTAGGCTAACTCCGGTATTTGGAGTCACTCAAAATAGGGTCTAACGCTCACTTTTCAGCCGCGACTTTTCCATACCGCAGATCCCCTTACGTCAATTGCGTATCCTATCTTTTCAATGGGATCTTTCTAACTCCGGTATTTAGAGTCGTGGCTGAAGTGAGCGTTAGAACTCTAACGACAAAACTCCAGCCGCAGGAAAAAAGTCAGTAGTTAAGAGCTTTCTGGGCTAACGCCGGTTCATAAAGCTCTTAACTACTGTACTCTAAAGTAAACTAACACCCATAAACTACCTATGTACCCCTAAACTGAGGTCCCCCCCCCCACATCGCCGCCACTCGATTACATTTTTTTAACCCCTAATCTGCCGACCGCCACCTACGTTATACTTATGTACCCCTAATCTGCTGCCCCTAACACCGCCGACCCCTATATTATATTTATTAACCCCTAATCTGCCCCCCACAACGTCGCCGCCAGCTACCTACAATAATTAACCCCTAATCTGCCGACCGCAAAGCGCCGCCACCTATATTATAGCTATGTACCCCTAATCTGCTGCCCCTAACACCGCCGACCCCTATATTATATTTATTAACCCCTAATCTGCCCCCCACAACGTCGCCTCCACCTGCCTACACTTATTAACCCCTAATCTGCCGAGCAGACCGCACCGCTACTATAATAAAGTTATTAACCCCTAATCCGCCTCACTAACCCTATAATAAATAGTATTAACCCCTAATCTGCCCTCCCTAACATCGCCAACACCTAACTTCAATTATTAACCCCTAATCTGCCGACCGGAGCTCACCGCTATTCTAATAAATGTATTAACCCCTAAAGCTAAGTCTAACCCTAACACTAACACCCCCCTAAGTTAAATATAATTGTAATCTAACGAAATTAATTAACTCTTATTAAATAAATTATTCCTATTTAAAGCTAAATACTTACCTATAAAATAAACCCTAATATAGCTACAATATAAATTATAATTACATTGTAGCTATTTTAGGATTAATATTTATTTTACAGGCAACTTTGTAATTATTTTAACCAGGTACAATAGCTATTAAATAGTTAAGAACTATTTAATAGTTACCTAGTTAAAATAATAACAAAATTACCTGTAAAATAAATCCTAACCTAAGTTACAATTAAACCTAACACTATACTATCATTAAATTAATTAAATAAACTACCTACAATTACCTACAATTAAACCTAACACTACACTATCAATACATTAATTAAATACAATACCTACAAATAACTACAATGAAATAAACTATCTAAAGTACAAAAAATAAAAAAGAACTAAGTTACAAAAAATAAAAAAATATTTACAAACATAAGAAAAATATTACAACAATTTTAAACTAATTACACCTACTCTAAGCCCCCTAATAAAATAACAAAGACCCCCAAAATAACAAAATGCCCTACCCTATTCTAAATTACTACATTTCAAAGCTCTTTTACCTTACCAGCCCTGAACAGGGCCCTTTGCGGGGCATGCCCCAAGAAGTTCAGCTCTTTTGCCTGTAAAAAAAAACATACAATACCCCCCCCAACATTACAACCCACCACCCACATACCCCTAATCTAACCCAAACTCCCCTTAAATAAACCTAACACTAAGCCCCTGAAGATCTTCCTACCTTGTCTTCACCCTACCAGGTTCACCGATCCATCCTGAAGAGCTCCTCCAATGTCCTGATCCAAGCCCAAGCGGGGGGCTGAAGAGGTCCATGATCCGGCTGAAGTCTTCATCCAAGCGGGAGCTGAAGAGGTCCATGATCCGGATGAAGTCTTCATCCAAGCGGGAGCTGAAGAGGTCCATGATCCGGATGAAGTCTTCTATCAACGGCATCTTCAATCTTCTTTCTTCCGGATCCATCTTGCAGACCTCCGACGCGGAACATCCTCTTCTCCCGATGCCTACTAGCCGAATGACGGTTCCTTTAAGGGGCGTCATCCAAGATGGCGTCCCTCGAATTCCAATTGGCTGATAGGATTCTATCAGCCAATCGGAATTAAGGTAGGAAAAATCTGATTGGCTGATGGAATCAGCCAATCAGATTCAAGTTCAATCCGATTGGCTGATCCAATCAGCCAATCAGATTGAGCTCACATTCTATTGGCTGATCGGAACAGCCAATAGAATACAAGCTCAATCTGATTGGCTGATCGAACCAGCCAATCGGATTGAACTTGATTCTGATTGGCTGATTCCATCAGCCAATCAGAATATTCCTACCTTAATTCCGATTGGCTGATAGAATCGGAATTCGAGGGACGCCATCTTGGATGACGTCCCTTAAAGGAACCGTCATTCGGCTAGTAGGCGTCGGGAGAAGAGGATGTTCCGCGTCGGAGGTCTGCAAGATGGATCCGGAAGAAAGAAGATTGAAGATGCCGTTGATAGAAGACTTCATCCGGATCATGGACCTCTTCAGCTCCCGCTTGGATGAAGACTTCATCCGGATCATGGACCTCTTCAGCTCCCGCTTGGATGAAGACTTCAGCCGGATCATGGACCTCTTCAGCCCCCCGCTTGGGCTTGGATCATGACATCGGAGGAGCTCTTCAGGACGGATCGGTGAACCTGGTAGGGTGAAGACAAGGTAGGAAGATCTTCAGGGGCTTAGTGTTAGGTTTATTTAAGGGGGGTTTGGGTTAGATTAGGGGTATGTGGGTGGTGGGTTGTAATGTTGGGGGGGGGGGCATTGTATGTTTTTTTTTTACAGGCAAAAGAGCTGAACTTCTTGGGGCATGCCCCGCAAAGGGCCCTGTTCAGGGCTGGTAAGGTAAAAGAGTTATTGAAATGTAGTAATTTAGAATAGGGTAGGGCATTTTGTTATTTTGGGGGTCTTTGTTATTTTATTAGGGGGCTTAGAGTAGGTGTAATTAGTTTAAAATTGTTGTAATATTTTTCTTATGTTTGTAACTTAGTTCTTTTTTTATTTTTTGTAACTTAGTTCTTTTTTATTTTTTGTACTTTAGATAGTTTATTTCATTGTAGTTATTTGTAGGTATTGTATTTAATTAATGTATTGATAGTGTAGTGTTAGGTTTAATTGTAGGTAATTGTAGGTAGTTTATTTAATTAATTTAATGATAGTATAGTGTTAGGTTTAATTGTAACTTAGGTTAGGATTTATTTTACAGGTAATTTTGTTATTATTTTAACTAGGTAACTATTAAATAGTTCTTAACTATTTAATAGCTATTGTACCTGGTTAAAATAATTACAAAGTTGCCTGTAAAATAAATATTAATCCTAAAATAGCTACAATGTAATTATAATTTATATTGTAGCTATATTAGGGTTTATTTTATAGGTAAGTATTTAGCTTTAAATAGGAATAATTTATTTAATAAGAGTTAATTAATTTCGTTAGATTAAAATTATATTTAACTTAGGGGGGTGTTAGTGTTAGGGTTAGACTTAGCTTTAGGGGTTAATACATTTATTAGAATAGCGGTGAGCTCCGGTCGGCAGATTAGGGGTTAATAATTGAAGTTAGGTGTTGGCGATGTTAGGGAGGGCAGATTAGGGGTTAATACTATTCATTATAGGGTTAGTGAGGCGGATTAGGGGTTAATAACTTTATTATAATAGCGGTGCGGTCCGCTCGGCAGATTAGGGGTTAATAAGTGTAGGTAGGTGGAGGCGACGTTGTGGGGAGCAGATTAGGGGTTAATAAATATAATATAGGGGTCGGCGGTGTTAGGGGCAGCAGATTAGGGGTACATAAGGATAATGTAAGTAGCGGCGGTTTACGGAGCGGCAGATTAGGGGTTAAAAATAATATGCAGGGGTCACCGATAGCGGGGGCGGCAGATTAGGGGTTAATAAGTGTAAGGTTAGGGGTGTTTAGACTCGGGGTTCATGTTAGGGTGTTAGGTGCAGACGTAGGAAGTGTTTCCCCATAGCAAACAATGGGGCTGCGTTAGGAGCTGAACGCGGCTTTTTTGCAGGGTTTTTTTCAGCTCAAACAGCCCCATTGTTTCCTATGGGGGAATCGTGCACGAGCACGTTTTTGAGGCTGGCAGCTTGCGTAAGCAACTCTGGTATCGAGAGTTGAAGCTGCGTTAAATATGCTCTACGCTCCTTTTTTGGAGCCTAACGCAGTCTTTCTGTGGACTCTCAATACCAGAGTTATTTTTATGGTGCGGCCAGAAAAAAGCCGGCGTTAGCTACGCGGGTCGTTACCGACAAAACTCTAAATCTAGGCCCTAGTTTGCTGTCCCCTCAAAATAACTCAACACACAGACATTAATGTCTAAACCGTTGGCAACAAAAGTGAGTACAACCCAAAGTGGAAATGTCCAAATTGGGCCCAAAGTGCCAATATTTTGTGTGGCCACCATTATTTTCCAGCACTGCCATAAACCTTATGGGCATGGAGTTCACCAGAGCTTCACAGGGTGCCACTGGAGTTCTCTTCCACTCCTCCATGATGACATCTCAGAGCTGGTGGATGTTAGAGATCTTGCGCTCCCCCATCTTCCATTTGAGGATGCCCCACAGATGCTCAACAGGGTTTAGGTCTGGAGACATGCTTGGCCAGTCCATCACCTTTACCTTCAGCTTCTTTAACAAGGCAGTGGTCATCTTGGAGGTGTGTTTGGGTTCGGTATCATGTTGGAATACTGCCCTGCGGCCCAGTCTCCGAAGGGAAGGGATCATGCTCTGCTTCAGTATGTCACAGTACATGTTGGCATTCATGGTTCCCTCAATGAACTATAGCTCCCCAGTGCCGGCAGCACTAATGCAGGCCCAGACCATGACACTCCCACCACCATGCTTGACTGTAGGCAAGACACACTTGTCTTTGTACTCCTCACCTGGTTGCCGCAACACATGCTTGGCACCATCTGAACCAAATAAGTTTATCTTGGTCTCATCGGACCACAGGACATGGTTCCAGTAATGCATGTCCTTAGTCTGCTTGTCTTCAGCAAACTGTTTGCGGTCTTTCTTGTGCATCATCTTTAGAAGAGGCTTCCTTCTGGGACAACAGTCATGCAGACCAATTTGATGCAGTGTGCATCGTATGGTCTGAGCACTAACAGGCTGACCCCCCACCCCTTCAACCTCTGCCGCAATGCTGGCAGCACTCATACGTCTATTTGTCTATTTCCCAAAGACTACCTCTGGCTATGATGCTGAGCACATGCACTCAACTTCTTTGGTTGATCATGGCGAGGCCTGTTCTGAGTGGAACGTCTTCTGTGAAACCGCTGTATGGTCTTTCCCACTGTGCTGCAGCTCAGTTTCAGGGTCTTGCCAATCTTTTTATAGCCTAGGCCATCTTTATGTAGAGCAACAATTCTTTTTTTCAGATCCTCAGAGAGTTCGTTGTCATGAGGTGCCATGTTGAACTTCCAGTAACCAGTATAAGAGAGTGTGAGAGCGATAACACCAAATTTAATACACCTGCTCCTCATTCACACCTGAGACCTTGTAACACTAACGAGTCACATGACTCCGGGGAGGGAAAATGGCTAATTGGGCCCAATTTTAACATTTCTACTTAGGGGTGTACTCACTTTTGTTGCCAACGGTTTAGACTTTAATGGCTGTGTGTCGAGTTATTTTGAGGGGACAGCACATTTACACTGTTATACGGGCTGTACACTCACTACTTTACATTGTAGCAAAGTGTCATTTCTTTAGTGTTGTCACATGAAAAGATATAATAACATATTTACAAAAATGTGAGGGGTGTACTCACTTTTGTGAGATACTGTGTGTGTGTATACAGGGAGTGCAGAATTATTAGGCAAGTTGTATTTTTGAGGATTAATTTTATTATTGAACAACAACCATGTTCTCAATGAACCCAAAAAACTCATTAATATCAAAGCTGAATATTTTTGGAAGTAGTTTTTAGTTTGTTTTTAGTTTTAGCTATTTTAGGGGGTTATCTGTGTGTGCAGGTGACTATTACTGTGCATAATTATTAGGCAACTTAACAAAAAACAAATATATACCCATTTCAATTATTTATTTTTACCAGTGAAACCAATATAACATCTCAACATTCACAAATATACATTTCTGACATTCAAAAACAAAACAAAAACAAATCAGTGACCAATATAGCCACCTTTCTTTGCAAGGACACTCAAAAGCCTGCCATCCATGGATTCTGTCAGTGTTTTGATCTGTTCACCATCAACATTGCGTGCAGCTGCAACCACAGCCTCCCAGACACTGTTCAGAGAGGTGTACTGTTTTCCCTCCTTGTAAATCTCACATTTGATGATGGACCACAGGTTCTCAATGGGGTTCAGATCAGGTGAACAAGGAGGCCATGTCATTAGATTTTCTTCTTTTATACCCTTTCTTGCCAGCCACGCTGTGGAGTACTTGGACGCGTGTGATAGAGCATTGTCCTGCATGAAAATCATGTTTTTCTTGAAGGATGCAGACTTCTTCCTGTACCACTGCTTGAAGAAGGTGTCTTCCAGAAACTGGCAGTAGGACTGGGAGTTGAGCTTGACTCCATCCTCAACCCGAAAAGGCCCCACAAGCTCATCTTTGATGATACCAGCCCAAACCAGTACTCCACCTCCACCTTGCTGGCGTCTGAGTCGGACTGGAGCTCTCTGCCCTTTACCAATCCAGCCACGGGCCCATCCATCTGGCCCATCAAGACTCACTCTCATTTCATCAGTCCATAAAACCTTAGAAAAATCAGTCTTGAGATATTTCTTGGCCCAGTCTTGACGTTTCAGCTTGTGTGTCTTGTTCAGTGGTGGTCGTCTTTCAGCCTTTCTTACCTTGGCCATGTCTCTGAGTATTGCACACCGTGTGCTTTTGGGCACTCCAGTGATGTTGCAGCTCTGAAATATGGCCAAACTGGTGGCAAGTGGCATCTTGGCAGCTGCACGCTTGACTTTTCTCAGTTCATGGGCAGTTATTTTGCGCCTTGGTTTTTCCACACGCTTCTTGCGACCCTGTTGACTATTTTGAATGAAACGCTTGATTGTTCGATGATCACGCTTCAGAAGCTTTGCAATTTTAAGAGTGCTGCATCCCTCTGCAAGATATCTCACTATTTTTGAGCCTGTCAAGTCCTTCTTTTGACCCATTTTGCCAAAGGAAAGGAAGTTGCCTAATAATTATGCACACCTGATATAGGGTGTTGATGTCATTAGACCACAGCCCTTCTCATTACAGAGATGCACATCACCTAATATGCTTAATTGGTAGTAGGCTTTCGAGCCTATACAGCTTGGAGTAAGACAACATGCATAAAGAGGATGATGTGTTTAAAATACTCATTTGCCTAATAATTCTGCACTCCCTGTATATATATATATATATATATATATATATATATATATATATTATTTTTTTACCAACTTTCTTATATGTGCTGTTGAAAAAAGGAGCACAGTGAGCTTCTGATTGGCACAGGTACTCACCACATGCACAATGCCAAAGCACTAGTGAGCATCTGATTGGCACAGGTACTCACCACACGCACAATGCCAAAGCACAGTGAGCTTCTGCTTGGCACAGGTACTCACCACATGCACAATGCCAAAGCACAGTGAGCTTCTGCTTGGCACAGGTACTCACCACACGCACAATGCCAAGGCACAGTGAGCTACTGATTGGCACAGGTACTCACCACACGCACAATGCCAAAGCACAGTGAGCTACTGATTGGCACAGGTACTCACCGCACACACAATCGTAGAGCACTGTGAGCTTCTGATTGGCACAGGTACTCACCACACACACAATGCCATTGCACAGTGAGCTTCTGATTAGCACAGGTACTCACCACACGCACAATGCCAAAGCAAAGTGAGCTACTGATTGGCACAGGTAATCACCACACGCACAATGCCAAAGCACAGTGAGCTACTGATTGGCACAGGTAATCACCACACGCACAATGCCAAAGCACAGTGAGCTACTGATTGGCACAGGTACTCACCACACGCACAATGCCAAAGCACAGTGAGCTACTGATTGGCACAGGTACTCACTGCACACACAATCGCAGAGCACTGTGAGCTTCTGATTGGCACAGGTACTCACCACACACACAATGCCAATGCACAGTGAGCTTCTGATTGGCACAGGTAATCACCACACGCACAATGCCAAAGCACAGTGAGCTACTGATTGGCACAGGTAATCACCACACGCACAATGCCAAAGCACAGTGAGCTACTGATTGGCACAGGTACTCACCACACGCACAATGCCAAAGCACAGTGAGCTACTGATTGGCACAGGTACTCACCACACGCACAATGCCAAAGCACAGTGAGCTACTGATTGGCACAGGTACTCACCGCACACATAATCGCAGAGCACTGTGAGCTTCTGATTGGCACAGGTACTCACCACACACACAATGCCAATGCACAGTGAGCTTCTGATTGGCACAGGTACTCACCACACGCACAATGCCAAAGCAAAGTGAGCTACTGATTGGCACAGGTAATCACCACACGCACAATGCCAAAGCACAGTGAGCTACTGATTGGCACAGGTACTCACCACACGCACAATGCCAAAGCACAGTGAGCTACTGATTGGCACAGGTACTCACCGCACACACAATCGTAGAGCACTGTGAGCTTCTGATTGGCACAGGTACTCACCACACACACAATGCCATTGCACAGTGAGCTTCTGATTAGCACATGTACTCACCACACGCACAATGCCAAAGCAAAGTGAGCTACTGATTGGCACAGGTAATCACCACACGCACAATGCCAAAGCACAGTGAGCTACTGATTGGCACAGGTAATCACCACATGCACAATGCCAAAGCACAGTGAGCTACTGATTGGCACAGGTACTCACCACACGCACAATGCCAAAGCACAGTGAGCTACTGATTGGCACAGGTACTCACTGCACACACAATCGCAGAGCACTGTGAGCTTCTGATTGGCACAGGTACTCACCACACACACAATGCCAATGCACAGTGAGCTTCTGATTGGCACAGGTACTCACCACACGCACAATGCCAAAGCAAAGTGAGCTACTGATTGGCACAGGTAATCACCACACGCACAATGCCAAAGCACAGTGAGCTACTGATTGGCACAGTTAATCACCACACGCACAATGCCAAAGCACAGTGAGCTACTGATTGGCACAGGTACTCACCACACGCACAATGCCAAAGCACAGTGAGCTACTGATTGGCACAGGTACTCACCGCACACACAATCGCAGAGCACTGTGAGCTTCTGATTGGCACAGGTACTCACCACACACACAATGCCAATGCACAGTGAGCTTCTGATTGGCACAGGTACTCACCACACGCACAATGCCAAAGCAAAGTGAGCTACTGATTGGCACAGGTAATCACCACACGCACAATGCCAAAGCACAGTGAGCTACTGATTGGCACAGGTACTCACCACACGCACAATGGCAGAGCACAGTAAGCTACTGATTGTCACAGGTACTCACCACAAGCACATCTATGCACCAATTACTAGCCAGCTTTTCTTCCAAGTTCTGTGAATGGTTCCAGAATATAAAAAAGCATTATAAAAAAAAGTTTTTTTATAAAATAGCACTATTTGTAAGGGCTACACTTTTTTTAGAATAATAGTTATTCTCAAATATTATGTACTTTTCCCAATGATACATTTTACATGCTGGTGTGTATTATGATTTTAAAATAGCAGTTTCTACACCTACCTAGGTATACCTACCTATACATAAATTGTCATTACTATTGATTATAGAAAAGATATGTAAACAAGAAGGTTTAGAAATAACCACACTCCAAGGGGAGGGTACTAATATGTTAATTTTCCATTATTCTTTCTAAGGGCCCGATGTTGTAAGCATTGTCACAATAGAGCTATGTTAGAAAGGTATCTGCATTGTGATCAAGATTGCAGGTGAAATGGTCTAAAGGAATCTGATCACTGTTTAAAGTCAATCTCACCAAGCACTGTTTTACTATACTTTACTTTGGGAGGCGATGGTTCTCTGCCACTGGCTGAATGTTAAAAGCAGAATTGCCATCTGAAGCAAAAGTGTAATGTAAATGATGCTGATATTGCGACCACACTGTAACAAATGTGTTATTAAAATAGAACATGTTAGGTAAAGTTCGATTGCAATAGTAGCGCAATGTTTTACATAGTGTAAACTTAAAAAATGAATTATTGTAAAACAAAAAAGCTGCAACTACTGTCTTCTATGTGATATAAATATACTGTACACAAAATTATGTTCCTAAAAAGAAAATAAGTTGCCAAATTGAAAACATGTTTATTTAAATTACAAATTTGCTTACAAAACATAATATAGTAGTTTACAGTATGATATATACCTATAATACACCATATACGCATGTACAATATACTCACAATCCCCCAGCAATAGGTTTATTATTAAGGTTTTTTTTTTTGCTCTTTATTAAATCTACTGATTGTACAGAGGAACATAGTTTACATATGTATTATATGAACTGTTACTAAACAGAACCAATTTTATATATACTGAACACACAGCATTAGTTGTGTACATATTCTTTGAAAACATGCCCCTCCATACTGTTGAGATTCACTGCTGATGTGGTCTAATTGCTAAAAAGGCAACAAGCCCCATACTATGCTATGGAGGGCATATCACCTGTCTGTACAGCAAGGGTTAGTCCACGTTTTTAAGACATTTTGGATGGTGGATGATTTCCAAGACTGGTGAGCATTTTTTGCAGACCTGACAGTCCTTTGAACATGATTTTGGAAGGAGTTTTTCTGGAATATACACAGCTAAAGCAAAAATCAGTTTTACGTCAAATGTGTTAGGGACCGCACTTTATGCTTCCAGTATTTTGTTTTTTTTAAAGTTGATCTGTGTTTTATTTTTTGAGATACATGCAATTATAAGTTGAAACAAAACTTTTATAAAAAAACAAATAATAATAAAAAAAATTTCCTTGTTCACATGCACAGTAGACACATTCCATGACATATCTTGGGCTTTAATTGTCAAGGTACCTAATTCACGTTTGTGTCTTTTTTTTCCAAGCTATGCATGCATGTAGTTTAACAGAAGAGACCTTTTATTAAAGGGACATTCTACACCTTAGGCATCTTAAAGTCTTACTTTAGATTAAGATGCAAATATCCTCCTGCACCCTTTCTATATCATGCAGCAGTAACAGTAAAAAAGTTATTTTAGAAATGAATATTGTTTCTGGTCACTTTAAAATGGCTGCAAAGCTCTGCCCACTAATGACATCACAATTTGGGCTGCATCTATTCACTCTGCTGAATAGCATTGACAGTCCGTTGAATCTAATAAGTGAGTATTTTGTAACTAGTGAGCCTTTAAAGTGAATGTCAACTTGCAAGAATGAGTGCCCGGTTTTAAAAAATACTATTAAAAACAGTGGCACTTTCATTCATGAAAGTTTACATTTCACCGGTTTTGTTAACCCCTTGAGTGGTAACGACGGCACTGAGCCGTCGCAGAGTCTCCCACTCAGGTGCTAATGACGGCTCAGAGCCGTCGCTAGCACTCTCCCACCTTGAGGGAGATCTGGGGGCTCCCACCCACTCCTACCCCGGCGTTCGGACCTGTATAGTGACAGGCATCACCGGGGCTTCACGTTTTGCGCAGTGATGTCATGCGCAATGACGTGATGATGTCACAGCGCAACTTTATTTAAAAATGACAACAACAAGTATAGGGGGGGCATGCTGCTTAGATGCCTGTATCTCAGGCATCTAAGCAGCTACAGATCGCCTAACCTTGGGGATCTAAAAAAAAAAAAAAGGTGGCAAAGTGGTTAGCACTCAAAGGATTAAAATAGTTACCTTTTCTTCTTGAAGCCGGAGAAGCGATTCCCCCTCCTGCCGCTTGTCTCTTCTTACGGCATCCTCCTGTGACGGAACACGATTACCTCGACTAGGTAGCTCCGCCAAAGGATCTTTCCAACACCTGGAACCTGCCGCTATGTAGCGGAGAAGAGTGATTATAGTAGGAGCCCACCCAAATAACTAGACAGACTAGCATTCAGGTGAAACTAGACCTCTTTTATTGGGAAAACACAAAGTTTATATACACAATCTCATCAAGATAAGAGCCTTATCAGTCCCCTAAATCTCTCACTTCCAGGGTGTCATTTGGAAGCCCTCCTTTCCCGGCTGCTACAGTCCAAAAAATGACATGATCCATGACTGGGGGCCGGAGCTATGGGTGATTGAACGTACACCGAGTAGGCCACTGGGGAGTGGGGGTTATAAAGAGGGGTTCAAAACCCCCGGTTCCCAAGGGAGCTCCCCTCCGGCAATCACTCCACCTCTTGCCCTCCCCAAGGGGTACCAATCCCCGAAAGAGCGGAGCTCTAAGACAAGGGGCCGCTGGAGCGACCTGGGGTAAGGGACACCATGTATGCGGAATGATGTGGCCGACTGGCAGTTCCAGGGGTTTGGTCGGCCGGATAGGAACTGGGCGGTCAGAGATCAGCTCTTTTCTGATGATGTGTAACCCATTAACAATGTAAATCCAAGGTCTGGGAGATCGCAGTGGCTCTCAAATAGCCCAAATCCGCTTAGAAACCAGAGGGGTGAGGTAGTAGGGGGGTGGAGGTTTAACCCCTGCAGCCCGGTATCCGCAACAGCTCCCCCCTTCCAGTTCGGGAGACCCGGCTAGATCCACACACGGGTCAGTCTGGGGCGGTCCGAGGAGCTATTCCATTTCATTTTCCCGGGAAAGTCCATCAGCGTTTCCATTGCTCTTTCCCGGCCTGTTCTGAATGTCAAAGTTGAAGGGCTGCAGGGCTAAACTCCACCGCAGCAATCGTCCATTGCCCCCAGACACTCTGTTGAGCCACACGAGGGGGTTATGATCCGTGAGGACGGTGAAAGGTCTCCCATAGAGGTAGGGCTGTAGTTTTTTTAAGGGCCCACACTAGGGCCAGGCACTCCTTCTCCACCGCCGCATACCCTACTTCCCTGGGCAACAGCTTCCAGGTGATGTAAGCTACGGGGTGGTCCTGCTCCTCCTTGTCTGCTTGGCTTTGGACTGCTCCCAACCCGAAAATGGAGGCATCTGTGTGGAGACAAAAATATTTGGTGGGGTCAGGAGCAGCTAGGACAGGGGCAGAGATCAAGGCAGACTTGAGGCTCTGGAAGGCAGTCTCACATTCTGGGGACCACAGGACCTGTCGGGGGAGTCGCTTACGTGTTAGTTCGGTCAGGGGTTTGGTCAGGGCACTGTAATTGGGGACACATTTACGGTAATACCCGGCGGTTCCTAGAAAAGCTAGGAATTTTGGTCTTGAGGGCTGGCCAGTTCGCCACTGCCTCAATTTTGGTCGGTTCCGGCCGCTGCTTTCAACAGCCTACTCGGTGGCCCAGGTACTGGACCTCTGAGCGTCCTATGGTGCATTTGTCTGGCTTCAGGGTCAGACCACCGACTTGAGGCATAGGGTAGGCGTCAGTTGTGGCTCTGTCATTGAGCTTAGGGTAGTCAATGCAAAACTGAGTAGTCCCATCCTTCTTGGGTACCAGCACCAGAGGGGAGGCCCAGGGATTGTTGGACAGTTCAACAACACCTAGATCCAACATTCCCCTGAGCTTGCGGTGCATACTATACCTGACTGCCTCTGGGACCCTGTAGGCTGCCTGTCGTAGGGTGGCCTGTCCTGGGGTCTCTACTTGATGTATGTCCAATGTGGTGTACCCAGGGACAGTGGAGAACATATCTCGTCTGTCTTTGAGGAGTCGCCGGACTTACACTCTCTGTCCAGTTTCTAACCTCTCTTCTAGGGGTATGTCGGCTATTTCTTGGGGGGTCTCATTTTGCCGGGGGAGCTCCAGAATGGGAAGACTCTCAGAGTCCTCCACAGCCAGAGCACAGATGGTGGCCACCTCCTGGGTCCTTTCCAGGTATGCCTTTAATATGTTCACAGAAAAAGGTCCGGCGGACTCGGTCATCAGAACATTTGGCTACCAGGTAGGAGGTGTCATCCAGCTGTTCCACTACCCGGTAGGGCCCTTGCCATGAAGGCCTGTAGCTTGTCTGTTTTGACAGGCTTCAGAGCTAAGTCCTTCTGCCCTACGGTCAAGGTCCGAGTACGAGCATTTTGGTCGTATCACCATTTCTGTTTTCTTTGAGCGACCTGAAGGTTCTCTCGCAGCCCGTCGGCGAGGTCCTTCAGTCGGTCCCTGAGTTGGAGAACGTACTCCACAACGGATGGTCCTTCCTCTTCTGTGGGCCCCTCCCAATGGGTTCTCACTAGGTGTAGAGGTCCCCTTATCTTCCGGCCATACACTAATTTGAATGGGGAGAAACAGGTGGATTCCTGGGGCACCTCTCGGTATGCAAAGAGGAGGTGTGGCAGGAATCTCTCCCAGTTCTTGTGAGTGGAGGAGAACGTCCTGAGCAACTGCTTTAAGGTTCCATTAAATCCCTCACATAGACCATTAGTCTAGGGGTGATATGGAGCAGTGTGCAGGAGTTTTATCCCGCATAGCCTCCACAACTGCCAGGTGATCTCCGCAGTGAATTGGGTTCCCTTGTCAGAGATCACTTCCCGGGGGAAGCCTACCCTGGTGAATAGCCAGAGCATTGCATCTGCCACTGTCTCTGCTTGGTTATTGGCCAGGGGGATTGCCTCTGGGTATCGGGTAGCATAGTCAACCACTGTAGGTATATACTTTTTCCCAGTGGGGCTAGGTCGGGCCAAAGATCTAATTATGTCTACTGCTACTCTACTGAAGGATTCGTCAATAATGGGAAGGGGATTCAGGGGAGCTTTAGTGTGGTCTCCTGTCTTCCCTACCTTCTGACATGCACGTTTTACAGTAGTCCCTAATGTCTACTGTAATCCCTGGCCAAAAGAAGGTCTGGGTCAGGTGGTGGTGGGTCCTGGACTTTCCTAAATGTCCAGCTAGGGGAATATCATGTCCTATCCACAGCAGGTCAGACCGAAACTTCATCGATACAACCAGCTGACGTTTGGGCACTGGCCCTTTTCTCTTCTCAGAGATCCGGTACAGGAGCCCTCTCACCCACTGGAAACGTTCCTCCCTGGGGCCCTGGGGTCAGTACCTACTTGGTCTTGGTAAGGGGCTAGAGTTGGGTCGCTCAAGGTCTCCTGGGTGAAATTGGAGGGGTCACCCAGCAGGGTTGGTTATGGGGTAGGGTTGGCGTTGGAGTGGAAGGTTGGGGCAAGGAAGGAGTCAGGGTAGAGGGTCAGGGTAAGGTAGGAGTTGGGGCAGAATGTCTCACCTGGGTCCCCAGATTGGATGCGGTGACTTGGTATCTGGCTTGCTGGCGGGTGTTAACTTCAGCAACATTCTGGGGTTTATTCCCCACAAAAACCGAGGCAAGGTGGCCAAGGTCGTTTCCCAGTAAGACCTCAGCAGGCAAGTGGTTCATAACCTCTACTTCTACAGCACGGGGCCCGATACCCCAATCCAGGTGCATTCGGGCTATGGGGATCCTTAGTATGGCAACCCCAGCCACCCCAACGGCAAGTATCCTTCCTGCATGGCCGGAGGCAGGGGCTAGGTGCGTTTGAACCAGGATGACTGTAGCTCCAGTGTCCCTTAGTCCCTGGGCCACCTGCCCATTGTCCTGGCGATGGTGTCAGTGATTGTCGCCAGTTGTGGGGTACACTTCATGCAGGACCCCCACTTTTTCAGTGGAGCGGAGCCAGGGCGCCCGCCTGGTCAGCTGTTGTAGGTCCCTTATCTTTGACCCAGTCCCGGACCTCCACCGGGGAGTTGTTATAAAAATGTTCTAGCAAAGTGAGCAAAATTAAGTTACACGGCAGCCCACAAACCAGGAGTCCAAGGACCGTGTGAACGGTGGGTCTACTCGGTGAATGGCTGCCCCTCTTGTCTTTTTAGCCCTCTGAACTTTAGCCGATGAGTCTCCGGTGTGAGTCCATAGTGGGCAAGGATGCCCTCTATCACCCTATCGTAGTGCTTCTGGTCCCCTGGAGGTACAGTGTGAAAACCTTCCAGAGCTCGACCGGAAAGCTTCCCAAGCAAGATGGATACGCCAGTGGAGGCGACACCTTGCAGCTCACACTGGGTCTCGAAAAGTTTGAGATAGCTGTCAATCTTCTCCTCATCGTCTTTGAAGGATCGAAAATCCTCATGTGGTAGCTTTCTTGGCCGGAGAGATAGTTCCAGGGATGCCGGCACGGCTCCCCCCATTGATTTCTGGAGCTCCAGCATGTGGACCCAGGTGGCCTCTGTGACCATCTGCATGATAATCTCTGCAGGTGGGTTAGTCCCATAGAGGGCCAGCCACCACTGGATATCCCTCTGGAGGTCCAACATTGTAGTCTCCGGGGTTGAGGCCTCGCTAGGCCGTCCGCTTCTCTGGCTGCTACCGGCCTCACTACCTGGTTTACTAGCCCGATCGCCCTCCATCAGTTCTTTGATGATGGCCACTTTAGACTTATTGTCTGCAGTTTTCACCCAAGCTTCCAGCAGATCTTTTAATGTTTCCATTCAGAGTCCAGCATACTGCTCCATCCGAAGAACTCTTCAGTTAGTGGTTTGGCCATTCCAGGTAGATGGAAGCATCCCACCGCTGTCAACCAATGCGACAGAACCTGACTACCTCGACTAGGTAGCTCTGCCAAAGGATCTTTCCAACACCTGGAACCTGCCGCTATGTAGCGGAGAAGAGTGATCATAGCAGGAGCCCACCCAAATAACTAGACAGACTAGCATTCAGGTGAAACTAGACCTCTTTCATTGGGAAAACACACAGTTTATATACACAATCTCATCAGGATAAGAGCCTTATCAGTCCCCTAAATCTCCCACCATTCCCACCCCTCCAGAAAGGCTGGCACCATTCCTAGAGTCCATTGTCCCATAGTGTCAAGTGGTATAAGGATGGTGGTTCCGTGGTGATCACGGGGGAGCGGCGGCACTTCCAGGGTGTCATTCAGAATCCCTCGGTCCCCAGCTGCTACAGTCCAAAAAGCGTCATGATCCATGGCTGGGGGCCAGGGCTATGGGTGATTGAACGTACACTGGGAAAGCTACTGGGGAGTGGAGGATGTAAAGAGGGGTCCGGAACCCCTGGTTCCCAAAGGAGCTGCCCTCCGGCAATCACTCCACCTCTTGCCCTCCCCAAGGGGTATCAATACCCGAAAGAGTGGAGCTCTGGGACAAGGGGCCGCTGGAGTGACCTGGGGTAAGGGACACCGGGTATGCGGGCCGGTCGGCTGGATAGGTACTGGGCGGTCAGGGACCAGCTCTATTTGGATAATGTGTAACCCATAAACAAAGTAAATCCAAGGTCTGGGAGATCGTGGTGGTTTAACCCCTGCAGCCCGGTATCCGAGACACCTCCAATCACGGCTTCCCCCCCAGGTGAATCATTGCCTGAGATAATGCCGTGATTGGAGGAAGCCTTGAAAGTGGACATTCACTTTAATGCAGCCAGATCATGATGTCAGTGTAGACTGTCCCTTTAAGTGAGCAATTAATGCCAGGATTTTTCCTGTGTTATGTGCTTAATGTTAACTTAAACTCTGTCATGAACATGTTTTTTGCTATTAGATATATACTCATAAATATGTAACCCTTTTTCCACCATCAAGAAGGTGCCTCTTGGTGCAATACAATTTCAAATATGAAACTCTTCTTCTATGTGATACACAATATACTCACAAGTGGAGCAGGCATCTGAGGAAACAGCCAGCAAGGCTGAGAAACACGTAGGCATATCTGTTTTTAAGAGTCTGACATACATATCAGCTCTAAAAGGTTTTAATATGCTTTAATAAATGGTGTTTTATCATATTTAAAACCCTTTTTATGTTCACATCTTTACTTCTGTGGGGCTAATTAAGTTCAGCAGAGTGCAGCTGACTCCACACCCTGGTTCAGTTAGCTGAGACACTGTGAGATCTCAGTCTGCCTCAATCAGCACACTTGGTGCTGCTTCACTTGTGAGTATATTGTGTATCACATAGAAGAGGAGATCCATATTTGAAATTTTATTGCACCGAGGATGGTAGGCGAAGGCGGAGCTACGCAACATGTGTAGCAGAGCGCTCGTGGTTTGGGAGAGCGCACGCCCTACAGATTGATGCAGAGTGTCCCCGTAGTGCTTTGCAGATTTAGAAGCACTGGGTTTGAGTACTGCATATGAGCTAAGGCACGCATCAATGACCATATTGACTGACTTACTGGGTCCCACTTGTCACGGACTGTCCTGGAAGCTTCGGCCACAGACCCCCTAAAGCAACCACTGAGCAGCCGCAAAGAGCCCAAGGCAATGGGGCCCGCACAACGAGACACAAACTGCAGGCACAGGATCCTCCCATAATCTCTATTGAGAGCAGAGTGATAGGGTAAGACGGACATATGCCAAACACTGTAACTCATTCTCCAGAGTAGGAGGTGAGCCACAAAAGGATAGCCCACGAATAGACAGCTATAGGGAGAAAGAAGAGCGTCTTTACAAGGAAGACATTTGGAGAAACAAAGTCAAGTGTGGCGGAGCTGGGTCCACATATTGGTGGGAGGTGAATTTTTAAGTTACCAGCAAGTTGAAAACAAACGGCCAGAGATAAGAGGAGCCGAGCACTCGCCAAAACATTCAGAAAAATACAGACAGCTACACAAAGGACATAGTAACAGCACCTGAAAAGATAAGTAACTTTACCATGTATTAAAATTGCATTGTCGATTTAACCCCTTAATGACCACAGCACTTTTCCATTTTCTGTCCGTTTGGGACCAAGGCTATTTTTACATTTTTGCGGTGTTTGTGTTTAGCTGTAATTTTCCTCTTACTCATTTACTGTACCCACACATATTATATACCGTTTTTCTCGCCATTAAATGGACTTTCAAAATATACCATTATTTTCATCATATCTTATAATTTACTATAAAAAATATTATAAAATATGAGGAAAAAATGGAAAAAAACACACTTTTTCTAACTTTGACCCCCAAAATCTGTTACACATCTACAATCGCCAAAAAACACCCATGCTAAATAGTTTCTAAATTTTGTCCTGAGTTTAGAAATACCCAATGTTTACATGTTCTTTGCTTTTTTTGCAAGTTATAGGGCCATAAATACAAGTAGCACTTTGCCATTTCCAAACCACTTTTTTTCAAAATTAGCGCTAGTTACATTGGGACACTAATATCTTTCAGGAATCTCTGAATATCCATTGACATGTATATATTTTTTTTTAGAAGACATCCCAAAGTATTGATCTAGGCCCATTTTGGTATATTTCATGCCACCATTTCACCGCCGAATGCGATCAAATAAAAATTTTTTTTTACTTTTTCACAATTTTTTTCACAAACTTTAGGTTTCTCACTGAAATTATTTACAAACAACTCATGAAATTATGGAATAAATGGTTGTAAATGCTTCTCTGGGATCCCCTTTGTTCATAAATAGCAGACATATATGGCTTTGGCTTTGTTTTTTGGTAATTAGAAGGCTGCTAAATGCCACTGCGCACCACACGTGTATTATGCCCAGCAGTGAATGGGTTAATTAGGGAGCATGTAGGGAGCTTCTAGGGTTAATTTTAGCTCTAGTGTAGTGTAGTAGACAACCCCAAGTATTGATCTAGGCCCATTTTGGTATATTTCATGCCACCATTTCACCGCCAAAAGCAATCAAATAAAAAAAAAATGTTCACTTTTTCAAACTTTAGGTTTTTCACTAAAATTATTTACAAACAGCTTGTTCCCTCCCCCACCCCACAATTGTCCCCGCCATCTTAAGTACTGGCAGAAAGTCTGCCAGTACTAAAATAAAAGGTATAAAAAAAATAATAATTTTTTTTAAGCATATTTACATATGCTGCTATGTAGGGTCCCCCCTTAGCCCCCAAACACCCTGATCCCCCCAAAATAGCTCCCTAACCCTCCCCCTCTGCCTTATTGGGGCCATCTTGGGTACTGGCAGCTGTCTGCCAGTACCCAGTTTGCAAATAAAAATGTTTTTTTTTTATTTTTTATTATTTGTTTCTGTAGTGTAGCTTCCCCCCCACAGTCCAATACCCCACCAGCCAAACCGATCACCAAAATAAACATATTAACCCCTTTGATCCCCACTTCTAACAAAAAAACTTTCTGTAGCGTAGTGGTTCCCACCCGCTCCCTCCCCGTGCACGCGCCCGCCCGGCCTCCCCGTGCACGTGCGCGCGTCCGTGCGCGTCCCCCCGGTCGTCCCCGCCCCCGATCCCGCCCCCCTCCGCATCACAAAGGCCATCGATGGCCGCCACCCACCTCCCACACCGGCTCCCACCCACCAGCGAACGTAGCCGTTAATGTCCGGTGCAGAGAGGGCCACAGAGTGGCTCTCTCTGCACCGGATGGCTACAAATGGTTATTGCAGGATGCCTCGATATCGAGGCATCACTGCAATAACTGGAAAGCAGCTGGAAGCGAGCAGGATCGCTTCCAGCTGCTTTCCACACCGAGGACGTGCAGGGTACGTTCTCAGGCGTTAACTGCCTTTTTTTTGAGGACGTACCCTGCATGTCCTCGGTCATTAAGGGGTTAAAGGGACACTAAACCCAAATTTTTTTCTTCTGTGATTCAGATAGAGCATGCTATTTTAATAAACTTTCTAATTTACTACTATTATCAATTTTTCTTCGTTCTCTTGCTATCTTTATTTGAAAAAGAAGGCATCTAAGCTTTTTTTTGGTTCAGGACTCTGGACAGCACATTTTTATTGGTAGATGAATTTATTCACCAATCAGCAAGGACAACCCAGGTTGTTCACCAAAAATGGGCCGGCATCTAAACTTACATTCTTGTATTTCAAATAAAGATACCAAAGAGAATAAAGAACATTTGATAATAGGAGTAAATTAGAAAGTTGCTTAAAATGCCATGCTCTATCTGAATCACGAAAGAAAAAAATTGAGTTCAGTGTCCCTTTAAGCTCTGGACAGTCATTCCATACTCTAATACAAAGAGCTGAGCTGAGGCATAAAGTGTTACAAAGCAGTGTTTGTCTTTGAATTTGCACAGAAATGAATGAAGGAGATGAAAGCCTGTGAGTTCCGCTAGTTTGCTAAAACAGAGAGCTCGGACATTCTGGTATAGCAGTCATCCATGGTGGTTGGAAGCCTGAGTTAGAAGGCAAACAGCAGGACAAAATAAGTTTTGATCTAATGAGTATGATAAACCGGGCAGGAATGGTCTTTATTTATTGCTTATGAGCCCTGTCTTGTAATACCTGGCTAATTGCTGGAAAAGAAGTGATCTATATTTTGTACAGAGCTTATTGCTTTTTTTTTTTTTTTTTTTTTAGTTAAACTTAAGAATATATTGAAATGCGGTAAATGTAAAAGCCTAAAATATTGTATGTGTTAACAAGGTTGAAATATGTGTAGCAGACAAAGTTAAACTACCTGAAGCCAAAGAGTCAGGACAATCTGTTGAAAGTTGGGGATTAGTGATGTCGCGAATAATTCGCCGGCGAATAGTTCCCGGCGAACATAGCATGTTCGCCGCAGACGGCGAACATATGCGATGTTCGGTCCGCCCCCTATTCCTCATCATTGAGTAAACTTTGACCCTGTACCTCACAGTCAGAAGACACATTACAGCCAATCAGCAGCAGACCCTCCCTCCCAGACCCTCCCACCTCCTGGACAGCATCCATTTTAGATTCATTCGGAAGCTGCATTCTTAGTGAGAGGAGGGACAGTGTAGCTGCTGCTGATTTAATAGGGAAATCGATAGCTAGGCTAGTGTATTCAGTGTCCACTACAGTCCTGAAGGATTTATCTGATCTCTGCTGTAAGGACAGCACCCCAAAAAGCCCTTTTTAGGGCTAGAACGTCAGTCTGCTTTTTTTTTTTTCCCCTGTGTAATCTAATTGTAGTTGCCTGCCTGCCAGCGTGTGTGTCAGGCTCACAGCGTATACTGTGCCCACTTGCCCAGTGCCACCACTCATATCTGGTGTAACAGTAGAGTACATTAAAAAAAACAAAACACTTTTTTGACTGTGAAATAATAGCAGACAGCTGCCAGTACCCAAGATGGCCACCAATAAGGCAGATGGGGAGGGTTAGAGAGCTGTTTTGGGGGGGGGGGATCAGGGAGGTTGGGGGCTAAGGGGGGATGCTACACCACAGCATATATAAATATGCTAAAAAAAAATATATTTTTTTTAAAAACCTTTTATTTTAGTACTGGCAGACTTTCTGCCAGTACTTAAGATGGCAGGGACAATTGTGGGGTGGGGGAGGGAAGGGAGCTGTTTGAGAGGGATGAGGGGGTCTGATGTGTCAGGTGGGAGGCTGATCTCTACACTAAAGCTAAAATTAACCCTGCAAGCTCCCTAATTAACCCCTTCACTGCTAGCCATAATACACGTGTGATGCGCAGCAGCATTTAGCGGCCTTCTAATTACCAGAAAGCAACGCCAAAGTCATATAAGTCTGCTATTTCTGAACAAAGGGGATCCCAGAGAAGCATTTACAACCATTTGTGCCATAATTGCACAAGCTGTTTGTAAATAATTTCATTGAGAAACCTAAAATTGCAAAAAAAAATATATTTTTTTTTAAATTTGATCGCATTTGGCGGTGAAATGGTGGCATGAAATATACCAAAATGGGCCTAGATCAATACTTTGGGTTGTCTACTACACTACACTTAAGCTAAAATTAACTCTACAAGCTCCCTACATGCTCCCTAATTAACCCCTTCACTGCTGGGCATAAAACACGTGTGGTGCGCAGTGGCATTTAGGAGCCTTCTAATTACCAAAAAGCAACGCCAAAGCCATATAAGTCTGCTATTTCTGAACAAAGGGGATCCCAGAGAAGCATTTACAACCAATTATGCCATAATTGCATAAGTTGTTTGCAAATAATTTCTGTGAGAAACCTAAAGTTTGTGAAAAAGTGAACAATTTTTTTTTATTTGATCGCATTTGGCGGTGAAATGGTGGCATTAAATATACCAAAATGGGCCTAGATCAATACTTTGGGTTGTCTACTACACTACACTTAAGCTAAAATTAACTCTACAAGCTCCCTACATGCTCCCAAATTAACCCCTTCACTGCTGGGCATAAAACACGTGTGGTGCGCAGTGGCATTTAGCAGCCTTCTAATTACCAAAAAGCAACGCCAAAGCCATATAAGTCTGCTATTTCTGAACAAAGGGGATCCCAGAGAAGCATTTACAACCATTTATGCCATAATTGCATAAGTTGTTTGTAAATAATTTCTGTGAGAAACCTAATGTTTGTGAAAAAGTGAACAATTTTTTTTTATTTGATCGCATTTGGCGGTGAAATGGTGGCATTAAATATACCAAAATGGGCTTAGATCAATACTTTGGGTTGTCTACTACACTACACTTAAGCTAAAATTAACTCTACAAGCTCCCTACATGATCCCTAATTAACCCCTTCACTGCTGGGCATAAAACACGTGTGGTGCGCAGTGGCATTTAGCAGCCTTCTAATTACCAAAAAGCAACGCCAAAGCCATATAAGTCTGCTATAATGGCATGTCTGGCACACAGTGTTGGGGCAAGGGTCCATCTGACCACTGATACCTGGTCTGCAAAGCATGGTCAGGGCAGGTATATCACCTACACTGCGCACTGTGAAGCAGGCCTAACCTTTACACTACCTGATCAATACAACATCATACCTGATGTTTTAAAGCACGTTATTCCAATCAATTTAGGAATGTTAGGTGATTTATGCTCTTTATGGACTAAAACCAGACTCTGCATCAACTATGTAATTTTCCATGGATCCCCCTCCGGCATGCCACAGTCCAGGTGTTAGTCCCCTTGAAACAACTTTTCCATCACTATTGTGGCCAGAAAGAGTCCCTGTGGGTTTTAAAATTCGCCTGCCTATTGAAGTCTACGGCGGTTTGCCCGGTTCGCGAACTTTTGCGGGAAGTTCGCGTTCGCCATTCGCGAACCCAAATTTTTATGTTCGCGACATCACTATTGGGGATAGAAAGCAAAAAATACAGGATAAAATAAGTGGTGGTCTAATTAATGCATATATCAAATTGTATAGGTTTGATAATTTTTTCTTTTCTCAAATGATTGTTGAATGATTGCTGAAAAAAATATTATGCTACAGGGTTTGGGTTTGGGTTAGGCACAGTGCAGCCTCCGTTATTCATTTTGGCCAAGCTAAAAGATCCCAAAATATATTGCCATTTTGCAATTCTCAAAAAGGCCAAATATTAGACTATATGTAACTACGCAGGGGAAACTCTTGGTACTAACAATTATAGAGTTGTAGAAAGTGATCAGTCTATATTAATTGCAGCCGATCTGAAGAAAAAAGGGAGAAAGAAAAAGGGAAAGAGAAAAGAAAAGAGGGAGTAAATTAAGCGGTTTGGAGTTACTGCTGAAACACTGTTAAAAGCTAAATTAAGGGGGGTGGAGCCTATTCTCATTGCGGCAAGACGTGTTTGTGTGAAGCTCATGCAGCTTGAAGGACTTTCTACTAGTTTTGCATTGTAAATATGCTATACTGATTTGTGAGCGTCTTTCCAGCCAGGTTCTGATAGATACCCAGTTCTGGGGATTAGACAGGATCTCTGCCTATGTTCTTTGAGACAGTATGCCTGGGAACCATTTTGTAACTCGCTGTGACTACGCAACATAAAGATCTCAAGTAGATGCCCCTGTGACAGCAGTGAAGCATAGGTCTGGGGCTGCCGCAATTTACCCCCCCCCCCCAAACTCTGGGGTTAAGATATCCTGCAATAGGATACCAGACTGTACACAGCAGCAATATTAAGCCTTTCTCTCTAATCGACTACGGCCTGCTCAATTATCACCAACATGGAGTATGGCAAACATATCATTAAGGAAATAACATAATTTATGTAAGAACTTACCTGATAAATTCATTTCTTTCATATTAGCAAGAGTCCATGAGCTAGTGACGTATGGGCTATACATTCCTACCAGGAGGGGCAAAGTTTCCCAAACCTTAAAATGCCTATAAATACACCCCTCACCACACCCACAATTCAGTTTAACGAATAGCCAAGAAGTGGGGTGATAAGAAAAAAGTGCGAAAGCATATAAAATAAGGAATTGGAATAATTGTGCTTTATACAAAAAAATCAAAACCACCACAAAAAAGGGCGGGCCTCATGGACTCTTGCTAATATGAAAGAAATGAATTTATCAGGTAAGTTCTTACATAAATTATGTTTTCTTTCATGTAATTAGCAAGAGTCCATGAGCTAGTGACGTATGGGATAATGATTACCCAAGATGTGGATCTTTCCACACAAGAGTCACTAGAGAGGGAGGGATAAAATAAAGACAGCCAATTCCTGCTGAAAATAATCCACACCCAGAATAAAATTTTTAATGAAAAAACATAAGCAGAAGATTCAAACTGAAACCACTGCCTGAAGTACGTTTCTACCAAAAACTGCTTCAGAAGAAGAAAACACATCAAAATGGTAGAATTTAGTAAAAGTATGCAAAGAGGACCAAGTTGCTGGTTTGCAAATCTGATCAACCGAAGCTTCATTCTTAAACGCCCAGGAAGTAGAAACTAACCTAGTAGAATGAGCTGTAATCCTTTGAGGCGGAGTGTTACCCGACTCAACATAGGCATGATGAAATAAAGATTTCAACCAAGATGCCAAAGAAATGGCAGAAGCTTTCTGATCTTTTCTAGAACCGGAAAAGATGACAAATAGACTAGAAGTCTTTCGGAAAAACTTAATAGCTTCAACATAATATTACAAAGCTCTAACAGCATCCAAAGAATGCAATGATTTCTCCTTAGAATTCATAGGAATAGGACATAATGAAGGAACCACAATTTCTCTACTAATGTTGTTAGAATTCACAACCTTAGGTAAAAAATTCAAAAGAAGTTCGCAGCACCGCCTTATCCTGATGCAAAATCAGAAAAGGAGACTCACAAAAAAGAGTAGATAATTCAGAGACTCTTCTGGCAGAAGAGATGGCCAAAAGAAACAAAACTTTCCAAGAAAGTAATATAATGACCAAAGAATGCATGGGTTCAAAAGGAGGAGCTTGAAGAGCCCCCAGAACCAAATTCAAACTCCAAGGAGGAGAAATTGACTTAATGACAGGTTTTATACGAACCAAAGCTTGTACAAAACAATGAATATCAGGAAGATTAGCAATCCTTCTGTGAAAAAGAACAGAAAGAGCAGAGATTTGTCTTTCAAGAAACTTGCGGACAAACCTTTATCTAAACCATCCTGAAGAAATATAAATCTTCCAGACTCTATAATATATCTCTCTAGATACAGATTTACGAGCCTGTCACATAGTATCAATCACAGAGTCAGAGAAACCTCTTTGACCAAGAATCAAGCGTTCAAACTCCACACCTTAAAATTAAGGTTTTGAGATCCTGATGGAAAAAAGAACCTTGAGACAGAAAGACTGGTCTTAACGGAAGAGTCCACAGCTGGCAAGAGGCCATCCGGACAAGATCCGCATACCAAAACCTGTGAGGCCATGCTGGAGCTACCAGCAGGACAAACGAGCATTCCTTAGAATATTGGAGAATACCCTTGGAAGAAGAACTAGAGGCGGAAAGATATAGGCAGGATGACACTTTTAAGGAAGAGATAATGCATCCACTGCCGCCGCCCGAGGATCCGGACAGGTACCAGGGAAGTTTCTTGTTTAGATGAGAAGCCATCAGATCTATTTCTGGGAGTTCCCACATTTGAACAATCTGAGGAAATACCTCTGGGTGAAGACCATTCGCCCAGGTGCAACGTTTGGCGACTGAGATAATCCGCTTTCCAATTGTCCATACCTGGGATATGAACCGCAGAGATTAGACAGGAGCTGGATTCCGCCCAAACCAAAATTCGAGATACTTCTTTCATAGCCAGAGGACTGTGAGTCCCTCCTTGATGATTGATGTATGCCACAGTTGTGACATTGTCTATCTGAAAACAAATGAACAACTCTCTCTTCAGAAGAGGCCAAGACTGAAGAGCTCTGAAATTGCACGGAGTTCCAAAATATTGATCGGAAATCTCACCTCCTGAGATTCCCAAACCCCTTGTGCCGTCAGATACCCCCACACAGCTCTCCAACCTGTAAGACTTGCATCTGTTGAGATTATAGTCCAGGTCGGAAGAACAAAGAAGCCCCCTGAACTAAACGATGGTGATCTGTCCACCATGTCAGAGAGTGTCGTATAATCGGTTTAAAGATATTAAGTGAGATATCTTTGAGTAATCCCTGCACCATTGGTTCAGCATACAGAGCTGAAGAGGTCGCACGTGAAAACGAGCAAAGGAGATCGCATCTGATGCGGCAGTCTTAAGACCTAAAATTTCCATGCATAAGGCTACCAAAGGGAATGATTGTGACTGAAGGTTTTGACAAGCTGAAATCAATGTTAAACTTCTCTTGTCTGACAAGGACAGAGTCATAGACACTGAATCTATTCTAGAAACCTAAAAAGGTTACCCTTGTCTGAGGAATCAATGAACTGATTGGTAAATTGATCCTCCAACCATGAACTTGAAGAAACAACACAAGTCGATTCATATGAGATTCTTCGAAAATGAGAAGACTGAGCAAGTACCCAGATATCGTCCAATAAGGAAATACCAAAACCCTGTTCTCTGATTACAGAAAGAAGGGCACCGAGAATCTTTGAAAAAAATTCTTGGAACTGAGGCTAGGCCAAACGGTACAGCCACAAAACTGGTAATGCTTGTCTAAAAAGAGAATCTCAGACACTAAAAGTGATCTGGATGAATCGGAATATGCAGATACACATCCTGTAAATCTATTGTAGACATATAATGCCCTTGCTAAACAAAAGGCAGGACAGTCCTACAGAAACTGAATGTTGGTATCCTTACATAACGATTCAATATTGATAGATCCGGAACTGATCTGAAGGAATTGACCTTCTTTGGTACAATGAAGAGATAAAATAAAACCCCAGCCCCTGTTCCAGAACTGGAACTGGCATAATTACTCCAGCCAACTCTAGATCTGAAACACATTTCAGAAATGCTGAGCCTTTGCTGTGTTAACTGGGACACGGGAAAGAAAAAAATCTCTTAGCAGGAGGCCTTAACTGAAGCCAATGCTGTACCTTTCTGAAACAATGTTCTAAAACCAGAAATTGAGAACGGAATTGATCAAAATTTCTTTGAAGAAAACGTAATCTGCCCCATACCAGCTGAGCTGGAATAAGGTCCGCACCTTCATGGGTACTTAGGAGCTGGCTATAGGTTTTCTATAAGGCTTGGATATATTCCAAACTGGAAATAGTTTCCAAACTGAAACCGCTCCTGAGGATGAAGGATCAGGCTTTTGTTCCTTATTGTGAGGAAAGGAACGAAAAATTATTATTAGACCTAAATTTACCTTAGATTTTTTATCCTTTGGTAAAAAAGTTCCCTTCCTTCCAGAAACAGTTGAAATAATAATTTATTACCCTGGAAAGAAAAGGAAAGCAAAGTTGACTTAGAAGACATATCAGCATTCCAAGTTTAATCCATAAAGCTTTTCTAGCTAAAATAGCTAGAGACATATACCTGACATCAACTCTAATGATATCAAAAGATGGTATCACCAATAAAATTATTAGCATGTTATAGAATAATAATAATGCTATAAAATTATGATCTGTTACTTGTTGCGCTAAAGCTTCTAACCAAAAAGTTGAAGCTGCAGCAACATCCGCTAAAAATATAGCAGGTCTAAGAAGATTACCTGAACATAAGTAAGCTTTTCTTAGAAAGGATTCAATTTTCCTATCTAAAGGATCCTTAAAATGAATTACTATCTACCGTAGGAATAGTAGCACATTTAGCAGGAGTAGAGACAGCCCCATAACCTTAGGGATTTTGTCCCAAAAAAACTCTAATCTGTCAGATGGCATAGGATATAATTGCTTAAACGTTTAGAAGGAGTAAAAGAATTACCCAAAATATTCCATTCCCTGGAAATTACTTCAGAAATAGCATCAGGGAGATTAAACACTTCTGGAATAACTACAGGAGATTTAAAAACCTTAATTAAACGTTTAGATTTAGTATCAAGAGGACCAGAATCCTCTATTTCTAATGCAATTAATACTTCTTTAAATAAAAAACGAATAAATTCCATCTTGAACAAATACAAAGATTTATCAGCATCAACCTCTGAGACAGAAACCTCTGAACCAGAAGAACCATTATCAGTATCAGAATGATGATGTTCATTTAAAAATTCATCTGAAAAAAGCGAAGTTTTAAAAGACTTTTATGTAAACTAGAAGGAGAAATAACAGACATAGCCTTCTTAATGGATTTAAAAAATAAAATCTCTTATGTTTATCAGGAACACTCTGAAAATTAGATGTTGACGGAACAGCAACAGGTAATGTAACAGTACTAAAGGAAATTTTATCTGCATTAATAAGTTTGTCATGACATGCAATACAAACAACAGCTGGAGAAACAGATACCAAAAATTATAGCAGATACACTTAGCTTGATAGCTCCAGCACTAGACAGCGATTTTCCTGTAGTATCTTCTGACTCAGATGCAACGTGAGACATCTTGCAACATGTAAGAGAAAAAACAACATATAAAGCAAAATTGATCAAATTCCTTAAATGACAGTTTCAGGAATGGGAAAAAAATGCCAAAGAACAAGCTTCTAGTAACCAGAAGCAATGAAAAAATAAGACTTAAATAATGTGGAGACAAAAGCGACGCCCTTATTTTTTAGCGCCAAATAAGACGCCCACATTATTTGGCGCCTAAATGCTTTTGGCGCCAAAAATGACGCCACATCCGGAACGCCGACATTTTTGGCGCAAAATAACGTCAAAAAATGACGCAACTTCCGGCGACACGTATGACGCCGGAAACGGAAAAGAATTTTTGCGCCAAAAAAGTCTGCGCCAAGAATGACGCAATAAAATGAAGCATTTTCAGCCCCCGCGAGCCTAACAGCCCACAGGAAAAAAAGAGTCAAATTTTTGAAGGTAAGAAAAAATGATTAATTCAAATGCATTATCCCAAATATGAAACTGACTGTCTGAAAAATAAGGAAAGTTGAACATTCTGAGTCAAGGCAAATAAATGTTTGAATACATATATTTAGAACTTTATAAACAAAGTGCCCAACCATAGCTTAGAGTGTCACAGAAAATAAGATTTACTTACCCCAGGACACTCATCTACATGTTTGTAGAAAGCCAAACCAGTACTGAAACGAGAATCAGCAGAGGTAATGGTATATATAAGAGTATATCGTCGATCTGAAAAGGGAGGTAAGAGATGAATCTCTACGACCGATAACAGAGAACCTATGAAATAGACCCCGTAGAAGGAGATCACTGCATTCAAATAGGCAATACTCTCCTCACATCCCTCTGACATTCACTGCACGCTGAGAGGAAAACCGGGCTCCAACTTGCTGCGGAGCGCATATCAACGTAGAATCTAGCACAAACTTACTTCACCACCTCCATCGGAGGCAAAGTTTGTAAAACTGAATTGTGGGTGTGGTGAGGGGTGTATTTATAGGCATTTTAAGGTTTGGGAAACTTTGCCCCTCCTGGTAGGAATGTATATCCCATACGTCACTAGCTCATGGACTCTTGCTAATTACATGAAAGAAAAGCTATTTTCTAAAAAGATTCCAAGCCTCGTTTGAAAAGGCGCTGAAATTGGCGTTTCAACCTAACATAGCTGAAACAGCAGAGCAAGGTTTCCAGAATGTTCCTCTTATCGAGGAGTTTAATATGACGACGATATGGGACCCCAGCGTTCCCTGCTTACCCTCCATGATCCTCTGATGGAGGCAGAAATGGATCAGGCGGAGCCTACCTGTCTGAGTGAGGCATCTGCTGTCAGAACCCCAGAGAGAGGAGCAGAGAGCCCGGCAATGATCAGTACCTGCAGCTACTTCCTGTCCCAGCGCAAAAAAACTCCCAATGATTGGCCGTAGAGATGTAAAGGGCACTTCAGCAAAGATATCACGATTCAGAACGATGTCAGCTGATCCCCACAAAGGCTACACCTCAGTCTACACTCCCCACTTTACAGGAACTAAATATTGAGATGGGCTGGTATACGGACATAACTTATTTCCCCCAAAGATCTGGAGCAGCTTATACTCAGACAGCAGTGGAGCTCCTATTTGACAGATTGCGCTCCCTGTAGTGGACTCTCTGTTTCGTCTCTCCTTACTCAATGGCCTTGCGGGGATTGTCACCTTCAGAATGTAGCGGTTGGCCCCTTAGAAATGGTGCAGAATCGATGGAGCTGCAAACAGAAAGCAGGGGTAGGCTAGAAGTCATCACACAGGACCGGTGTCAGATAAGTTCTGTTCTCACTTTATCCTCCCGGTCCCAATTCGCTCTGAGTCAAACTTCTGCCTTCCAGATGCCGACCTCTGGGTTTGATTTATGGGACTAATGTAGAGACTCGTGTTGGGATACTATCTACAATATATACTCAGATTACCATACTAGTTAAACTATTATCCTATATACTAAACTGAAGTCCATCCCTTTTTAACATATGTGCTGCCCTGACATTATCTGTTTCTTCTGGGCGCTTTTTTTAATTGTATGTTTGTTGAAATATTTAGTAAATGTAAGGATGTGCATATGAAGATCTGAACTATGAGACTGAAATTGTACATGTTACTCGTGGTTCAGGCCGGCTACACATGATATGTACAAACGGATACTGATTGCTTCATTTTATGCCGCAAGTATAATACTTAGAAGCTCCAATCTTGCTAGGTGTTGGTTTTATATACTTTACTTGAAGAGTTAGCCCATGTCTCTATTATATATATCATACTCAGCATACCATATCTACATACGTAACTCAAAGTTCTATTTAACCACCACAACAAGCCATATAACAGTTATATCTTCTGAAGTTTTAGATAAGGAGTCCTGCATGTACTGTATGTGTTCTCTCAAGCCATGGTGGTATACATCTATATCTCAATATTCACTGGGCTATTATATACTACATGGGGTTTGGATTACTAGAGATCATAAAATTATGTTGAGACCAATATTATGTTCTTTGCTTAGTGCTCTATAGCATATTATTGGCAACTACACAGTGGCTAAATTCTAGATTTGCTCTGCTACCCCCACTTAAAAAACAGGTCCTCTGAGCTATTTCTATCTTAAATTAAGCTCCTATTAGGATCTTGGATGTCTATTTCTAAAAACCCTGGGATGTAAATCATAGCTCCTTTTGTGCCTTGTACCACATCAAGTTATCCTAGTTAGATATGTCAATTGTATCCGACCCTATATAACAGGAACTTAACACTGGTAGTCTCCCACGTATTGATACCCTAGAATTTAGGTTATTTTGCTGTACTAAATGAGGATCTAAAGTGAAATACCTTAATATTCTAATCTAATTAGCGTAAAGACCATACGCTAATTTATAAGTCCTTCCACAAGGTGGCAGAATCAACCCTTGTAAACTCTAAGAGAGGCCACTAGATTGAGTGGAGATATTGTACTTTTGCTGTTACTAATATATACTGTATGTACTTTTTTAATACAGTTCATGTTAAAAATACAAAATGAGGATGTTATTAAAGGCCCAAAAGTTGTCTCTTTTGTTTAGGAAAAAACTACTATATTTTGATTATATATTGATGAGGTCTGAAAGCGGCCTCATGTGTCATCCAGGAGGGTAAATGAAGACTAGGCATTCGATTAATACACTATACCTGTGAATTTTTATTTTAGGAATATACAATGTATAAAAACTCCATACAATATGAGATTTGTATTCCATGAATGATATGTTATATTGCTACATATTTCACGTATGCCTTATTTTAATCCTCAAATAAAAACTATTATAAATAAAAGCTAAATTAAGCTAATAGATAATATTTAAGGACTGTAGTTGGGGGCAGACACGTAACACAAAGGGGTAGTTGGTACACCGACTTTAATAGTTTATTGATAAGCACTAAAATGCACTCAGTTCACAACATTTAGGCTTTAAAACTTTTTCTTTTATATGTTGCCTTTTCCTTTTCATATAATAGCAACTTAAGAGTCAGGATACTCTATAATTTATTAGTACATCACAGTAATTCACAAATATATAGGACAGCGTATGATTTCTTGTTTGTTTTAAACGATACACTTCCTTTTATTTTTGCTCCCCCACACCTTGCACTGTTTTTTATTCCTATATGGAAAAATATATGCACAGTAAAAAAAAATTAAATCACCAGGGATGCCCCCCAAACAAAAAGAGAAAAAAATAGAAATAATACTGAGCTAGCACCAGATATCAGTATGGATGCAGGTACCCCAATGACTATAATAGACTCACAAAATCTAGTGAGACAGATTACGGAGATGGTCACTCCACAATTCGATCAGTTACGCAAAGATTTTTCCCTTTTAACTTCAGAAGTAAGACAATTTTCTGCTAGAATTGCAGAAGTAGATAATAGGGTTTCAGTTCTGGAGGATCTAACTAACACACAAGATCAATTGATTAAAAGCCATGAGAAGTCCATAACGATATTACAAAACAGAATGGAAGATATGGAAGACAAGGCACGTAGAAATAACCTAAGAATTATAGTTCTGCCCGAAGCTCCAGAATAGACCTTATATAAGGGAAAGAGGTGACATGATGGAAACCTTCAAATATATGAAGGGACTTAATAAAATAGAAGCTGAAAGCATTTTTCACAAAAAAATAAATGCCAAAACAAGGGGTCACAATCTAAAGTTAGAGGGTAGCAGATTCAGGAGAAATTTAAGGAAGCATTTTTTTTACAGAAAGGGTGGTGGATTCATGGAATGAGCTTCCATTTGAGGTGGTAAACACAAAGACTGTAAAGGAATTTAAAAATGCCTGGGACATGCATAAGGCTATCCTAAGGAAAAAGTAACATGTAATATGGGTAGACTTGATGGGCCTTTTTGGTTCTTATCTACCGTCAAATTCTATGTTTCTATATATTTTGCAGCAGTAAGATTACCAGAATTGCTGGGAATCAAGAGCCCCCTACCTATAGAAAGGGCACATAGAATAGGACAGCCCCGAGAACAAGCCATAGTCAAATATGCTAGAAGAACTGTAATTATAACATTTCTCAATTTTCAAGATAAGGTGAACATCCTAAGACAATACAAAAAAGCATTCCCCCTAAAGATAAATGAGGAGACAATTGCGATATTCCAAGTTTTTCTATAGATACATCTAAAAAAAAAAAAAGGCGAGAACTAACACCAATATGTACACAGCTAATTAACAAGGGCATTCAGGCGACTGTTAATTATCCAGCAAAATTTAGGGTGGTCTACAAGTCAGAAGTAAAAATATTTGAGTCCAGACAGACAGCAAAACAGTTTATTGATAGTCTGGGATAAGGTTCAAGTCTAGTATGGTTAATCATATACCTAAAACATATAGGAAGAGTTTGACTATGACTGGTAATAAAAACAGAATTTATGCTTACCTGATAAATTACTTTCTCTTGCGGTATATCCAGTCCACGGATTCATCCTTTACTTGTGGGATATTCTCATTCCCTACAGGAAGTGGCAAAGAGAGCACACAGCAAAGCTGTCCATATAGCTCCACGCCCCAGTCATTTGACCAAAGGTTAGGAAGAAAAAGGAGAAACCATAGGGTGCAGTGGTGACTGTAGTTTAAACAAAAAATGTTATACCTGACTTAAATGCCAGGGCGGGCCGTGGACTGGATACACGGCAAGAGAAAGTAATTTATCAGGTAAGCATAAATTCTGTTTTCTCTTGCAAGGTGTATCCAGTCCACGGATTCATCCTTTACTTATGGGATACCAATACCAAAGCTTTAGGACACGGATGAAGGGAGGGAATAAGACAGGTACCTTAAAAGGAAGGCACCACTGCTTGCAAAACCTTTCTCCCAAAAATAGCCTCAGAAGAAGCAAAAGTATCGAATTTGTAAAATTTGGCAAAAGTATGCAGTGAAGACCAAGTCGCTGCCTTACAAATCTGTTCAACAGAAGCCTCATTTTTGAAAGCCCATGTGGAAGCCACTGCTCTGATAGAATGAGCAGTAATTCTTTCAGGAGGCTGCTGGCCAGCAGTCTCATAGGCCAAACAGATGATGCTTTTCAGCCAAAAGGAGAGAGAGGTAGCAGTCACTTTCTGACCTCTCCTCTTACCAGAATAGATAACAAACAAGGAAGATGTTTGTCTGAAATCCTTAGTTGCTTGTAAATAGAACTTTAAAGCACAAACTACTTCAAGATTGTGTAATAGACGTTCCTTCTTCGAAGATGGATTAGGACACAGAGAAGGAACAACTATTTCCTGGTTAATATTCTTGTTAGAAACAACTTTAGGAAGAAAACCAGGCTTGGTACGCAAAACTACCTTATCTGCGTGGAACACCAGGTAAGGTGAATCACACTGTAAGGCAGATAATTCTGAAACTCTGCGAGCAGAAGAGATAGCTATCAAAAACAAAACTTTCCAAGATAACAACTTAATGTCTATGGAATATAAAGGTTCAAACGGAACCCCTTGAAGAACTGAAAGAACTAGATTCAAACTCCATGGCGGAGCCACAGGTTTATAGACAGGCTTGATTCTGACTAAAGCCTGAGCAAACGCTTGAACGTCTGGTACCTCTGCCAGACGCTTGTGTAACAGGATAGACAAAGCAGATATTTGTCCTTTTAAGGAACTAGCTGACAATCACAATCCTTTCTCCAATCCTTCTTGGAGAAAGGACAATATCCTGGGAATCCTAATCTTACTCCATGAGTAACCCTTGGATTCACACCAACAAAGATATTTCCGCCATATCTTATGGTAGATTTTCTTGGTGACAGGCTTTCTAGCCTGAATCAGAGTATCTATAACTGACTCAGAGAACCCACGCTTTGATAGGATTAAGCGTTCAATCTCCAAGCAGTCAGACGTAGAGAAACTAAATTTGGATGCTTGAACGGACCCTGTATTAGAAGATCCTGCCTCATTGGCAGTGTCCATGGTGGGACAGATGACATGTCCACTAGGTCTGCATACCAAGTCCTGCGTGGCCACACAGGCGCTATCAGAATCACCGAAGCCTTCTCCTGCTTGATTCTGGCAACCAGACGCGGGAGGAGAGGAAACGGTGGAAAAACATAAGCCAGATTGAAGGACCAAGGCGCCGCTAGAGCATCTATCAATACCGCCTTGGGATCCTGGGACCTGGACCCGTAGAGAGGAAGTTTGGTGTTCTGACGGGACGCCATCAGATCCAACTCTGGGGTGCTCCATAGCTGAGTCAGCTGGGCAAATACCTCCGGGTGGAGTTCCTACTCCCCCGGGTGAAAAGTCTGACGACTTAGAAAATCCGCCTCCCAGTTGTCTACTCCTGGGATGTGAATTGCTGAGCGATGGCAGGAGTGATCCTCCGCCCACCTGATTATTTTGGTTACTTCCGTCATCGCTAGGGAACTCTTTGTTCCCCCCTGATGATTGACGTAAGCTACAGTCATGATGTACAACCACCAGAGAAGAGAATCTCTGGTCTCCTGGTCCAACTGAATTTGAGGAGACAAATCTGCATAATCCCCATTCTACTGTTTGAGCATGCATAGTTGCAGTGGTCTGAGGTGTATCCGAGCAAAAGGGACTATGTCCATTGCTGCTACCATTAGTCCGATTGTCTCCATGCACTGAGCTACAGATGGCCGAGGAATGGAATGAAGAGCTCGGCAAGTAGTTAACAGTTTTAACTTTCTGACCTCCGTCATAAATAATTTCATTTCTACCGAGTCTATCAGGGTTCCTAGGAATGGAACTCTTGTGAGGGGGGAGAGAGAACTCTTTTTGACGTTCACCTTCCACCCGTGAGACCTCAGAAAGGCCAATACAATCTCCATGTGAGACTTGGTACTTTGGAAAGTCGACGCCTGAATTAAGATGTCGTCTAGGTAAGGCGCCACTGCTATGCCCCGCGGTCTTAGAACCGCCAGGAGGGACCCTAGCACCTTTGTGAAAATTCTGGGAGCAGTGGCCAACCCGAAAGGAAGAGCCACAAACTGATAATGCTTGTCCAGAAAGGCGAACCTGAGAAACTGGTGATGATCTTTGTGGATAGGAATGTGCAGATACGCATCCTTTAGATCCACAGTAGTCATATATTGACCCTCCTGGATCATTGGTAAGATTGTCCGAATGGTCTCCATCTTGAATGATGGGACTCTGAGGAATTTGTTTAGAATTTTGAGATCCAGGATTGGTCTGAAAGTTCCTTCTTTTTTGGGAACCACAAACAGGTTTGAGTAAAACCCCAGTCCTTGTTCTGCAATTGGAACTGGGTGGATCACTCCCATTGTATGTAGATCTTCTACACAGCGTAAAAACGCCTCTTTCTTTGTCTGATCTATAGACAGACGAGAAATGTGGAACCTTCCCCTTGGAGGAGAGTCCTTGAATTCTAGAAGGCATCCCTGGGCTACAATCTCTAATGCCCAAGGATCGTGTACATCTCTTGCCCAGGCCTGAGTGAAGAGAGAGAGTCTGCCCCCTACTAGATCCGGTCCCGGATTGGGGGCTACCCCCTTCATGCTGTCTCGGTGGCAGCTGCAGGCTTTTTGGCCTGTTTACCCTTATTCCAGCCCTGGTAAGGTTTCCAGGTTGCCCTGGGTTGTGAAGCGTTACCCTCTTGCTTTGCAGCCGGAGAGGATGAAGCGGGGCCGTTCCTGAAATTCCGAAAGGAACGAAAATTAGCTTTATTCTTTGTCCTGAGGGAGAGCATGGCCTTTTCCCCCGGTGATATCTGAAATAATCTCTTTCAATTCAGGCCTGAAGAGGGTCTTTCCTTTGAAAGGGATGTTCAAAAGCTTGGATTTAGATGACACATCGGCCGACCAGGACTTTAGCCATAGCGCCCTGTGCGCCAAAATGGCGAAACCTGAATTTTTCGCCGCTAACTTAGCGATTTGGAAAGCAGTGATAAAAGAATTAGCTAGCTTTAGAGCCTTAATTCTATCCATAATTTCCTCATATGAGGTCTCTGTCTGGAGCGAGTCTTCCAGCGCCTCAAACCAGAAAGCCGCTGCAGTAGTTACAGGAATAATGCAGGCAATAGGTTGGAGAAGAAAACCTTGTTGAACAAAAATTTTCTTAAGTAAACCCTCTAACTTTTTATCCATAGGGTCTTTAAAAGCACAACTGTCTTCAATTGGTATGGTTGTGCGTTTAGCAAGTGTAGAAACAGCGACCTCCACCTTAGGGACCGACTGCCACGAGTCCCGCACAGGGTCAGGTATGGGGAACATTTTCTTAAAAACAGGAGGGGGAACAAGGGAATACCTGGTCTATCCCACTCCCTAGTAATGATATCCGCAATCCTCTTAGGGACCGGAAACGTATCCGTGTAAACAGGGACCTCTAGGTACTTGTCCATTTTACACAATTTCTCTGGGATCACCAAAGGGTCGCAGTCATCCAGAGTAGCTAATACCTCCCTAAGCAAAACGCGGAGGTGTTCTAGTTTAAATTTAAAAGCCAATGTATCTGAATCCGTCTGAGGAGGAACCCTTCCTGAATCAGAGATTTCTCCCTCAGACATCAAATCCCTCGCTCCCACTTCAGAGCGTTGTGAGGGTATATCGGATACGGCTACCAAACAAAGCGTCAGAATGCTCATAATCTGTTCTTAAAACGGAGCTATCACACTTTGCAGGGAACACGGGCAGTTTAGATAAGAAGGCTGTAAGAGAATTATCCATGACTGCCGCTAAGTCTTGTAATGTAAAAGGGTTAGGCGCACTAGAGGTACTAGGCGTCGCTTGCACGGGCGTAACTGGTTGTGACACTTGGGGAGAGGCAGACGGGCTACCCTCGTTACCTTCAGTCTGAGAATCATCTTGGGCCACATTCTTAAGTGCAACAATATGATCTTTAAAACGTATAGACATATCAGTACAAGTGGGACACATTCTGAGAGGGGGTTCCACCATGGCTTCTAAACACATTGAACAAGGATTTTCCTTATTGTCAGACATGTATAACAGACTAGTAATATACACTAGCAGGCTTGGAAATTACTTTAATCAAATAAAAAACACAATTTGGAAAAAACGTTACTGTGCCTTTAAGTGAGAAAAAGAGTACACAATTTTACAAAACAGTGAAAAATGCATCAATCTTTCTGAAATTTTCACAGTATGTAGCTAAAGCCTTAATAAGCAGCCTAACGCCAACACCCGGTTAAATTACTACAGCACCTTGCCATAGCCTTGCTGTGGGCCTACCTGCCCTTAGGGATCAGATTTGGGGGAATATAGCTTCTTTTAGGCCCTCAAACATCAGCAGGACCCTCCATGTGAAACACCATGAATTTCTCTGCAATTCTAAGTGCGCATCTGAGGCGCGAAATTAGGCCCCTCCCACTCTACTCCGGAGCTGTGAGGCCTAGTAAATCACTCCTAAGTGACTAAAAAACAGCCATGTGGTAATAACCCCAGAAAGAACCCCAAAAGGGCTTTCAAAGTGTCTTGCAAAACGATTTTTCCTTAGCCAAACAATCGATTGCCCTGAATAAGTGCCAACCAGTATATTAGCCCTATTGTGTAAGCATTCAATTCCTTACTAAGTCTGTGAACATAGCTTACCCTCCCCTCATGGGGATCTTGTCAGTCTCTTCTAGCATTATCTCAGTCTTGTCTAGAAATAAATGACTGAACATACCTTATTGCAGCTCACACTGCAAACTGTTCCCCCCAACTGAAGTTTTCTGGTACTCCTCAGTCCTGTGTGGGAACAGCAGTGGATTTTAGTTACAACATGCTAAAATCATTTTCCTCTCAGCAGAAATCTTCATCACTTTTCTGCTAGAGAGTAAATAGTACAAGCCGGTACCATTTAAAATAACAAACTTTTGATTGAAGATAATAAAACTACAATTCTAACACCACATTCACTTTACACTCCCGAGAGAGATCCTAGTGCTTAGAGCCGGCAAAGAGAATGACTGGGGGGTGGAGCTATATGGACAGCTTTGCTGTGTGCTCTCTTTGCCACTTCCTGTAGGGAATGAGAATATCCCACAAGTAAAGGATGAATCCGTGGACTGGATACACCTTGCAGGAGAAATGTTATATATATGTCAATGGTAAAGAATTTTTTTATTTTCATTTTTAATATGATAAAGTTTTATATCAAGAATGAATACGATATTCACGAGTCCTTGAGTCAAAGTTTCCTTTTTTTGGCTCTTTTTCTCCCTCCCCCTCTCCTGTTTCCCCCTCTGCCTTCTCCCCCCTCCCCCTACGGTGTTACATCTTGTATGTTTTATTGTACTGTATATGCTAGATGGGTAAAACAGGGTTGAATATTGTTTCCTGGAATCTGGGGGGTATAACCTCACCCATTAAAAGGAAACGGATTATAAGTTCTCTTCAAAAATACTCACCAACATCGCTGTTATTCAGGAAACACACTTAAGTAGTATGGAAGTGAATACATTAAAAATTAAATGGGTGGGAGAAATTATCGCTACACCATGCAGGGGGAGGAGCAAATGAGTAGCATGTCTCTTTAATAAAAAATTGGAATATAAAATCCTGACATAGGTACTAGACGAGGAGGAAAGGTTTATTATTGTACAAATAGAGATTTAGGGAAAGAGATATACCATATGTAATGTTTATGGACCAAACTATTTAGATGAGAGATTCTGGAGTAGGCTAATGCTAAAATTAACACCATATGCTGAGTCATACCTAATTCTGGCTGGGAACTATAATATGACCATGGATCCAAAACTAGATAGAATGAGTAAAAGATATAGCAGGCAATATAACAAGGAAGCTAAAATACTCTCCAATATATGTAAGATTTTAAAATTAAAGGATATTTGGTGGATCCACAATCTGGATCAAAGATTATATACCTGCGAGTCCAAAACACATAAGACATTCTCTAGAATTGACATGTTTCTGGCTAGTGAGAAATTGCTACATATGGAATTAAGAACAAAAATAAACTATATATATATATATATATATATATATATATATAAATATCCAAAAACTGTGAGCACTCACCAGGACTTAACACTTTAAAGCAATCACAGCTTTATTTTAACAAAGTGACGTTTCGAGGATTCTAACCTCGTCCTCAGACTTTACAATTGTGTACATACCTCATTTCTTTTAAACCCTCCACCGACTATCACCGCGATACCGGAAGTCACCCGGCGTCCTGTGCGCAAAACTGCGCATGTCCAGAGCGTCGGCATGGCAACCGGCCGCGGTGTACACTAAAAACAAAAATGTGAATACAAATGGTTACAATACAGAGCTATTCAATTGTTGCAATATTCTCAATGTACTTAACATCCTAACAATGCGTACTATTATCTATTTCTAGAGTTGTATAACTAAAGCACTTAACATCCCAACGATGCGTGTTAATATCCATTTCAAAAGTTACATAACTATTTATATCTATAAAGCTGGGAATTGGTATGGACTTAATTCCTAGTCTTATATCAAACCTACCACTACGTATGGCTGTGTTAGCAATCATAATACAATGTTCAGATTAATACTAACATAAGACTCCCTAAACTTATTGCTTATTATTTCCAATACTATTCTAATTGCCACTATAGTATTATAAGTAGGAATCTATTTCATAAATAACAGTGCCAGTCCAGGTTGGTATTCAAACCTCCGGGCACCAAAGTGCCCAGATTGAAGATCCACCTGGACTCGCACTGCAACAGGAGTCTATCTCTATCACCCCCCCTAGTCGGGGGTGGAATGTGATCTATGATCACGTATCTCAAGTCAGCAACCGTATGGCCAGTCAGCGCAAAATGTCGTGCCACGGGTTGGTCAGACCCCTTGTTTTTTATGGCCAGTCGAATGGCTGCACGATGATTGGCCATACGGGTGCGCAAGTCATCAATAGTCTTCCCAACATAGAATAACCCACACGGACAGTGTAATAAATACACTATATGTGTCGTCGTGCAGGTTACTCTATGTCGGATAGTATATCTACGATTGGTGGTAGGATGAACAAAGAATTTTGCGTTAGACAAACCGCTACATGTAGTGCATCCCGCACACTTATAGCATCCAGGTTTTTTAGTCTGTAGCCAGTTAGATTTTTCATAACACTGTACAGGGTCAACCTTCACCAGAATGTCCCGTAGAGAACGTGATCTTCTAAAGCCTACTTGTGGGTATCTGGAACCCTTGAATGGCAGATTTTTATCACTTTCCACGATATTCCAGTTCTTTTTTACCAGTCTTTGTAGGTTCTGCTTGTCTGAAGTGTAAGTGGTCGTAAGTATCATCCTTCTCTCTTTATCCCCTTTTGGCACAGTTCGTAAAGCTGTGTCTTGATCCATGGAGGCAAATTTCTGGAAGTGTTGGTTGATCTGTTTCTCTTGGTAGCCCCTCTGTAAGAATCGTGTTTTCATTTCTATCAACTGTTGCTGGGCATTACTCTGTTTGCTGTTATTTCGCATAACCCGCTTAAATTGAGAGATAGGTAGAGCCTTCTTTAATGATGGAGGATGGCAGCTAGTAGCCTCCAACAATGAGTTCCTATCCGTCTCCTTTTTGTACAAAGTTGTACCCAACATACCATCTTCCATAAATATTCGCAGGTCGAGGAAATCTACTGATGTAGAACTTTTGGTCATCTTGAATTGTAGATTGGGATTAATGGTGTTTAATACACTATGCCAATCATCTAATTCTTCCTCCGTACCTGACCATAGAATGATCAAATCATCTATGTAGCGTTTGAAATATTTAATGTGTTGGTGTAGAAATAGATCCGTATCTCTTTCTTCAAATTCCGCCATAAATAAATTGGCGTACGATGGGGCCATGTTCGACCCCATCGCCGTCCCTTGTAGTTGTAAAAAGAATGATTTCTCGAACTTGAAGTAATTTCTACTGAGGCAAAGATCCAATAATTCCAGGATTAACTCTACTGGTGGTCCCACGTATGGGTATCGGTTCAATTGTTTGCGAACTGCCACCATCCCCTGATCGTGTGGGATGGAAGTATACAGACTAACAACATCCAATGTTGCCAGTATGATAGGTTGATTGATTGTGGGAAACGATTTGATCTCTTTGATCAGACTAATAGAGTCCAACAGAAACGAAGGCATATTGCGGACACATGGTTGGAGTATACTATCCAGAAATACTGCTAACGGTTGTAAGAGGGATCCTATGGAGGACACGATAGGTCTGCCCGGTGGGCGGTTTGGGTGCTTGTGGATCTTCGGCAGTGTATAGAAAGCAGGAACCCTTGGAAACTTCACTTCCATAAAGTTCCTTTCTTGTTTCGTCAACCAGCCATTCCCAAATGCTCGATCCAAAACTTCATCTATTTGTTTCTTGAACAATATAGTAGGATTATAGGTCAGTTGTTTATATGTAGCCGTGTCACTCAGCTGGGAGAGTATTTCTTGCTGGTAATAAGTATAATCCATTATGACCAGTGCGCCTCCCTTATCGGCCTCCCTAAAGATCAGATCTTTATTTGTGCTCAAGTTATCCAGTGTCCTCTTCTCTTCTTTGGTCAAGTTGTTTCTGCAATCTGATTTCACCGATGTACACATTTTATCTGTGTCATCCAATAGTAGTCTACTATATGTTTTGATACTAGGATTTGTACTTGAACAATCATAAGTGCTTTTAGGTTTTAATTTTGGAATGTTAGCAGTTTCCACAGTAGTATCCCCAAGTCCCATGCCAAAATGCTCCTTGAGTCTTAAGTTCCGTTCAAACTTTTGCATATCTATATACATATCAAAGGGTTTGTAGAAAGCTGTTGGGATGAATGACAAGCCTTTATTTAGTATCTTGATCTCCAATGTTGACAGCTGGTATGAGCTGAGGTTGATTACTATGTCATTTATTACATTCTGCGTTTGGCTCTTGGTGGTCTTCCCCTTACCACCCCCTCTCCTGATGTGCGTCCGATGCCTGCCAAGTTTTTTGATCTCGTGGTAATCCCTCCATCGATTGATCTCTGTGATGTTTCAGTAGATGTTATCCCATCTGAGTCAGTGCTATTGCCAGAAGAATCTATTGTGGTCATATTTCTTGGTTTGTAGAATCTTGGTCTCCTAGGTCTGTTTTCAAAGGTCCTCTGTCTTTCCTCTGCTGAGAGTAACCACCTATAGACCTTTTTCTCTTTGTAGTCAGATTCTACAGCATCCCACTTGCGATTCTTAAAAGTTAGCAATTCTGTTTCAAAATCCTGTACTTGTTTGGTTAATTTTTCTAACCATTTATTTTCTTGGTCCGCTTCTAGTGTTGTCATATGTGTGAATTCAAATTGTTGTATTTCGACATCGACTTTATCTAATAACATTCTCACTTCTTCAATGACCAGAAGCATCAAATCTAGAGCGCATTTATTTAAAATGCTGCACCACTTAATGCAAAACGCAGGATTGTTCCTGCCTATAGTAGGAATGTTCTTCACTCTGAATCCTCTAGGAATAAAGAGTTTCCTATGATAATCTGATAAGAAAGTTCCATGCAATGTTAAATCAATCTTTCTTTTTTTCAGTTTCAATAATTTTGCATATATGTGGGAGGGCTGTTCCTTTAAATCTCTATTGGGAACAGTGGCAAATCGAATTCTATTGGCATCATCTTCTGTGTAGTTAAATGTAGTAGCGCCTTGCACATTCTCATCTGGAGTCTCCATTTCACCCAGTGCTGTAGCTAAAGGCTCTATATTGTAATCCATCATGTATGGTGTATAAAAAAAACCACTACCGGTTTAAATCAAAGGAATAGTCAGAGGTAGGGAAATCTGATAGTTCAGGGTGCCAGAGTTAAACCGTAGTACACAAAATTCCAAATGAACTCTGCACTCACTCCACTGTACAACCGCCCAGGGTGCATCCAATGCCACAGCGTGCCTTCACAAACACACTTAAGTAGTATGGAAGTGAATACATTAAAAATTAAATGGGTGGGAGAAATTATCGCTACACCATGCAGGGGGAGGAGCAAATGAGTAGCATGTCTCTTTAATAAAAAATTGGAATATAAAATCCTGACATAGGTACTAGACGAGGAGGAAAGGTTTATTATTGTACAAATAGAGATTTAGGGAAAGAGATATACCATATGTAATGTTTATGCTAAAATTAACACCATATGCTGAGTCATACCTAATTCTGGCTGGGAACTATAATATGACCATGGATCCAAAACTAGATAGAATGAGTAAAAGATATAGCAGGCAATATAACAAGGAAGCTAAAATACTCTCCAATATATGTAAGATTTTAAAATTAAAGGATATTTGGTGGATCCACAATCTGGATCAAAGATTATATACCTGCGAGTCCAAAACACATAAGACATTCTCTAGAATTGACATGTTTCTGGCTAGTGAGAAATTGCTACATATGGAATTAAGAACAAAAATAAACTATATATATATATATATATATATATATAAATATCCAAAAACTGTGAGCACTCACCAGGACTTAACACTTTAAAGCAATCACAGCTTTATTTTAACAAAGTGACGTTTCGAGGATTCTAACCTCGTCCTCAGACTTTACAATTGTGTACATACCTCATTTCTTTTAAACCCTCCACCGACTATCACCGCGATACCGGAAGTCACCCGGCGTCCTGTGCGCAAAACTGCGCATGTCCAGAGCGTTGGCATGGCAACCGGCCGCGGTGTACACTAAAAACAAAAATGTGAATACAAATGGTTACCTAGAAATAGATAATAGTACGCATTGTTAGGATGTTAAGTACATTGAGAATATTGCAACAATTGAATAGCTCTGTATTGTAACCATTTGTATTCACATTTTTTTTTTTTTTTTTTTTTTTTTAAACTTTTATTTATACCACATGAGGGAGAAGTAGGCATAAAAAATGGAAAAACAATAACAGCATTGAATTGCAGTACATACAAAGAAAGTAAGTACATCACAACCCATACAGGGCTTAGGCCCCTTCATCATATAAAGAAGTTCCTTTAAGTGTGGTTCAATAGCCCTGCATCAGGGCGTCTTAAAAGTCAAAGTTCATGCCTCCTCTCCTCACCTTTTTCCTCTTTTCCTTTAAATATTTTCAATAAACAACAACAATAAACAAGAGAAAGAAAACAAAATCAAACAAAATCAAACAATCAAAGAAATAAATAAGAAAATAGAGGGAGAGGGGGGGGGGAGTGCCACCAGAGACTGTGGCATCCCTTACTTACCCGGAGCTCCCCTGGACCGCCAGCCGTATCTTGGTGTACTGAGATAGTAGGTATGAGGGGCAGATTATGTTGGAATGTACCTGTCTATTGTGCGGTTATGTTAGAAAAACACCACTTCCCCCTAAGGTTTTCCTTCAAGATGAAATCACTGCTTCTAAACGGGTATAGGACACGCTCCCTGACAGCATCTGGTAGGTGTAGTAGATATGGTTCCCATTTCTTTATATACTTAGCTATCCTTTGTTCGACGTTTCCCCTAACATCCGCTTGTTCTATGAGCATCTGGGTGTGTATCTTGGTAAGTAGCTTTTGGAAGGGTGGGGAAAGGTTATCTGCCCAGTGTTGTAAGATCATTTGCTTTGCAGTCAATATAGATATAGAGACAAAAGTGTCATAGGGGCTGACAGCGTGTTCTGGAAGCAGAAACAGAACTCTTTGTGCCGAAAGGTGGACTCGAGTTTTGGTGACTTTAGAGAGCCAGTAGGTTAGTTTACCCCAGAACCACTGTAGCTTAGGGCAGTCCCAGAATAGGTGAATCCAGTCAGGATTCGCATGGTTACACTTAACACATACATCTTGTGCTCCTGGGATCCATTTGGCCCTGAGAGCTGGAGTAATGTAGGCTTGTTGCAAAATTTTGGTATGTGTCTCTCTTAGGTTTGCTGATAAGGTAATAGATCTAACTTTTGTTAAACTGTTTAGGAGCCCTTCATCATCAATCTGTATGTTTCTACATCTGGACCATTTTGATGCTAGTTTTTGGGTGGTAAGGGTGTCAAAGTGTCTTAATACTAGGTTATATGTGTTTGCCAGCCCGTAGGAACCCTGTTTAGCCAGTGAGCATAGTGCAGTCAGGTTATTGTTTTCTGTGTGTAGGAGACCATCAGTTTTTAATTGTGTGACATAGTGCCTACACTGTAAGTATGCAAATCTATGTGTGTTTGGGAGCGAGTATGTATTTTTTAAATCTTGAAAGGAGTGGATCGTAAGAGTAAGGGGGTTAAATAGTTGCCCGATTTTGGTAAGACCCTTTTCCTGCCACATCCGAAACACTTCAGTAGTGTATCCAGGCAAGAAGGAGAGATTGCCCTGAATTGGGAGGAATTTGCTAGCAGTAAATTGTATACCCCATAACTTGCCCAGCTTGGCCCATACTCTCAATGGGTCTCTAAATAAAATATGTTGTTGGATTTTTAAGGGTAAAGAGTTAGGCCTGGCGTGTGGCAGGAAGGCTAGGTGCATTGGGTATATTATGCTAGACTCTAAGGTAGGGGTCGTAAATTGTCCATTCCCTGTCAGCCAGTCTAGTACTACTTTAGTGAGGGTCGCCCAGTTATACCAGGCAATGTTTGGAAGGCGTAATCCTCCCTTCTCATATGGCATGGCTAAGGTCAATCTATTTATTCTTTGTTTCTTACCTTGCCAGATGAATTGACCTAGTGCAGATTGAAGTGTTTTAGTGTCTTTATGAGTTAGCAATAAGGGTAGCATTTGTAAGGGGTAGAGTATCTTGGGTAGAGCTATCATTTTAAAAAGATGTATTCTGCCAGTCAATGACAGTGGAAGTCCGCTCCATCCCTGCAGTGAGTCTCTAACAGTCTGAATCATCTTACCTATGTTTAGGGGGTATAGTTTGGAGGGGTCGACGTGTACTTGTATACCCAGGTATTTAAACGTGCCCTCTGTCACCTTGAGTCCACTGTTTAGTAGTATGTTATGTGTAGTGTTTTTAAGCCAAGTTAACTCTGATTTATCCCTATTAATTTTATAACCGGAGAATGATCCGAAGCCGTCAATAATTTCAATAAGTTTGGGTATATTGACCTCTGGGTTGCCTATAAACAAGAGGAGATCGTCAGCGTAAAGCGAAAGATGTTGTTTAATTCCGTTAATCTCTAGTCCCTCACTGTGCTGTCGAATGTAGCAAGCCAAGGGTTCTATGGCCAAGTCGAAGAGGAGGGGCGACAGGGGGCATCCCTGTCGGGTTCCCCTCTGTAGGGCAAAGGAGGGAGATAATCCACCATTGATAATCAGTGAGGCTTTGGGGGCTGAGTATAGCTTTTGGATAAGGGTAAAAAAGGCGCCCGTGACACCAAATTGTGTCATGGAGGAGTATAAATGGTCCCACTCAATTCTATCAAAAGCCTTTTCGGCGTCTAACGCCAAAAGGCAAGCATCAGGCAAGGTAGAGTCTGTGTCTGAGTGGGTACCGTACCAGTAATGAGCGGACACCGCCAATGTCTTTCTAAGATTTACTACAGAGGAGCGTCCAGTAATGAATCCCGTTTGGTCTGGATGCACCAACGAGGGTAGGACAGTAGCCAGTCTGTTAGCTAGTATGGTCGTTAGTAGTTTATAGTCGCTGTTAAGCAACGAGATGGGTCTGTAGGAAGGGGTGAGTGTGGGGTCCCTGTCTGGCTTAGGGATAATACAAATATTAGCTTCAGTAAAGCGACAGTTGGGGCGAGTGTCATGCAGTAGGTATTCTGTGTATAGGGATGCTAATATGGGGCTAACCTCCTTTTCTAGAATCTTATAATACTCTGCTGGCAGCCCATCAGGGCCTGCCGCTTTGTGTAGTTTGAGTCGCTTAATCCCCCTAGAAACTTCCTGTTGGGATATTGGGGCATTTAAATTTTCTCTCTGTTCATCTGTGAGGGAGGGAACTACAAGGTCTCTCCAGAACGCAGTTTTTCTTCTTGTTGGGAATATAAAGTTTGATAATATTTGACAAATTCAATCAGTATCTCTTCAGTCTGTGTTGTCAGTCCCGATGCCGTCCGAATAGCAGTAATGAATGACTTAGGATTGTGGGCTTTGACTAAGTTGGCTAGCAATTTGCCCGCTTTGTTACCATGTCTGTAGAAGTGTCCTTGTCTGTAGATAGTGTGTCTATGGTCTTGTAGCTCTAAAAAGGTGTCTCTGATTCTCTTTAGATCATAATATGTTTGTCTCGTTATATGGGAGGGTTTAGAAAGATAGTGGTTGTATGCTTCTGTTAGTCGCGTTAAGAGGTCACTGTCCGTCTGTCTGGAAAGTTTATTGGTATGCGCCACAAAGGCAGTAATATGGCCCCTCAGAACTGCCTTAGAGGTATGCCATAAGAGATCTAGGTTATCTAAATGTTGGTTATTATCTGAGAGATAGTGCGTCCATGCCTGTGTAAGACACTGACGGAAGCCTATATTATTATACAGGTGGGAGGGGAATCTCCATGATTTACTTGATTGGTTATGCTTTACCGGTTGCAATTTTATATGTATTGGGGCATGATCTGATATCGTGACTTGACTTATTGTGGGGGAATGAATTTGGGGTGACAAAGCAGCCGAGGTCAGGAAGAAATCAATGCGTGATAAGGTACCATGTGACTTAGAAATGCAGGTATAGTCTCTCTGGTCTGGATTATGTATTCTCCATACGTCTGTCAGGCCTAGTGTTTCCTTGAATGTGTGCATTAGTCGGGTCTCCCTTTTATATCTGGATATGTCCTTATTGGTTGTAGCCCCTAGGGAAGGGTCCCTAAATCTATCCAGTGGGAGTGTTTGTGCTAGGTTAAAATCTCCTCCAAATATTAGAAGTGGGGTGTTGTAAGTAGCTAGTTTCGCTAGTAAGCTTGTCCAGAATGTAGGGCTATATGCATTAGGGCCATAGACATTACACAGAATATAGGTAGTAGTTTGAATACGCATTGTTGTAATTAGGTATCTGCCTCCACTGTCAACCTCCGTATCTGTGAAGGAGATCGGTAGTCCCTTCCTAACCAGGACCGCCACTCCTCTTTTCCTACCCTCTGTTGGTGTGTAGAGAATTTGACCCACCCATCTAGATTTAAGTTTCTCATGTTCACTGGCAGACAGTCTAGTTTCCTGAATCAATGCTATGTCAGACCTAAGTGTGTTGAGATGTTGGAGTATCATGCTCCTCTTCGCTGGGGAAGTTATCCCTCCCACATTCCAAGAGGTAACCTTATAATTTATTGCCATGATGGAGTATTGATAATATGGGGCATGCTAGCCACCAAATGGGGGGCTCCATAAAGTTGTCTATTGTGGATGATTGTATGTGTATGAGGTGAGTGCGGGTAATAAAACTCACTGTGGATGTTAGACCTTGTAACTGCCAGCGGCTGACGAGTCCGTAGGTACCCCGGGTTTAATCTGAGAGAGAAAGGAGGAACAGTCATTAGCAATATTTCACAAGGCATACATGATGGCAATTTATCAGTACAATACAAGTCATATCTCCCGCGTCCCACAGGTTGGGCCGTGGTACAGGAGGTATTAGAGCCGAAAAACGAGAACATTCTTACTCTTTGGTCAACTTTATCCCCTCCGCATATGGCATATGGGGTGCAGCCGTTATAAGCGGTACAAGGAGAGGGGGGGGCATTTATGGGGGGAGTATCTCTCTTAGGTATCTGAGCATTATCCTGAGGGGTCAGATATAGTGTGATGGACGTAGGGGGGCGGTTAGACACGAAATTTACATTCCCTTCAACTAGCAGCAAGGCAGGTAGATTTGTAAACAGATTTGGCATTATGCGTATCAAATGCCGCCCAATAGGGAGGAGGGTATGCAGGGCCATATATGCGTTATTTCCAGTTATAGGCATGTAGTCCATAGGGGACCACATACCCGCAGGGATATTAAAAGTTGGGGGCATAAGAGGTGGCCACATCGTAGGCAAAACAGAACATAAGGGTAACATAATGGCATGGTATAGTAGCATAGTGTAAACAGATATGGCAAGTAGTGCAGTAGTAGCATAAAACCAGAAACAAATCTGACACTGTGTGTGCCAGAAGTCGCTCAATGATGATAGGCAATGCAGGGCCATATATTCATTGTATTGTGCTATAGGCATGTAGTCCAGAAGGGACCATGCATTCATGAGGATAGCAAAGGCTGGGAGCATAAGGGGCGACTGTATTGTGGGCAAAACAAAACATAAGGTGAACATAATAATGTGACATAACAGTATAATATAAACAGTTGTGGCAGGTAGTGCAGTAACAGTAATAAACCATATTAACTGTAGAGGTATAAATTTTTCAGTCCATTCCACTCCCCAATTGTATGGGGGAGCGGTGAAGGGCATAACTTCTTGTAAAATTAATGCCAGAAGATGGCTCCGGGTATGAGTGCCCTTCCATGGTATTCTTTCTGTTCTGGAGATCATCCAGGAGTCTCTCCTTCCATGGGAGAGCATTGGTAGTATGAGATTGTCCATAGTAAGACAAAAAAGGGTTAGGAGATAGTTGTGCTTGGTCAGCGAACAGCACTCTGTTCCTCTGCATCCAGATACACCTGCAGTTCTTTAGGGGTGCGAAAGAACCTAGGTCCGGCCGGCGTCTGCAGCCTCAACTTGGCAGGGTATAACAAGGAGGCCTGTCTTCCTTCCTTATAGAGGCGGGAGCAGAGAGGGGCGAAATCCTTGCGTAACTTGGTTACTTCTGTGGAGAAGTCCTGAAAGATCAAGAGTTTTTTGCCTTCAAACATTAGGTCTCCTTTGTGGGCACGGTAAGCTCGCAGGAGTGCAAGCTTTTCCTGGTAGTTGAGGCACTTGAAGATTGTTTGGCGGGGTTTGGAGTTGGAAGTTTCCAGGCCGTTGTCTGGGCCTATTCGGTGTGCTCTTTCTATATCAAAAGGAAGGTGGTCTGGATTTATCCTGAGTATTTTAGGAAGAGTCATTGCTGTAAATTCTAGGAGATCTTTACCTTTCACAGATTCAGGTAATCCTACTATTCTGAGGTTATTTCTCCGACTGCGGTTTTCCAAATCCTCCACTTTTTCTTGTAGAGCTTGGTTTTGGCGTAAGAGTTGTCGCACAGATGTGGTGGTAGATTCTTGTCGGTCTTCCACATCAGAGATACGCTGCTCTGCCTGTGTAAGTCTCGTAGAAAATTGACGGACCTCGCTGGTAAGTGTATCCACACCCGCCTGGAGAGACTCCATTTTTGGCAAGAAATAGGATTTGAGCTCTTGTAGGAGACCCGTGGGGTCCATGATAGGGGTATCTGAAGCCCTAGGAGGGGTCAAGGGGTCTGCATGTATTTCAACGGTGGCCTTTCTTTTGTCTAGCTGCTTGTTTCTGGAGGACATTTTCCCAGCCAGTGAATTGGGGACGGAGGGGAAGTACTGATCCAACTTCATACAAAGCACTATAATAATGCTGTTTAATAACAAGGAAAGTCAGATGTAATGTTGTTCAGTGACCTCCAGATGGTGCTGTACGACTATAGTTGCACAGCAATCAGCTATTTTGCAGTCAGGCAGTGTTTTTTATCCAAATGCTAAGGCCTCACCTTATTATGTTGCACGATATGGGGGCCACAGAAATTTTCCAAGTGTAGCAAGTCCCCCTGATATAAATGTGTAGTAGTTAGATTGTGGTATTGACAGTCCAACATGTGATAGGGGCGCTCCTTACAGACGTATAGATCTAACAGGTCAAAGAAAAAACTATGAGCCTGAATTTAAGAGGTAAACAGCAAATGTCCCAGAGAGAGTCTCAGTGCTTGTATGTTATATGCAGTAATATCCCTTATGATAATGAGCAGAGTGGGCGAACCCTCAGCAGGCTTACCGGCCTTTTACTGTGTGCTACGTCCGGAGCGGTGCGTGGGTTTTTGAGGGCACAAGCTACCCCTCTGTTGACACCAGCCTCAAATGCGGCACTCTCTATAGCTCCTTCAGGGCCCGGTAGCGGCGGTGGTGTGAGGGGGATTCTTTCAAGATGGCGCTCACAGTGTCACTCACCGACCCCTGGCTGTTGTTTGCTGCGTCTGGGTTTGTGTGCAGGTCTCAGGGGCTCAGTTTATCTCTCTGCTGGTTACGACTTCAGAGGTGGTCTTCCTTTCGGCTCCTACAGAGTCCGGTGGCAACCGCTCTGCACAGGGAACCCTGCAAGATGGCGCCTGCAGCTAGAAGGCTTTGCGCAACGGCGCTTTTTAAGCTGTCCTTCCTTGGGCAAGGGCGATTTCAGGCCCTTCACGGTAGTCAGTCGGCTGGGGGTTAACTATCCAGCAAGACTTAATCGTGGGAAAACGGCTGGCAGCAATTAAAATAAGTTTAAATGTTGTAAGGTTACGGAGCTCTGCTTCCCTGCTGCCAGCCGTTAGTGCCGCCCACCGGAAGTCCCACATTTTTGTTTTTAGTGTACACCGCGGCCGGTTGCCATGCCGACGCTCTGGACATGCACAGTTTTGCAACAATTTGAATTCACACATATGACAACACTAGAAGCGGACCAAGAAAAATAAATGGTTAGAAAAATTAACCAAACAAGTACAGGATTTTGAAACAGAATTGCTAACTTTTAAGAATCGCAAGTGGGATGCTGTAGAATCTGACTACAAAGAGAAAAAGGTCTATAGGTGGTTACTCTCAGCAGAGGAAAGACAGAGGACCTTTGAAAACAGACCTAGGAGACCAAGATTCTACAAACCAAGAAATATGACCACAATAGATTCTTCTGGCAATAGCACTGACTCAGATGGGATAACATCTACTGAAACATCACAGAGATCAATCGATGGAGGGATTACCACGAGATCAAAAAACTTGGCAGGCATCGGACGCACATCAGGAGAGGGGGTGGTAAGGGGAAGACCACCAAGAGCCAAACGCAGAATGTAATAAATGACATAGTAATCAACCTCAGCTCATACCAGCTGTCAACATTGGAGATCAAGATACTAAATAAAGGCTTGTCATTCATCCCAACAGCTTTCTACAAACCCTTTGATATATATATAGATATGCAAAAGTTTGAACGGAACTTAAGACTCAAGGAGCATTTTGGCATGGGACTTGGGGATACTACTGTGGAAACTGCTAACATTCCAAAATTAAAACCTAAAAGCACTTATGATTGTTCAAGTACAAATCCTAGTATCAAAACATATAGTAGACTACTATTGGATGACACAGATAAAATGTGTACATCGGTGAAATCAGATTGCAGAAACAACTTGACCAAAGAAGAGAAGAGGACACTGGATAACTTGAGCACAAATAAAGATCTGATCTTTAGGGAGGCCGATAAGGGAGGCGCACTGGTCATAATGGATTATACTTATTACCAGCAAGAAATACTCTCCCAGCTGAGTGACACGGCTACATATAAACAACTGACCTATAATCCTACTATATTGTTCAAGAAACAAATAGATGAAGTTTTGGATCGAGCATTTGGGAATGGCTGGTTGACGAAACAAGAAAGGAACTTTATGGAAGTGAAGTTTCCAAGGGTTCCTGCTTTCTATACACTGCCGAAGATCCACAAGCACCCAAACCGCCCACCGGGCAGACCTATCGTGTCCTCCATAGGATCCCTCTTACAACCGTTAGCAGTATTTCTGGATAGTATACTCCAACCATGTGTCCGCAATATGCCTTCGTTTCTGTTGGACTCTATTAGTCTGATCAAAGAGATCAAATCGTTTCCCACAATCAATCAACCTATCATACTGGCAACATTGGATGTTGTTAGTCTGTATACTTCCATCCCACACGATCAGGGGATGGTGGCAGTTCGCAAACAATTGAACCGATACCCATACGTGGGACCACCAGTAGAGTTAATCCTGGAATTATTGGATCTTTGCCTCAGTAGAAATTACTTCAAGTTCGAGAAATCATTCTTTTTACAACTACAAGGGACGGCGATGGGGTCGAACATGGCCCCATCGTACGCCAATTTATTTATGGCGGAATTTGAAGAAAGAGATACGGATCTATTTCTACACCAACACATTAAATATTTCAAACGCTACATAGATGATTTGATCATTCTATGGTCAGGTACGGAGGAAGAATTAGATGATTGGCATAGTGTATTAAACACCATTAATCCCAATCTACAATTCAAGATGACCAAAAGTTCTACATCAGTAGATTTCCTCGACCTGCGAATATTTATGGAAGATGGTATGTTGGGTACAACTTTGTACAAAAAGGAGACGGATAGGAACTCATTGTTGGAGGCTACTAGCTGCCATCCTCCATCATTAAAGAAGGCTCTACCTATCTCTCAATTTAAGCGGGTTATGCGAAATAACAGCAAACAGAGTAATGCCCAGCAACAGTTGATAGAAATGAAAACACGATTCTTACAGAGGGGCTACCAAGAGAAACAGATCAACCAACACTTCCAGAAATTTGCCTCCATGGATCAAGACACAGCTTTACGAACTGTGCCAAAAGGGGATAAAGAGAGAAGGATGATACTTACGACCACTTACACTTCAGACAAGCAGAACCTACAAAGACTGGTAAAAAAGAACTGGAATATCGTGGAAAGTGATAAAAATCTGCCATTCAAGGGTTCCAGATACCCACAAGTAGGCTTTAGAAGATCACGTTCTCTACGGGACATTCTGGTGAAGGTTGACCCTGTACAGTGTTATGAAAAATCTAACTGGCTACAGACTAAAAAACCTGGATGCTATAAGTGTGCGGGATGCACTACATGTAGCGGTTTGTCTAACGCAAAATTCTTTGTTCATCCTACCACCAATCGTAGATATACTATCCGACATAGAGTAACCTGCACGACGACACATATAGTGTATTTATTACACTGTCCGTGTGGGTTATTCTATGTTGGGAAGACTATTGATGACTTGCGCACCCGTATGGCCAATCATCGTGCAGCCATTCGACTGGCCATAAAAAACAAGGGGTCTGACCAACCCGTGGCACGACATTTTGCGCTGACTGGCCATACGGTTGCTGACTTGAGATACGTGATCATAGATCACATTCCACCCCCGACTAGGGGGGGTGATAGAGATAGACTCCTGTTGCAGTGCGAGTCCAGGTGGATCTTCAATCTGGGCACTTTGGTGCCCGGAGGTTTGAATACCAACCTGGACTGGCACTGTTATTTATGAAATAGATTCCTACTTATAATACTATAGTGGCAATTAGAATAGTATTGGAAATAATAAGCAATAAGTTTAGGGAGTCTTATGTTAGTATTAATCTGAACATTGTATTATGATTGCTAACACAGCCATACGTAGTGGTAGGTTTGATATAAGACTAGGAATTAAGTCCATACCAATTCCCAGCTTTATAGATATAAATAGTTATGTAACTTTTGAAATGGATATTAACACGCATCGTTGGGATGTTAAGTGCTTTAGTTATACAACTCTAGAAATAGATAATAGTACGCATTGTTAGGATGTTAAGTACATTGAGAATATTGCAACAATTGAATAGCTCTGTATTGTAACCATTTGTATTCACATTTTTGTTTTTAGTGTACACCGTGGCCGGTTGCCATGCCGACGCTCTGGACATGCGCAGTTTTGCGCACAGGACGCCGGGTGACTTCCGGTATCGCGGTGATAGTCGGTGGAGGGTTTAAAAGAAATGAGGTATGTACACAATTGTAAAGTCTGAGGACGAGGTTAGAATCCTCGAAACGTCACTTTGTTAAAATAAAGCTGTGATTGCTTTAAAGTGTTAAGTCCTGGTGAGTGCTCACAGTTTTTGGATATTTGTGAAGGCACACTGTGGCATTGGATGCACCCTGGGCGGTTGTACAGTGGAGTGAGTGCAGAGTTCATTTGGAATTTTGTGTATATATATATATATATATATATATATATATATATATATATATATATATATATATATATATATATATATATATATATATATAGGACCCTGCTAGTATCTCCCTTATAATATACAATATGGATCAGAAAGGAATACCCCCGAATAATATGTTTTTCTTTCCCAGATACTTACCGAATAATATAGACTTTCAAAATTGGACAAGAGGGAAGTGGAATGAGTTCCTTAACTTTAATAGGGCATATAGAGAGAAGTCAGAAATATTCTGGGAAACCGCCAAGGCATTCTTCAGAGGAGAAATAACAGCGTGGCTTATTTTAAAAAGTAAAAAATCAAAAGCTAGAGAATTACAAATATCTAATACCCTGAGAAATAGTTTTAAAAGATATATTGAAAATCCAACTAAACAGTTGTGGAGAAAATATCAAGAAAAAAAATAGAAAGGAATAATTTTCTGAACCATACAATGCATCAGGTAGATATGAGCAAAAAGGCAGCTTTCCTTAGCTTTAATGGGAAAACTATGAGATGGTTGGCATTATTAGAAAATGCTCATAAGAAAAAGAAAACATGTATTAGTGCTGTTATAAGTAAAGGGAAAAGATATACAAATTTTACTGAAATTAAGGAGATTTTTCACAAATATTTTCAGAATATTTGGAAGAGGATACAGGTTCCAAAATTGGAGAGAGAAAATTTAGAAACACTTAATGCCCCATAGAGCAAGAGGAAATTTTGAAACTAATTAAAGGAGCCAGTATAGGGAAAGCACCTGGGCCAGATCAATTACCGATTGAGTTCTATAAAATTCTTAAAGAGCAAATTTCTCCAGTTCTAAAAGATTTGTTTAATAAGTATTATATACAGAATAGTATGATATCACCATATTTTTTAGCATCAATTATTAACCTAATCCTAAAAGAGGATAAAGATCCAGAGAGGGTCGAGTCATACAGACCAATATCCCTCCTAAATAGTGACTATAAATTGCTAATGGCCATCTTAGCAAACAGGTTAAAAAAGATGTTAGATCCGCTAATCCACCAAGATCAAACGGGTTTATTGCAAGGAAGAAATGTGTCTAGGAACATGAGATTATTGATATTGATTGAAAATTTATGGCTCAAAACACATAACCAAAGTAATAAAACAAAAAATAATATGGATGCGGCTCTCATTACAATAGATGCTGAAAAGGCTTTTGATTCAATCATATGGGATCATTTACTAACATCATTAGTAAAAGTTTGGAAGAACTGGTTAATTTAACAAGTTTATTAAATTAATTTATAAAAAAAAACTCCTCCTCTACTCTATTAATAAATGGCTCTACCTCTGACAAATTGATAATAGCCAAGGGTACCAGACAAGGTTGCCCGCTTTCTCCACTACTATTCAATTTATCTATTGAGCCTCTAGCAATGTCTCAGGAAGAATTTGGTAGGTATTTTGGTGGAAAATCTAGACTCATGCTTTCTCTTTATGCAGATGACCTACTGATATTCATTGGAAACTCTAAAAAAAATATTCCTAGTTTACTGGAAATTATAAGAATATATAGTTCCTTCTCAGGATATAAAATCAATATAACCAAATCTGAGATTCTATGGTTAAATAAAGATGAAAGTAGTATAGACTCTCACCCATTTAAAGAGGCAAAGGACCACATTAAATATTTAGGTATATACGTAAGCAGAAACCTGTCAGACTGGTATCAGATAAATTATAATAAGTTATGGAAATCGGTAAAAGATAAGCTTGAAAGGTGGAAACATTTTCCTTTCTGCTAAAATTCATTTGATTAAAATGATTATTCTCTCGAAGATATTATTCCTATCACAAAATCTACCTTTATTGATAAAAGAAAAAGATGTAAAGAATTTCTATAAACAATGTATTCAATTTCTCTGGAAAGGGAAAAAAGTGAGAATTGCAATGGGGACATTAATGCAGAATAAGGGCTATGGAGGATTAGGATTACCTAATATAAGATACTACAATTGGGCATCTATGAATAAAGTCGTTGCAACTGGATTACAGAGAAAAACATAATCACACATTCACAAATTTAAAGGGACTTGACTCCATCAACTTCCCTAACAGGGCTACTTCATCAAGCAGAAAAAGACATTCCAAAGTCAATTAAAGCTAGAAAGACACTTTTTAATATAATCAAAGTTTGGAGAACTAAAAATAGATACTCATATGTCAGTATATTTACTGATATGGGGGAATACAGAATTTGCACCGAGTCTAGTAACCAGTATCTTTAAAAATTGGAACCAGAAAGGTCTAATGTATATACATCAGTAAGAAGACTTGAAACTGTGTACAATTAAATAATTTGCGAGTCTAAGCCAAGAATATTCATTGCCAACTAAATAATTGTTTGCCTATCTCCAGATTAGACAGTACTATTTTAGATTGATAGAGAAGTATGGTAGGGATTGGTCTTTAGGAAGGATTGTCCAAGGTATTAGCCTATATAAAGCAGGACAGACATCAATTGCTATCTGTTACAAGCTGTTAATACAAGAAAAAGGACAAGAAAACTTTGAGGTTATTTACTCTAAATGAAGGCAAGATTTTAGCGAATTATCAGTGGATAGGGTCTCTAAGAGCTTAAAAACACTACATAATTGTAGCAATGTACAAGTTTGGAGACAATCGCATATACGGTTGATCAATAAAGCATATTTGTCTCCAGCCAGAATCTCCAAATGGTCAAGTAATTTGATATGTTGTTCTAGATGTTCCTATCCTACGGCAGATACATTACATTGTTTTTGGACGTGTCCTAAGGTTAAAATTTTTTGGCTTAAGGTCAATTATTGGTTAAATAAGTTTATAGAAAGATCATTGAATATGGATCCTCTTGATATAATATTTCTTCATGAAAAATCTCATACAAAAGAAAATAATCTGATTAATATGGTACTCTTAATCGGTAGAAATATGAGTTCTTGGAAATCAAAACGAAGCCCAAGTATAAAAGAATTTAGTAGGAGAATCCTATTACAGATTAACCTAGAACAATATGAGTTAGAAATAATACAAGAAACAGCTGTTAAGAGGTTTTTTATTAAATGGTTTAAGGTAATCTGCTCCTTTCCGGAAGGTATACAGAAACAAACAGTAGCTATTTTTAAAAAAATCAGACTTCTTCTGTATGTCGGTATTAACATAATTTTCAGAGCATTGGCTGGAGTAAATATATACATTTAGGAGAAACGTTACTGGTAGGGTTGGAAGATGGGGGACATTTTTTTTCCCCCTCCCTTTACGGTTTCTTTTTTCTTTTCTTTGGTTAACAATATCTCGGGTTTCATTTTTGGCCTCTTTCGTTTGCTTGCTCAACAAAAAAGTAAAAATACCAACACTAAACATGTAAGAGTATTTTTAATATAACGGTAACTTCAAGGGGCTAAAGGTATAGCCCACAAAATTAATTTTGAAATGTTATATAAATACATGTAAACATGTCTACTTGTGTTATATGCTAGAATATATATATATATATATACAGTATATATATATATATATATATATATATATGTAATACCCGTCTACAGATAATGTCAAACTTTCTGTAACTTATTTTTCCCTCGTTTATGATATGCAATCATGTATTTCGTTGGCCACAATAAAAATATTTGGGAGAATTTTTCTTTTGGTTTTCATTTTCTTAGCAGCTGACTTCACACCCTGGTTCAGTGAGCTGAGACACTGTGAGATATTAGTCTGCCTCAATCAGCACACTTGGTGCTGCTCCACTTGTGAGTATATTGTGTATCACATAGAAGAGGAGTTCCATATTTGAAATTTTATTGCACCTTCTTTGGTTTTTTATTTTTAGATCATCGTTTGGGTACATTTAAGAAGAGCAGCCGTTTCAGCTATATCGCAGTGGATAATCATTGGAAGTTCTCTGTGATTGGACTTATTTGACCCTTATGGGATTCATTTTGTGGGACTGAGCACATCCTAAGATTCCTTATTGGTAACATGTTAGGAAACTTTGTAAAGATAGATTACATCATGGGTGCACATAAAATTCAATATAGATTCTTCATTTGGATCTGAAAGATGCTTATATAAACATCAGTTTATCCATAACTTTAATATGTTATACACTTTTTTTAGCTGCCTTTTGATTTCTCAGCCCTCTATGATTATTATTATTTATTTATAAAGCGCCAACAGATTCCGCAGCGCTGTTCATAGGTAACAAAGATAAAAGGACAGTACAATATGAGACACCAGACAAAATTTAACAAACAAATACAGGAGGAATTGGGAGCCCTGTTCCCGTGGGAACTTACAATCTAAATGGGTAGGAGGGTGAGAAACAGGAGGTGGGGACTGCAAAGGTGGGAATGATGTTAGTGTGAAGTTAGATGAGGGCAACTATTAGGCAAGTGAAATTCATTAGTTACTGATTTGGTTATAGGCTTCCCTGAACAAGAAGGTCTTTAGGGAGAGTTTAAAGGAGGAGAGGTTGGGGGAAAGTCTGACAGCACGAGGAAGTGCGTTCCAGAGGGTTGGTGCCGCACGAGAGAAGTCCTGTAGTCTAGCATGAGAGGAGGTGATGGTAGAAGAGGCAAGGAGTAGATCGTTGTTGGATCTTAGGGGACGGGCTGGAGTATATTTGTTGATGAGTGAGGACAGGTATGGGGGGGCTGCATTGGTAAGGGCTTTGTAGGTCAAAGTGAGAATTTTGAATTTAATTCTGCTGTGAATGGGGAGCCAGTGAAGGGACTCACAGAGGGGTGCGGCAGATACAGAGCATCAGGAGAGGTGGATTAGCCTAGCAGAGGCATTTAGGATGGATTGAAGGGGGGAGAGGCAGGAGAGAGGAAGGCCAGTTAGTAGGTTGTTACAGTAGTCAAGCCGGGAAATTACTAGGGAATGGATTAGCTGCTTAGTAGTTTCAGCACTCAGAAAAGGACAAATTTTGGAGATATTGCATAGGTGGTTGCGACAGGATGAAGAGAGCGATTGGATGTGGGGTATGAAGGACAGATTGGAGTCGAGTGTAACTCCAAGGCAGCGGACTTGGGGTGATGAGGAGATAGTGGTGTCACCGACAGTGATAGTAAAGTTAGAAACTGGAGTAGAATTAGTTGGGGGGATTAGAAGAAGCTCAGTCTTGGACATGTTGATTTTTAGGTGGTGAGAGGCCATCCAGGAAGAAATGCCAGATAAGCAGCCGCGGATGTGGGAAAGGACAGACGGAGAGAGTGCAGGGGGGGGGATAGGTAGATCTGAGTATCATCAGCATAGAGGTGATAGTTGAAGCCATAGCTACTAATAAGTTTACCCAGTGAGGAAGTATAAATAGAGAAGAGTAGAGGGCCTAGAACAGAGCCTTGAGGTACTTCAACAGACAGAGGCAGTGGAGAGGATGAGTCACCAGCAAATGAGACAGAAAAGGACCTATTAGAGAGATAAGAGTGGATCCAGGAGAGGGCAATGTCACAGAGCCCAAGGGAGCTGAGAGTCCGTAAGAGGAGGGGATGGTCAACAGTGTCAAAGGCAGCAGACAGGTCAAGTAAGATAAGTATAGAATAGTGGCCATTGTTTTTAGCAGAAAGAAGATAGTTAGTAACCTTGGTGAGGGCAGTCTCAGTTGAGTGTTGGGGACGGAAGCCAGATTGCAGGGGGTCAAGCAATGAGTTGGAGGATAGGAAGTGTGTTAGGCGATCGAAAACTAGTTTTTCCAGGACTTTAGAAGCTAGCGGAAGTAGTGATATGGTAGTTTGCAGGAGAATTGGGGTTGAGGGAGGGTTTTTTGAGGATGGGGGTGACCTTTGCATGTTTGAAGGATGATGGAAATGAACCAGTAGTAAGGGATCGGTTGAATATGTGAGTAAGAGCTGGGATGAGGGTAGAGGACAGAGAGGGTATTAGATGTGAAGGGATAGGGTCAAGGGGGCATGTAGTGAGGTGACAATTCAATCTAAATGAAACATTATTTTCTGATTAACTGGCAAAATAAAAGGACACTAAACCCATTTTTTTTAATTTCATGATTCAGATAGAGCATGCAATTTTAAGCAACTTTCTAATTTACTCCTATTATCAATTTTTCTTTGTTCTCTTGATATCTTTATTTAAAAAGCAGGAATGTGATGCATAGGAGCCAGTCCATTTTTGGTTGAGAACCTGGGTTATGCTTGCTTATTGGTGGGTAAATGTAAGTCTCCAATAAGCAAGCTCTATCCATGGTGCTGAACCTAAAATGGGCTGGCTGCTAAGATTTACATTCCTGCTTTTAAAATAAAGATAGCAAGAGAACAAAGAAAAATGAATAGGAGTAAATTAGAAAGTTGATTAAAATGTCATGCTCTATCTGAATCATGAAAGAAAAAAAATTGGTTCAGTGTCCCTTTAAGTATCCCCAAAGTGTTAACTAAGATTCAAAGATCTTTCAGCTTATTCAGATCTACATACTGACATACAACTCTTCCCAGCAAAATGTAAAAAATCTTCAAAATGCTCATTTCCTAGCTAATACTTACCAGGTGAGACACCTCGTCTTCTCTGGGATTTTGTATTTCAATTCTAGTTATCTTGCCTCACACCTATATAATCAACTGTGGGTAACAATTCATGTGTGTAATACTTATAAATATGGTCACTGTACTGAAAGGAATGGATATACAGTATCTTGTGATTTAACAATATGCATGACCAAAAGTTCTTGTTCCCATTTATTTTCCTGTAATTGTCAAGATAGCAGAGACCTGCTCTTTCAGGAATACTAGCACTAGATGTGTGGTATCTGAAACCTCAGAATGCAGCAAACCTTCATGCCAGTTGTCTATTTTCAGAGCCAAATGTATACTTGTGAATCAGCAACAGACTAAAATCTAGATTTCCACAGATTTTAGTGTGATGCAGTTTAACAAGTATAAATTTGGCTACACAAATAGCCAACCTGCATGAAGGGTCGCCTTCTTCTGCCTACAGAGGTACCCAATACCTACAAATGCACACGTTTAACTAGTACCCTATACACACATTTTACAAGACTAACTTAATATGGGATGTAATAGCTTTATGTTATATCTTATATTGGGAAAATAGATAATAAACGCTACAGTAAGATGAAGTAGACGTTTCCTTGGTTGGAATATAGTTTAAATTACTGAAGTACCCATCTGTTTTAACCTTGACCATTTAGCAAACAGGCTGCCAACATTGAAGAGATATGAAGCCCAATTTTTTCTTTTATTATTCAGATATTTTAAGCAACTTTCCAATTTACCATCTATCATCCGTTTGCTTGGTATGCTTTTTAACAATGGATACTAAAAGAACAAAGATAGGTTCAGGAGTAGCAATGGATTACAGGGAGCTAGCTGCCGATTGGTGGCTGCACATTATATGCCACTTGTTATTGGCTCACCCAATGCATTCAGCTATCTCCCAGTAGTGCATTGCTGCTCCTTCAACAAAATATACCAATAGAACAAAGCAAATGTCATAATAGAAGCAAACTGGAAAGTTGTTTAAAAAACAGAATTTATGCTTACCTGATAAATTACTTTCTCCAACGGTGTGTCCGGTCCACGGCGTCATCCTTACTTGTGGGATATTCTCCTCCCCAACAGGAAATGGCAAAGAGCCCAGCAAAGCTGGTCATATGATCCCTCCTAGGCTCCGCCTACCCCAGTCATTCGACCGACGTACAGGAGGAAATATGCATAGGAGAAACCATATGATACCGTGGTGACTGTAGTTAGAGAAAATAATTCATCAGACCTGATTAAAAAAACCAGGGCGGGCCGTGGACCGGACACACCGTTGGAGAAAGTAATTTATCAGGTAAGCATAAATTCTGTTTTCTCCAACATAGGTGTGTCCGGTCCACGGCGTCATCCTTACTTGTGGGAACCAATACCAAAGCTTTAGGACACGGATGAAGGGAGGGAGCAAATCAGGTCACCTAAATGGAAGGCACCACGGCTTGCAAAACCTTTCTCCCAAAAATAGCCTCTGAAGAAGCAAAAGTATCAAATTTGTAAAATTTGGCAAAAGTGTGCAGTGAAGACCAAGTCGCTGCCTTACATATCTGGTCAACAGAAGCCTCGTTCTTGAAGGCCCATGTGGAAGCCACAGCCCTAGTGGAGTGAGCTGTGATTCTTTCAGGAGGCTGCCGTCTGGCAGTCTCATAAGCCAAACGGATAATGCTTTTAAGCCAAAAAGAAAGAGAGGTAGAAGTTGCTTTTTGACCTCTCCTTTTACCAGAATAAACAACAAACAAAGAAGAAGTTTGTCTGAAATCTTTAGTGGCCTCTAAATAGAATTTTAGAGCACGGACTACGTCCAAATTGTGTAACAAACGTTCCTTCTTTGAAACTGGATTCGGACACAAAGAAGGTACAACTATCTCCTGGTTAATATTCTTGTTGGAAACAACTTTCGGAAGAAAACCAGGCTTAGTACGCAAAACCACCTTATCTGCATGGAACACCAGATAGGGCGAAGAACACTGCAGAGCAGATAACTTCTAGCAGAAGAAATTGCAACCAAAAACAGAACTTTCCAAGATAATAACTTAATATCTACAGAATGTAAGGGTTCAAACGGAACCCCTTGAAGAACTGAAAGAACTAGATTAAGACTCCAGGGAGGAGTCAAAGGTCTGTAAACAGGCTTGATTCTAACCAGAGCCTGAACAAACGCTTGAACGTCTGGCACAGCTGCCAGCCTTTTGTGAAGTAAAACAGATAACGCAGAAATCTGTCCCTTCAGAGAACTTGCAGATAATCCCTTCTCCAAACCTTCTTGTAGAAAGGATAAAATCCTAGGAATTTTTATCTTGTTCCATGGGAATCCTTTAGATTCACACCAACAGATATATTTTTTCCATATCTTATGGTAAATTTTTCTAGTTACAGGCTTTCTAGCCTGAATCAGAGTATCTATTACAGAATCTGAAAACCCACGCTTTGATAAAATCAAGCGTTCAATCTCCAAGCAGTCAGATGGAGAGAAACCAGATTCGGATGTTCGAATGGACCTTGAACAAGAAGGTCCTGTCTCAAAGGTAGCTTCCATGGTGGAGCCGATGACATATTCACCAGGTCTGCATACCAAGTCCTGCGTGGCCACGCAGGAGCTATCAAGATCACCGAAGCCCTCTCCTGGTTGATCCTGGCTACCAGCCTGGGAATGAGAGGAAACGGTGGGAATACATAAGCTAGGTTGAAGGTCCAAGGTGCTACTAGTGCATCTACTAGAGTCGCCTTGGGATCCCTGGATCTGGACCCGTAACAAGGAACCTTGAAGTTCTGACGAGACGCCATCAGATCCATGTCTGGAATGCCCCATAATTGAGTTATTTGGGCAAAGATTTCCGGGTGGAGTTCCCACTCCCCCGGATGGAATGTCTGACGACTCAGAAAATCCGCTTCCCAATTTTCCACTCCTGGGATGTGGATTGCAGACAAGTGGCAGGAGTGATCCTCCGCCCATTGAATTATCTTGGTCACTTCCTCCATCGCCAGGGAACTCCTTGTTCCCCCCTGATGGTTGATATATGCAACTGTCGTCATGTTGTCTGATTGAAACCTTATGAATTTGGCCCTTGCTAGATGAGGCCAAGCTTTGAGAGCATTGAATATCGCTCTCAGTTCCAGAATGTTTATCGGGAGAAGAGATTCTTCCCGAGACCATAGACCCTGAGCTTTCAGGGGTTCCCAGACCGCGCCCCAGCCCACCAGACTGGCGTCGGTCGTGACAATGACCCACTCTGGTCTGCGGAAGCTCATTCCCTGTGACAGGTTGTCCAGGATTAGCCACCAACGGAGTGAATCTCTGGTCCTTTGATCTACTTGAATCGTCGGAGACAAGTCTGTATAATCCCCATTCCACTGTCTGAGCATGCACAGTTGTAATGGTCTTAGATGAATTCGTGCAAAAGGAACTATGTCCATTGCTGCAACCATCAATCCTATTACTTCCATGCACTGCGCTATGGAAGGACGAAGAACAGAATGAAGAACTTGACAAGAGCTTAGAAGTTTTGATTTTCTGACCTCTGTCAGAAAAATCCTCATTTCTAAGGAGTCTATTATTGTTCCCAAGAAGGGAACTCTTGTTGACGGGGAAAGAGAACTTTTTTCTATGTTCACTTTCCATCCGTGAGATCTGAGAAAGGCTAGGACGATGTCCGTATGAGCCTTTGCTTTTGACAGAGACGACGCTTGAATCAGGATGTCGTCCAAGTACGGTACTACTGCAATGCCCCTTGGTCTTAGAACCGCTAGAAGGGACCCAAGTACCTTTGTGAAAATTCTCGGAGCAGTGGCTAATCCGAATGGAAGTGCCACAAACTGGTAATGCTTGTCCAGAAAAGCGAACCTTAGGAACTGATGGTGTTCCTTGTGGATAGGAATATGTAGGTACGCATCCTTTAAATCCACCGTGGTCATAAATTGACCTTCCTGGATGGTAGGAAGGATCGTTCGAATGGTTTCCATTTTGAACGATGGAACCCTGAGAAATTTGTTAGGATCTTGAGATCTACAATTGGTCTGAATGTTCCCTCTTTTTTGGGAACTATGAACAGGTTGGAGTAAAACCCCATCCCTTGTTCTCTTATTGGAACTGGATGAATTACTCCCATCTTTAACAGGTCTTCTACACAATGTAAGAATGCCTGTCTTTTTATTTGGTTTGAAGATAATTGAGACCTGTGGAACCTTCCCCTTGGGGGTAGTTCCTTGAATTCCAGGAGATAACCTTGAGAAACTATTTCTAGTGCCCAAGGATCCTGAACATCTCTTGCCCAGGCCTGAGCAAAGAGAGAAAGTCTGCCCCCCACCAGATCCGGTCCCGGATCGGGGGCCATCCCTTCATGCTGTTTTGGTAGCAGTGGCAGGCTTCTTGGCCTGCTTACCCTTGTTCCAGCCTTGCATCGGTCTCCAGGCTGGTTTGGGTTGAGAAGTATTACCCTCTTGCTTAGAGGATGTAGAAGTAGAGGCTGGTCCGTTTCTGCGAAAGGGACGAAAATTAGGCTTATTTCTAGCCTTAAAAGACCTATCCTGAGGAAGGGCGTGGCCCTTTGCTCCGGTGATGTCTGAAATAATCTCTTTCAAATCAGGACCAAACAGTGTTTTGCCCTTGAAAGGGATGTTAAGCAATTTTGTCTTGGAAGACACATCCGCTGACCAAGACTTTAGCCAGAGCGCTCTGCGCGCCACGATAGCAAACCCTGAATTTTTCGCCGCTAATCTCGCTAATTGCAAAGCGGCATCTAGAATAAAAGAGTTAGCCAATTTAAGTGCATGAACTCTGTCCATAACCTCCTCATACGAAGATTCTTTATTGAGCGACTTTTCTAGTTCTTCGAACCAGAAACACGCTGCCGTAGTGACAGGAACAATGCATGAAATTGGTTGAAGAAGGTAACCTTGCTGAACAAACATCTTTTTAAGCAAACCCTCTAATTTTTTATCCATAGGAACTTTAAAAGCACAACTATCTTCTATGGGAATAGTAGTGCGTTTGTTTAGAGTAGAGACCGCCCCCTCGACCTTAGGGACTGTCTGCCATAAGTCCTTTCTGGGGTCGACTATAGGAAATAATTTCTTAAATATAGGGGGAGGAACAAAAGGTATGCCGGGCCTTTCCCATTCCTTGTTTACTATGTCCGCCACCCGCTTGGGTATAGGAAAAACATTGGGGGGCACCGGAACCTCTAGGAACTTGTCCATTTTACATAATTTCTCTGGAATGACCAAATTGTCACAATCATCCAGAGTAGATAATACCTCCTTAAGCAGTGCGCGGAGATGTTCTAATTTAAATTTTACAACATCAGGTTCAGCTTGTTGAGAAATTTTTCCTGAATCTGAAATTTCTCCCTCAGACAAAACCTCCCTCCTGGCCCCTTCAGATTGGTGTGAGGGTATGTCAGAAACGTTATCATCAGCGTCCTCTTGCTCTTCAGTGTTTAAAACAGAGCAATCGCGCTTTCTTTGATAAGTAGGCATTTTAGATAAAATATTTGCAATAGAATTATCCATAACAGCCGTTAATTGTTGCATAGTAATAAGTATTGGCGCACTAGATGTACTAGGGGCCTCTTGTGTGGGCAAAACTGGTGTAGACACAGAAGGGGGTGATGCAGTACCATGCTTACTCCCCTCATCTGAAGAATCATCTTGGGCACTATTATTATCTGTGGCATAATTGTCCCTACTTTGTTTGGACACCATGTCACAATTATCACATATATTTAAATAGAGAGACACATTGGCTTTCATACATATAGAACATCGTTTATCTGATGGTTCAGACATGTTAAACAGGCTTAAACTTGTCAACAAAGCACAAAAAACGTTTTAAAATAAAACCGTTACTGTCACTTTAAATTTTAAACAGAACACACTTTATTACTGAATATGCGAAAAAGCATGAAGCAATTGTTCAAAATTCACCAAAATTTCACCACAGTGTCTTAAAGCCTTAAAAGTATTGCACACCAAATTTGAAAGCTTTAACTCTTAAAATAACGGAACCGGAGCCGTTTTTACATTTAACCCCTATACAGTCCCAGGAATCTGCTTTGCTGAGACCCAACCAAGCCCAGAGGGGAATACGATACCAAATGACGCCTTCTATAAGCTTTTTCAGTGGATCTTAGCTCCTCGCACATGCATCTGCATGCCTTGCCTTCCAAAAACAACTGCGCATTAGTGGCGCAAAAATGAGGCTCTGCCTATGACTAGAGAAGGCCCCCATCTGAAAAAGGTGTCCATACAGTGCCTGCCGTTTTTTAACAACAATCCCCAAGATTATAATAACTATAAAGAGCTATAATCTGTCAAATATGCTTAGCAAAGTAATCGTTTTAGCCCAGAAAAATGTCTACCAGTTTTTTAAGCCCTTATAAAGCCTTTATTCTTTTACTTAATCTAAGAAAATGGCTTACCGGTCCCCATAGGGAAAATGACAGCCTTCCAGCATTACAAAGTCTTGTTAGAAATGTGGCCAGTCATACCTCAGGCAGAAAAGTCTGCCAACTGCTTCCCCCAACTGAAGTTACTTCATCTCAACAGTCCTGTGTGGAAACAGCAATCGATTTTAGTAACGTTTGCTAAAATCATCTTCCTCTTACAAACAGAAATCTTCTTCTCTTTTCTGTTTCAGAGTAAATAGTACATACCAGCACTATTTTAAAATAACAAACACTTGATTGAAGAATAAAAACTACATTTAAACACCAAAAAACTCTTAGCCATCTCCGTGGAGATGTTGCCTGTGCAACGGCAAAGAGAATGACTGGGGTAGGCGGAGCCTAGGAGGGATCATATGACCAGCTTTGCTGGGCTCTTTGCCATTTCCTGTTGGGGAAGAGAATATCCCACAAGTAAGGATGACGCCGTGGACCGGACACACCTATGTTGGAGAAATATATGCTCTTTCTGAATCATGAAAGAAAAATGTTGGGTTTCACATCCCTTTAACTTCTGTGTATTGGGATTAAATATTAACCTTTAATGTAGAATTCCTGGGAACACCAGAATGAGCAATGAGTTGCATCCCTTCCTTGGGCAGGTAGGAAGAATTGCAATGAATGTTTTCTGGCTTTGCATAGCAGCTGAGGTACCAGTTTGAATTTACACATCTGAAAGTGTCGGCACCCTTCAACAAAGGCGAGGGAAATCATCTATGGTACCAATGCATTTGGTGAAGGTTATTAAAAGCATTTCTAGATACTCCCAGATTTCTGTGATCTTGTAGGAGTCTTTCCTGTACAGTTACCATTGCCATACTGATCAGGTAATCTGCTGTTGCAGTTGAGAACAGCAGGTACATGAACTTCTGTTACATTCTCCATGTATTTCTAGGGCTCAAAGGAATAATTGACTCGTGTGTTTAGGAACTGATCAACTTTTTTGAAATCACGTGTAAGATATTACTGTCATGTTGTCTATGATTATCTTGATCAATTCATTTTGCAAAGAATTCTGTAAATGGCACAATGCCAGGGATGTAGCTTGACCTCCGGGATGTTTTAAATCGGAACGGATTCTTCTTGATTTCATTATCTATGAACATATTGCCCTTCACAAGTGGTATCTCGATCCCATTTCTTATAAAACATAATTAATGTAAGAACTTGCGTAATAAATTACATTTATTTTATGGTGGTGAGCATCCCTGAGCTGCTACGTATGGGATATACATTCCTACCAGAAGGAGGCAAAGTTTCCCAAACCTCAGAGCCTATAAATACTCCTCCCACATACTTCCGTTTTACGAATAGCCAAGTAGTGAGGTGTTTAAGGAAAAAAAAGCCAATGAGGATTAGGAAAAAAGATGAGTTATAAACAACTATATAGTAACCCCAAATGGGTGGGGCCTCATGGACTCAGGTAAGTTCTTACATAAAATATGTTTTCTTTCATTAGGTGGCAAAAGTCCACAAGCTGTTATGTATGGGATATAATATCCAAGATGTGGAAGAGAGGTATAAAATAAAAAACGCTTTTTTTCACTGAGAAATTAAAAAAAAACCCCCAAAATAATGTATTTTATGGGGAAAAAAAATTCAAAATATAGGAACAATTTATCAAATTGAGATAACTGTTTGAATTACATGATATAACATTTAAATATAAGTCATATAAATGAGCTGAAGAAGCTACTTCAGTTGTTTTACAATAAGCACACTTAGCTTTGGTAGAAAGGTGTTCAACAGACTCAGTTCTTATGGTAACTTCAGGGACTCGTTCACGTTGTTCCATTATGACAAAACAAAAAATAAAGTTTGTATTTTTAACCCATTATATATAGCAAGCTTTCAAGGATTGAGGAAAAAATGCTCCTTTAGGGTTTTTAGAAAAGGTAGTGAGACATTCAAGTACAAAAATACATTGCTGTACAAATGTTAAATGTAACAACCCTTAATAAAAAGAAGCGGTTTAGTGTGAGTATTTATGAGTCTATAACTGCTATTAAAAGCTCTAGTAAAACTTATAGTTCCTAGATATGAGGCGTTTTAGAGCATGAGATGATGTGTAGGATGCTCACTTAGAGTCTAAATAGATGGCACAAATTGATGATGCGTCATTATAGTCTCTAAAAAAGTGTGTCACAGCGTGCATTTGTGCGCACTTGAAATTTAAAAGTTAAAGTGAAAGTAAATGTTGTCCCTTTAGAACACATCAATGTATTGTATAGCATAAATATATTAAGATTCAAGAAAGATATAAAAGTGGGAAGCAATTGCTAGATGTGGAGCTCAATTAGATATAGAACACAAATGTTTTAATTTTACATCTATAAAAGTTTAGCATGTGGTGCAGACCCTATAAAAAATCTATATCAAGGAAAATATGAGAGAAAGAATCGGAAATAAAAAAATATTTATTTCCAAAAAGACAGGGACTCAAACACTCTTCTCTAAATAAAGATGCTCCAGATTGCAAGTAAGCAATAACACTTTATTGACATATGCCCCTAAACTACGTGACACAATATATCTCCCTTCAAGGAAAATAAGTAAATATATAGATAAGCAAATATACTATAGGCTTGATATTTGATAGCTGTATATTGTATATCAAGTACAAAGCAAAATTACAATAAAAACTGACCAGTCAGAGTGTAACCCATAAACTATAAAATGGGCTAATAAAGAATAGTGAAGTATATAGAGAATAACCTCTCCCAACTGCTCACAGTTCCTTCTCTATCAATGTGAAGGTGTACCCCTGGCAGGATAAAAAATGGGATCTAGGTAGTTCAAATAGTTCTTATAAAAAATGCAAATAGTTAGTAGCAAACATGAAACATGCAGGGCAAAAAAATAGTTTGACATTCACAAGCCAAGCAGTTAGCTAACCGTGCCACATATTAGCTGAAAATAGGAGAAAGTGGTGATACACAGAGCTACACACAGCTGCTCTCAGAACCCCTTTAAATCAACGAGGTATAGCCTGGGCAGGTATCAATATACGGGATCTAAGCTGTGCGTTTAACACATTCAAAACCAGACATTAAATTCAGCAGAAGCAATATATACACAAAAGGTTAATACATTAATGCAACATGAAAAAGCCGTTAGTATGTATTAGAGTCATCAAATCTGTCGGGTGTATTGCAACATAGTATCTCCAGACAAGGGAAGTACACCTCTATGACAGAATACAGTTCTCTTATTGACAAATTCGCCTTCAGGCGTTGTGTATCTAGCTCACAAGACGTCTCCAGGTACTTATGTGTAGCCGTTACCATTGACGCTTAACCTTGGCCACCAGCAAGCATAATCTATATAGTCTGCAGAGCGTCTCTAGACTTGCTGATCAACCATTAGCATCTAAACATATCATTCATGCTTGTAAAGTTTGTGTGCATAGTAGCTCAAATGGTGCATAGACGAAGCAACATACTGCACCTTCCTTTTCTGCTGTGTAAATTCTTGTCAGTCTACGAGTAGTTATATCCCAAACCAGGCTGGAAAACTAACTTGCTGCATAGTCCAGTGTAGCCATAGCCAGCACATAGGGTCACCTGATGCCGACGCGCGTTTCACCCCCTCGTCTTTAGTGAGGCGGGGCTTCTGCCAGGGGTACACCTTCACATTGATAGTGAAGGAACTGTGAGCTGTTGGGAGAGGTTATTCTTTATCTACTTCACTACTCTTTATTAGCCCATTTTATAGCCTATGGGATACACTCTGACCGGTCAGTTTTTATTGTAATTTTGATTTGTGCTTGATATACAATATACAGCTACCAAATATCAAGCCTATAGTATATATGCTTATCTATATATTTACTTATTTTCCTTGAAGGGAGATATATTGTGTCACGTAGTTTAGGGGCATATGTCAATAAAGTGTTATTGCTTACTTGCAATCTGGAGCATCTTTATTCAGAGAAGAGTGCTTGAGTCCCTGTCTTTTTGGAAATAAATATTTTTTATTTCCAATTCTTTCTCTCATATTTTCCTTGACATTAATATATTAATATCACTATTTTTTTCCATAATTATTTTCATTTCTGAATATTTATAAAAATATTTTCCTACCATTCTCAAGCTGACTCCTCCCATCTTCTACTTCATATATTTCTGTGTGTTGATGTATAGAGCGGTCACAACCACTCTATACGTATCACAAATGTGCGTTCACAGGGACTGAGTGTATTGCGCATGCACGAATAGTCGACTTCATTCTACTGTGCATGCAATTCTCTGATAACCCTGTCTCTAACGCATTTGTTACATTGTTCTAATAGTTAAAATTATGAGTAATAAAGCAAACATCGACATTCAATACAATAATTATAACAGTACAAGTATAAAGAATTGTGATATGCTCAATAGAGTTTCATATTGCTTTATAAAGGACTTAGACACATCTAATTACGGATAGCAACAGTTATGCAATGTGCTTCTGTATTTCAGAGCCACAGTCAAACCAGATGGTTATTCGCTAAGAAAAGTTATGCGCATGCGTGATTCGGGAGCAGGCGCCTAACATAATAGGTCCTAAAAAAATAATTGTGGCATGCGCAGAGAAATAAATAGGCGGGTGACGTAGCTTCACCGCCGCAATTTTAATTGGCGAGTAAAAAACGTGTTGAATTATTCAAAGCTAAAAATATACTTTCATTGCGGCCAAAACTTGATTTCCATATAACTTTGTAAAAAACGATGAATGAAAGAAAGTCCTATTAATTTTGGACAAGCAATATTACTGAGGATCACAAAATCGCTAAGTTTACTTTCACTTTAACTGATTAAAGGTATGTTATATCAGTGGAGAACGGTAATTAATCGATTAACAAAACTAAAGCCCATCCCCTAGCAAGCTTTATTATGCTTAGATTTAATAAAATAAGGGTAAAAAGAACCTGTCCCTGGGCTTCTTAATATAAACATATATAGTAAAAACTTTCAAGAAAGTGCTCAACCCATAACTGTGAATGTCCATTAAAAAACAAAATTTATGCTTACCTGATAAATGTATTTCTCTTGTGGTGTATCCAGTCCACGGATCATCCATTACTTGTGGGATATTCTCCTTCCCAACAGGAAGCTGCAAGAGGATCACCCACAGCAGAGCTGTCTATATAGCTCCTCCCCTAACTGCCACCCCCCAGTCATTCGACCGAAGACAAGCAAGAGAAAGGAGAAACTATAGGGTGCAGTGGTGACTGTAGTTTAAAAATAAAAAACACCTGCCTTAAAATGACAGGACGGGCCGTGGACTGGATACACCACAAGAGAAATAAATTTATCAGGTAAGCATACATTTTGTTTTCTCTTGTAAGGTGTATCCAGTCCACGGATCATCCATTACTTGTGGGATACCAATACCAAAGCTATAGGACACGGATGAAGGGAGGGACTTAAACGGAAGGCACCACTGCCTGTAAGACCTTTCTCCCAAAAATAGCCTCTGAAGAAGCAAAAGTATCAAATTTATAGAATTTAGAAAAAGTATGAAGCGAAGACCAAGTCGCCGCCTTACAAATCTGTTCAACAGAAGCCTCATTCTTAAAACCCAATGTGGAAGCTACCGCTCTAGTAGAATGAGCTGTAATTCTTTCAGGAAGCTGCTGGCCAGCAGTCTCATAAGCTAAGCGTATAATACTCCTTATCCAAAAAGAAAGAGAAGTTGCCGAAGCCTTTTGGCCTCTCCTCTGTCCAGAGTAGACAACAAACAATGCAGATGTTTGACGAAAATCTTTAGTAGCTTGTAAATAAAACTTTAAAGCACGAACCGCGTCAAGATTGTGTAAAAGACGTTCCTTCTTTGAATAAGGATTAGGACACAGTGACGGTACAACAATCTCCTGATTGATTTTTTTATTAGATACCACCTTAGGTAGAAAACCAGGTTTGGTACGTAACATTACCTTATCCGCATGGAAAATGAGATAAGGGGAATCACATTGTAAAGCAGATAACTCCGAAACTCTTTGAGCCGAGGAGATAGCTACTAAAAACAGAACTTTCCAAGATAAGAGCTTAATATCTATGGAATGCAAAGGTTCAAACGGAACCCCTTGAAAAACCTTAAGAACTAAATTTAAACTCCATGGCGGAGCAACAGGTTTAAACACAGGCTTGATTCTAACTAAAGCCTGACAAAACGCCTGAACGTCTGGAACCTCAGCCAGACGTTTGTGCAAAAGAATAGACAGAACAGAAATCTGTCCCTTTAAGGAACTAGCTGACAAACCCTTCTTGGAGAAAAGATAATATCCTAGGAATCCTGACCTTACTCAATGAGTAACCCTTGGATTCACACGAATGAAGATATTTACACCATATCTTATGATAGATTTTCCTGGTGACAGGCTTTCGCGCCTGTATTAAGTTATCAATGACCGACTCGGAGAAACCACGCTTTGATAAAATCAAGCGTTCAATCTCTAAGCAGTCAGACGCAGAGAAATTAGATTTGGATGGTTGAAAGGACCCTGAAGTAGAAGGTCCTGTCTCAGTGGCAGAGTCCATGGTGGAAAGGATGACATGTCCACCAGATCTGCATACCAAGTCCTGCGTGGCCACGCAGGTGCTATCAAAATCACTGATGCTCTCTCCTGCTTGATCTTGGCAATCAGACGAGGGAGCAGAGGAAACGGTGGAAACACATAAGCCTGGTTGAAGGACCAAGGCGCTGCTAGAGCATCTATCAGTGCTGCCTTGGGATCCCTGGACCTGGATCCGTAACAAGGAAGCTTGGCGTTCTGACGAGACGCCATGAGATCCAGTTCTGGTTTGCCCCAAAGTAGAATCAACTGTGCAAACACCTCCGGATGGAGCTCCCACTCCCCCGGATGAAAAGTCTGTCGACTTAGAAAATCCGCCTCCCAGTTCTCTACTCCTTGGATATGGATAGCTGATAGATGGCAAGAGTGAATCTCTGCCCACCTAATTATCTTTGAAACCTCCAACATTGCTAGGGAACTCCTTGTTCCCCCTTGATGGTTGATGTAAGCTACAGTCGTGATGTTGTCCGACTGAAATCTGATGAACCTGACCGCAGCTAGCTGAGACCAAGCCTGAAGAGCATTGAATATCGCTCTTATTTCCAGAATGTTTATCGGAAGGAGTGCCTCCTCTGAAGTCCACGATCCCTGAGCCTTCAGGGAGTTCCAGACTGCACCCCAGCCCAGAAGGCTGGCATCTGTTGTTACTATTGTCCAATCTGGCCTGCGGAAGGTCATACCTTTGGACAGATGGACCCGAGATAGCCACCAGAGAAGAGAATCCCTGGTCTCTTGATCCAGATTTAGTAGAGGGGACAAATCCGTGAAATCCCCATTCCAGTGACTGAGCATGCAGAGTTGCAGCGGTCTGAGATGTAGGCGGGCAAACGGCACTATGTCCAATGCCGCTACCATTCAGCCGATTACTTCCATACACTGAGCCACTGAAGGGCGAGAAGTAGAAGAACACGGCAGGAATTTAGAAGTTTTGACAACCTGGCCTCTGTCAGGTAAATCTTCATTTCTACAGAATCTATCAGAGTTCCCAGGAAGGAAACTCTTGTGAGAGGGGATAGAGAACTCTTCTTCGTTCACTTTCCACCCATGAGACCTCAGGAATGCCAGAACAATGTCCGTATGGGACTTGGCAATTTGAAAATTCGACGCCTGTATCAGAATGTCGTCTAGGTAAGGGGCTACTGCTATACCCCGCGGCCTTAGGACCGCCAGGAGTGACCCCAGAACCTTTGTAAAGATTATTGGTGCCGTGGCCAACCCAAAGGGAAGAGCCACAAACTGGTAATGCCTGTCTAGGAAGGCGAACCTGAGAAACCGATGATGATCTCTGTGTATCGGAATGTGAAGATAAGCATCCTTTAAATCCACGGTAGTCATATATTGACCCTCCTGGATCATAGGAAGGATGGTTCGAATAGTCTCCATCTTGAAGGATGGGACTCTGAGAAATTTGTTTAGGATCTTGAGATCTAAGATTGGTCTGAAGGTTCCCTCTTTCTTGGGAACCACAAACAGATTTGAATAGAAGCCTTGCCCCTGTTCCTCCTTTGGAACTGGGTGGATCACTCCCATAACTAGGAGGTCTTGTACACAGTGTAAGAATGCCTCTCTCTTTATCTGGTTTGCAGATAATGGTGAGAAGTGAAATCTTCCTTTTGGGGAAGAAGCTTTGAAGTCCAAAAGGTAACCCTGGGACACAATTTCCAACGCCCAGGGATCCTGGACATCTCTTGCCCAAGTTTGGGCGAAGAGAAAAAGTCTGCTTCCTACTAGATCCGTTACCGGATCGGGGGCTGATCTTTCATGCTGTCTTAGAGGCAGCAGCAGGCTTCTTGGCCTGCATTCCTTTGTTCCAAGCCTGGTTAGGTCTCCAGACCGGCTTGGACTGGGCAAAATTTCCTTCTTGTTTTGTATTAGAGGAAGTTGAAGCTGCACCACTCTTGAAATTTCGAGAGGCCCGAAAATTAGGATGTTTGGTCCTTAATTTGCTGGACCTATCCTGAGGAAGGTCGTGACCTTTTCCTCCAGTAATATCAGAAATGATCTCCTTCAGTCCAGGCCCAAATAGGGTCTGCGCCTTGAAGGGAATGTTGAGAAGCTTAGACTTTGAAGTAACGTCAGCTGACCAGGATTTAAGTCATAGCGCCCTACGCGCCTGAATAGCAAAACCTGAGTTCTTAGCCGTTAGTTTGGTTAAATGAACAACGGCATCAGAAACAAATGAATTGGCTAGCTTAAGGGCTTTAAGCTTGTCAAGGATATCATCCAATGGGGTTTCTACCTGTAGAGCCTCTTCAAGAGACTCAAACAAGAAGACCGCAGCAGCAGTGACGGGGGCAATGCATGCAAGGGGCTGGAGAATAAACCCTTGTTGAAAAAACTTTTTCTTAAGGTAACCCTCTAATTTTTGTCCATTGGATCTAGAAAAGCACAACTGTCCTCGACAGGGATAGTGGTACGCTTAGCTAGGGTAGAAACTGCTCCCTCCACCTTAGGGATCGTCTGCCATAAGTCCCGTGTAGTGGCGTCTATAGGAAACATCTTTTTAAAAACAGGAGGGGGAGAGAACGGTACACCTGGTCTATCCCATTCCTTAGTAATAATTTCAGAAAACCTTTTAGGGATTGGAAAAACATTAGTGTAAGTAGGTACTGCATAGTATTTATCCAATCTACATAATTTCTCTGGGACTACAATAGTGTCACAGTCATCCAGAGTTGCTAAAACCTCCCTGAGCAATACGCAGAGGTTTTCAAGCTTAAATTTAAATGTAGACATATCAGAATCAGAGTGAAGTATCTTCCCTGAATTAGAAAAATCACCCACAGATTGAAGCTCCCCTGCTTCAGCTTCAGTATAATGTGAAGGTGTATCAGACATAGCTACTAAAGCGTCAGAGAGCTCTGTATTTATTCTATTCCCAGAGCTGTCTTGCTTTCCTTGCAATCCTGGCAGTTTAGATAATACCTCTGTAAGGGTATGATTCATAACTGCTGCCATGTCTTGCAAGGTATACGCAATTGGCCCGCTAGAAGTACTAGGCGTCCCCTGAGCGGGATTTATAGAATCTGACACGTGGGGAGAGTTAGCCGGCATAACTTCCTCCTTGTCAATTTTTTCTGGTGATGAATTTTTTAAAGCCAGAATATGGTCTTTATAATCTATAGTAAAATCAGTGCATTTGGTACACATTCTAAGAGGGGGTTCCACAATGGCTTCTAAACATAATGAACAATGAGTTTCCTCTATGTCAGACATGTTTAAACAGACTAGTAATGAGACCAGCAAGCTTGGAAAACACTTTAATAACTGTGAACAAGCAAAAAATAAAAGCGGTACTGTGCCTTTAAGAGAAAAAACAATCACAGAAACTGCAAAACAGTGAAAAAAGCAGTAAATCTTACAAAATTTTTACAGTGTGTATAATAGGCTGAAAGAGCATTGCACCCACTTGCAAATGGATGATTAACCACTTAGTTTCAAAACCGGATCAAAAAAACGATATAAACGTTTTTAAACAGTCGCAACAAACTGCCACAGCTCTACTGTGGCCCTACCTGCCCATACAACGACTTTGGAAGGCACAAAAACCCTTTAGAGAGGTCCTAAATGTTCAGGGGACTCCTTCAGGGAAGCTGGATGTCTCAAGTTGCAAAAACTAATGCACATTTAGGCGCGAAAATAGGCCCCTCCCAACCTGTATTCACAGTGAGAGGGCCTTAAAAAACTATCCCTAGGCAAAAACTAGACAGCCATGTGGAAAAAACTGGGCCCCAGAATAAAGTTTTATCACCAATATGTAATAAACGTTTATACACTTAAAGCAAACGTTATATCTATTCAGTAATGTGAGTAAATAATAAAAATATTACCCTTTACAGCAAGCATGATACCAGTCGTTATCAAATCACTGTAATCAGGCTTACCTTAAATAAATTCGGTATTGTCAGCATTTTCTAGCATATTCCTTTCTCTAGAAAAATTTAAAACTGCACATACCTCAGAGCAGGAGACCCTGCACGCCATTCCCCCAGCTGAAGTTACCCATCTCTTCAGTTATGTGTGAGAACAGCAATGGATCTTAGTTACAACCTGCTAAGATCATCAAAGACCACAGGCAGACTCTTCTTCAACTTTCTGCCTGAGGCTAAAATAGTACAACTCCGGTACCATTTGAAAATAACAAACTTTTGATTGAAGATAAACTACATTAATTCACCACATCTCTCTAGCTACTTCCTTTATAGTCGAGAGCTGCAAGAGAATGACTGGGAGGTGGCAGTTAGGGGAGGAGCTATATAGACAGCTCTGCTGTGGGTGATCCTCTTGCAGCTTCCTGTTGGGAAGGAGAATATCCCACAAGTAATGGATGATCCGTGGACTGGATACACCTTACAAGAGAAATATTTTAAATATACTTATCTTTAGACACTCGTCCACTAATAGCAGACAACCAAACCAATACTGAAACATATCAGCAGAGGCAAATGAATAAGAGTGTAATGTCAATCTGTAAAGAGAGGCAGAAAATGAATCCCTGCGACCAAATTTACAGAAAGCCCATGAAAAGTTTTTCTGTGAGGTGAAAACATGGTGTCATGAGGCAGTACTCCCTTCACATCCCTCTGACAAGCAGTGTACTTTTCACTGAAGAAATCAAGCACATCAGCAGGCTTCAACCACCTCCTAAGGAGGCAAAGTTTAAAACTGTATGTGCGAGGTGGGAGGGGTATTTATAGGCTCAGATGTTTGGGAAACTTTGCCTCCTCCTGGTAAGAATGTATATCCCATACGTAACAGCTTGTGGTCTCTCGCCACTAATGGAATTTTTTTTAAAAGCAATATTAAAAAAAGATCTGCTGCATGAATAGACACAATTTCTGACAAAATGTGTAAAGCCGTATGCAGATGTTACTGTCTATTCCAAAAAAGAAAAGAAACAATCCTTTTACAAATTTTACAAAAACAAATCTAGCACTACAGAGTAACTTTAGTAAAGACCATAAAAAGTTTGTAATGTTGCATGAAAACCATATAAAACGGACGAAAAAAGTAAAATATTTTAGGAAAAAAATGTATGTCTGTAAAATATAAAATTGTGGCTTGTATATAAAATATGTAAACATTTTCCATTTTATGCAAGTTTTTAAATTTGTTGTTGCTCTGATATTATGTATTATCAAACAAATGAAGCTTACTCCCCCCCCTCCCCCACTGTCTGCCCCTTTTCTCCACTACTTACAATAAAGTTCTCCAGCAAACAGATGAAAAACCGCTTTTTTGAATGGCAATTCCAGCAAACATGACTGCTTTAGTATGAAAAATATTATAGTTGCTTGCATTTTCTGCAACAATACATGTCTGGGGAAATGTTCTAGATGTGACTACATTCAAGTTATTTCTGCTATAATGTTTGTCTCTGAACTGCATATTTGCCAATACACTTAGATTTGAAAATCACTTAAGTTTTCCTAACATTCTCATCCAAACTCTTGCAGTAAGGTAATTGTACCACAACAGACTGGTCAGGTAGGAAATAATGTCCTCAATTACGCATAAGCGTGGACAAGGAAATTCCAAATTGATGAATTCAACAACAAAAGTGATTCCATGTATGTGAAGCTTCTATAAAAAAAATGGGCTCTTAGGTATGTTACTAGCTAAATATATTAAATGTATTTAAAGCTAACACAAGAACAGGCATATACTAAAAATACTAGCTTTTTTTTTTACATTTGTATAGTACACATTTATTCTTTAATCCGATAACAGATTACTAATTACATTGAAATTATGTAAATCATCCTAAAACCACACACACAGGTAAACAGTTTCTTTCTACTCTTGTTACCACTAGAAAATTAGCAAACATGGGGCTCGTTTCCATTAAGCCGTAAAAAAAATGGAGCCATAAGATACCAAAGTGGCCGACACCTAAAAGTAGTTTACGGCTTCATTTTAGAATCAGGTTTCCATTGAAATATGTTGCGCATTGCGTACAATCGCTCTTTTCATGTAGATGTAACTTAACGTTGTGTTCAAGCTTCCATCTGACTTCTTGAAAATCAATTAGTTGCTATGGTAACCTGACCTTACACTATATAATTTACTTTTAACGTCTACGCTTCTTACCTGTAATCACCTATAAAGATAGACAAAAACAAAGATACACTTATTTAGAATAGAAAAAGGAAAACAATATACAGAGGTGCAAGATGGAAAAAAACACAATATTCTGTACTTGGTTTTACTAACCTGTTTTGCTTGTTTTAATGTATGCTCTTGATAAAGACGTGTAATACGTTGAAACGCGTTGAGCAAATAAAACCTTTTATCCTTTGTTGAAAGATTGTCAAGATCTTGTTTTGCTGTGCTGAGCTGGAATCTCCTTATTTATGGAGTAAGTTACTACATTTTTTTCAATTATACACTGGATACTTTTGTCATTTGGGTCTTCAGTATTTGACTCCAGGAACCTGTGGACTCTTGCCATCTGACGCTACGTTCCCTTTCAGCTGTAAAGATTAATCTTATGGAGTGAGTATACTGCACCCATATTAATTGGCTTCAATATATGCATCAAGCCTTTTTTCTCTTCACTTACTAGAGAAAATCACTCAATAGACCAGCGCCATCTACTACTACTATCTACTTATTTAGAATACATTTTTTTTTAACTATAAGCAAACACTAGTTTTTCTTATAATTATATTTTCCTCTTTAGTAATATATGTATATATATATATGGCTGTTCTAGGCATAGGTCTAGTTTGAATTTTGTAGATATGTGCTTGCATATATCTGTATATGTAAATACATACTGATATTTCCATAAGAACATAAAAGTGCAACTTTTCTTCTACATGGGACAATACATTTTACATATTACAATTTTTTTCTACATTCAAACACTTGCATTATTTGCAAGTTTAAATATTTCCCTGGGAAATAGATTTCAAAAAGCTAATTATTCCTCTTTTACACCCATGGAAGGGTATACTTACTTGTGGGATACAACAGTTCCTTGATCATTCCAACAGATACTGCATGACGTTATATATGGTAAGCTCTCTCAAAAATAATAATAAAAAAAAATATATAAAATATAATTAAAAAAAATTAACCTATTTTCACACAAAAAACCAGCAGATGAACATTTTTTTTCATAAAAATACAGCACAGACAACATTATTTTACAAGACTTTAATAATTACTAAGTTTATAGCAACATTATTTTCTTCAAAGCTTTGTCTACATCAACTCTTAAAACATTGTAACAGTAGAACTATTTTCCTTAATGTAAAGAAATTACAAAAGTTTAAAGTAAATAATATAAAAATAAACTAGAACCAAAAAAATAAATTGCATTTCTTCTTTTTGAATTGCCAATATTGGCATATTCGATTAACTACAAAATTTAAATAACTACTGTTTATGTGTATTCACATAAATATAAGAATAAAAGTGATTCTAACGGGATTTTAGGCATAAAAAGAAAAAAAAAAAGTCACAATTCAATCGATGAAGAAAACATTTTTCAGCAATGAATAAATATAGAATTTTCAAGTGAAATTTGTGAACATATTGTATTTAAAAACATGAATAGCTAGTGTGTTGCAAGTAATGTGTTCTTGAGAGTATGTCGCTGCAGACAAAGCTTATCAAAATCGAAGTATTGCATATACACTATTCTAAAAGCTTTATAGCTTACAACATGATCAGCTTCCCAATGTATCCATATAGTCACAAAATCAAGGAAGACCACAATAAGTACAAGTGAAATAAAATACTTGATTAATACACATTCCATTTGGCATTGTTTTAAGGTGCATCTCACATCTGATGAAGTAAAAAATATGTTAACCTAAACTTTAATGCACCCTTAGTACATTTGAAACTGTTCAGTGATCTCAGTCAAAACATAAGAAATTTTCAGGTGAGCAGTATAAACCATTTTGAACACGCCTTTTACGTTTAGCTGCTATGATTTTAGGCCTGTATTAGTACGGTTTAGTATGTATGACATCTGAAATACAGTTACATCCTACCCAAAATAAATATCTAACTGCCTTGACTCACTGCTGCAACTACAATCCATGTGACACGCGACTTAATATCATTATGGGAGAAAAGAGAAAAAAAAAAAAGAAGTAAAATGTGCCTATGTATTAGGCACAAACTCCTTAAAACTTTTAGAGTGTATTAAGCTCATAAGAATAAACTTTACACAAAATATCTCAGGGCACTTAAAGGCACAGTAACTAACTTGATATATATATATATTTTTTAAGTATATAAAAAGTTTAGTTACAATATATATTTCCCAAATTGGCTTAGTGGATAAAATCTGCAAAATAATATCCTTTATACAAACATAATGACCGTGGTTAGCCTTATTGTCTGCAGATTCAATCCAAGATTGGTTCTTATAAATAAGGAAACTGGTGGGTGGAGCTTTGCTATTGAAAAACTATTGCAGCAAACAATATGGCAATTTGTTTTTAAAATGATTTGACTTGTCTAGCATGTTATTCTATAGCAACACACCAGAAATGTCTTGTAATTACGTGTTCACTATGTATCCAAACTGCAAATCATCAAACTATTTGGGCTTCCCAAGTTATACATGGATTGGATTCTTTATGAACTATAAGTGATAAGGCCAGATGTACAAAGGCGCACACAAATATGCAAAAAACACATATACATACATGCATACATTTAAAACAAAGAATTTCTATGTCATAACCAGACACACAATCATAACAAAAAACAACAACAAAAAAACACGCAAAATCACAAACCACAATTAAGGGGAAAAAGTCAAATATACTCCATATCACTCATTGCTATAAGACAGAGGAAGTATAAAATACAATGGAGAGGGGTCAAAACTGATCACTCTTGTTTTCTTATTACCCTAATAACTATTTGCATTTCATATATGCTCAAAAAGTGTCATTTTCCAGCTTGCAACTTTACAGGACGTTACACATACTGCACCTACTATATAGAATTACCTCACTAGCTCCATTAAATTTTCACCAATATGTTGGTGATTTATAAGAAACCCATAACATTCTGCCAACATTTGTGGCCCACACATACTTTAACTCATCAAGCTTGGCTACAACCGTTTTCACCTAGTTACACTTTCACATTTTCCAACCAACCTCAATCTCCTTTTGTATCTGAACTTACATGTGTCTTGACACGTACTTAATGTTTTCATTGTACTTCTCTATCGCTGGGGGACAGATTTTTCTAAAACCGTAATTAATTCTTTTTAGTTGCATATATTCTGCCAGAAAAAGTCTGAGAGGGGCACTGTTTAGGAAATGCAAAGAGGGAGTTAGACATTTCTTAACTTTGTCATATCTACCACAAAGCAATACTAACTCTTGAAATACTATACAGTTACTGTAAATTTTCTCATAGGAACTTAAAATATTTTGAATAAAAATCTATGGTAAATTATAAAAAGGTAAAAATATAAAATGTTGCATAAAAGGTAGAGCGGATGCCTATTTTTACACTTTCAAGTGTCTCTAACACCAGAAGAGCAATCTCAATAACTGATATAACTGCTGTTAACGTCTTGGAGTGCATGTTCCATAAACCTGATTTATACTATGATTATTATTATTAGCCCTTTACTTAAAAGAAAAAAAAAAAGAGAGGTAACAAACACAATTCTGTTACATTCACAACTTCAACCCTTTATATACTGTATACTTAGGGGAAGATTTATTAAAGCAGTGGATGCTGATTTCTATGCCCATCATTTCAGGCTTGTCTGAAACAGAAGAAGCAGCGGTCGTAATACCGCTGCTCCTTAACTTTTCCTGACACCTTTTAGGTGGTGGACTGAAATCATCCCGGCCCTGATACGGTGAGCAGGGGGCAACATTGCACAAGCAGTTCACTACAAATGCTTGTGCAATGATAAATCTACCCCTTAGTATGTTTTTGACCCTTGTTTTCATCAAGTCTTCGGTTTTTGAACATGAAAACTCAAATGCATTTTTATATTTTATTGTAGGACGCTTTATAGCAGAAGATCCCTTAGGGTGTTACTTTTCCCTGACAATCACACATTTGGAATTATTCAATAATGTAAACGTTTAATGGATTTTTTTAAAGCAAAACATGAACCTTTGAATTCGAATGATGATATGTTAATGGTACACTATGAAAGTTTCAAAAAAACCCTAAGTTTTATACTCTGATAAATCTGACAATATTAAATTGTACTGTATTTTTTGTTTGGTACAATTAAGAGATGGCAAAAGCAGACAATTTGTATTCAATTCTGCTGGTAGAAATGGATAAGGATGATGAGAAAAGAATGTCTGCATGATGCTCTGAATGAGCTTTTTGTACCAACTGTGTACTTCATTATAGACTGTAGGCTAAAACCCATTTTTTTTACAAATGTAGTGACTGAGGACAGAACAGATTATACATGCCTTATTCTGCAGCCTTTTTAGAGCAAAAACAAAAAAGGGACTTAAAAAAGGAAATCATTTGAACAAAACATTTTGCCATCTTTTAACCAATGTAGCCTGCATCATTTGCTTATATCTAGAATATAGTTATTTATAATAAGAACCTTATATCTGAAAGTCTGCATATTGTATAGCTTGTGAAAATATGTTTATATATCCCTCTCCAAATATATAAATTATTTATGTAGTTCAAATGGCACCTGTGGCAAATTTAAGTATTATTTCACCAAGTTAATATTAACAACAAACCAGAAGTGTGGCAAATTTAAAATTATCTAGTCATTAAAACTAAAGGTCAGAAAAAGAAGCAGTGACCGCTTGTATAGCTTCTGCCATAACAAAGAGATACAGAAACAATATACACATTGGACTTGATTTTTTGTTTTGTTCGCATATTGCAAACAAGTATCTTAAAGGGATATTCCAGCAAAGTAAAGCACATCAATGTATTTCAAATTTTGCAATATATTTGCCATCACTGTTTTAGTGTGAGCTGTAACTGTGCATGTGAAGCATATCTTAACATGCTTCATGCACCTGCATTATAAACGGTTTGTCTACTACACCTAATTACCAATAAAGGGCACAGATATAAGGCCTATAATTTTCTCCATTATGTAACTTAGCATACAAAGACATGCAACTTAAAAATGAATTTAAATTTGTAAAGGTAAATATATATTTTACTTTTTATTGTCATAAGGTGGTTATATATAAACTAAACCATGTCATGTAGTTTTTGTCTAATATGTAGCCCTTTTTTATTTTAAATGTGTGGCATTTTGTACATAGAAAAATGCTTCACCAGGTATGTTGATCATGAAATAGTATACTACAGTATTTTGATGGGGTATAATAAACACACACACAAACAAAAAGACTGAAGATTGTGACCTATAGTGTACAACAGTATTCTTCGGCAGTCAGCAAACAGTAGCAACAAGTGTTTAGTACTACTGGACCTGGATTATTATAATAGCAGGAGCTGAGTATCTTTACTATGCAACTATTTCTTTTTACAAAAGATAAATACTTGCATGCTGTCATGGTGCTGTAGAATTTGTACTATAACGCACAAAGCGACACAGAACACCATTTTAGTAAGTCCTTTTTTTCTTCATTCTAAATGTAAATGGTATGGTGCACACGTACTAAGGAAAATAAATTCTATTTATTTCTTTGCATATGAACAGGGTGTCTTAAAATACATTCGCCAGTGAACACTAAAAGTAGTTGGAATGGTCCCTGACAGCCAGTCCGCATTACTACAGCAGTATTTGCAATTCTTGCAAGTTTCCATTTAAGGAGCTTTTACGCAAATAATTTATATTATCTTTTTTTTTTTTTTTTACAAGATAAGAAGACTAGCAGGTTTAATTACTAGCCTCCATATAAATGATTAAAAACACAGAATTTCAGAGTCTCTTTAAAATCAAATACCAGAGCATGATATATATTTCTAAAAGAAAACAACCTTTCATTATAAAATGATACAAGACTTGTAAACAGTGAAATATTCACATATTCAAACAAAAAACATAAAAAGGCTAACCGGTCTGTAGGTATGTAACTATTTACAATAAAATATTAATAGTTTTGTACCTAACAGTAAAAGATCTAATAAACTAATATTTTTCTAAGCATTTCAACAATGTAAGAAAATATGAACTAAAATGTTTAAGACTTTAAATTAATGTAAATTGTTAGATCATTACTATAATGTAACAATTTTATGTCCATTTTTCATTTAAATTTATTCACCTTGTTTTAACGTTAACTGCTCACCTGAAAATGATTACAAATCGCTATGAAACATTCCCAGAATGAAACTTTAGAACTCAGCAACATAAACCAGTCAGTTTTTATACCTGTATCTGAGTAAAACCAGGCATTGCTCTAAAACATGCAAAACATGGTAATTCCCCATTTTACTCCTTTAACTTAAAAGCAAATTCAGTCCAAGGAAGCTTTTTTTTTTTTTAAATAAAGAAAAAAATTAAAATAATAAAAGATAGCAAATTGGATGAACATTTGACAGCTGATCAATGACATTCTTCCAAGGGCTCTGTCAAAGCATCCAGGCTACTGTCTGTATCTGATGCCAAGGTCTGTTCTGTAGACATGGATGAGATGTCGTTGAATGAGGAAGACTGGGACGGAGTGGTGTTGCTGTTTACTGCTGCATCTGTGCTAAGTGAACCAAGTATAACAGAATCTGAGGCAAAACATAACTATGTGCACAGAAACAACAATGTCATTTTTAAACACACATTTACCAAATTTAAAAGATTTTTTTTGTTTTAAACCGACCACTAAACATGTACTTTTTCAAGCTTTGTGAATACTTTCAAGATGTGTGTATTTATTACAATATGGTAGTAACACCAATAACTCATATGTATGCATACAAGGCAGGACTGCTTATCAGCAAATTGGGCAATATTCAATGCATTATGCTATATGTTTCAGCTAATTTATGGTGTAGGCTTTGCTCTTTTTTTTCTAAAGCTTCTAAAGTCTGAAAATATTTGATTTTTTTTTATTTTACCTCTGATTGTGTGCATTTTTCAGACTGTAAACAGGTGCAGAAATGTTTAGTAGACGTACATTTGAAGGTTTTACATGGAAAAGAATATGAAAGAAGGTGGCCACTCGTGGCATTCAATTCTTTTTGGAGCAAGATTTCTTCTTGTGAAAGTGTGACCGTCTTCTTCCACAATCGTTTGCATTTGAAACCTCCAATAGCATGTCTAATTGTTAGACTCGTCTCATTTTACACACCCTTGTTGCCTTAATCACCTAAATCTGATTTTAATGAAGGTTACGTTTTAAAGTAAAAATCACACCTACAACACACAAACATATTGCATTATATTATATTGTAACTCATTTCCAGGAAGAGTGCGCTAATGAATGTATCAAACGCAGCTGGGCATTTCGCCACCAATCGCAATTCATATGTTTCAAGGTATTAAGCACCTGATTTACCCTCTATACATGTCAGACTAAATACTGCATTCCTTTCGTCTATCGCCTCATAAAAAGTAATTTGTAAATAACTGCTTAAAATGTCAGGAAAATGTAGTATTATGTATTTTACTTATTTTACACTAATAAAAATGTATCCTTAACAAAACTGCAGGTACGCAGAGGCCCCCTGTATAGTAATATAAACCAAATGAAATACAGAACTATAGTTAAAAGGGACATGAAACTTAATTTTTTTTATCTTGCATGATTCATATAGAGCATACAAGTTTAAACAACTTTCTAATATACATCTTTTATCTAATTTGCTTCGTCTCTTGGAGCTAGCTGCTGATTGGTGGCTGCACATATATGCCTCCTGTGATTGGCAAGCTACCAGTAGTGTGCTGCTGCTTCTTCAAGAAGGGGATACCAAGAGAATGAAGCAAAAATGATAGTAGAAATAAATTGGAAGGTTGTTTACAAATGTACTCTATCTGAATCATGAAAGAAAACATTTGTGTTTCATGTCCCTTTAAAATATCTGGGAATGTTCCAGAAATGTTTTCATACTAAGGATTTATAGTTTGTCCATTCCATCTGTATGTCAGAAGAAGAAGATTTAAAAAAAAAAAAAAAAACGAGGAGGAGGAGAAATGCTTTAAATAATTAAAACAAATGGGATTCAGGCTTTGTTTTTTATTTGGACTCTTCTTAAAGGGTCACTTTTTGATGGTAAATAATAGGGTAAGCCATGATAACTAATGTCCATTCCACGGTTTACCACTACTAAAGTTATTCATATGGAAGTAGCAAAATAAATAAAATATATAAAATTAAATTAATGAAGCAGATAAAGACAGTATAAGATTATGCTTCTAATTTTTGAAATGGATACAAAAGTATAAAAAGAAAATACTCTAAAGTGTTAGAGAATTGTATTATTACACTGTTGCTTCCATATAACTGTGTATAACCCATGCAGAAAGATTAAACACATAGTTGAAGTCAGCTCCTGAGAAGCAATGCACTACTGGGACTTAACTGAGCACATCTGCTGAGCCAATGACAAAAAGCATGTGTGTGTAGTCACCAATCACAAGCTAGCTCCTATTAGTGCATTGCTGCTCACAAGCTTACACAGAAAAGCTTTTAAACAAATAAATCCAAGCAAAGTAAATTTGAGAATAAAAGTAAAATTTAAAGGTCTCTTAGAACTGCATGATCTGCATGCATCATGTCCCTTTAAGGCATCTTCTTACCATGATGTATAGTACAGCAATCCTATTGTAAACCAGAACTCCAGCTAAGCACATTATAAAAAAAGAAAAGCGAGAAAAATAAATAAAATTTAGGTTACAGCACTAACCTGAACACTGTTCTTTTGTAATACCATTTTTGCTCCTTTCTTCCCAGTCTAGCACTTCTTTATATATAAGTTCTGCATTAAAAATGGAAAGAACATTTCAAAACTGTCTGGCAAATATAATTTGTTTATAACCAAAAACACTAGCATCTCTAAAAAAAAAATGTATGCTTACCTTATCAATTATTTTCTTTTGGAATAATGATGGTCCACAGTCCTCCATAAAATATGGGATATATTTCCCACCATTAGGAGGAGGTCAAGAACCCATATTAGAGCTTAAAATCCCTCCCGCCACTCTCATATAGGTAGGAAAGACAAAGCAGGGTCTGGAGAGGTGTCATTAGATCGGTCGCCCAAAAATTTTAACAGGTGGAGCCTGTCGACCATCATCATTCCAAAAGAAAATTTACCGGGTAAGAATATATTTTGTTTTCTTTTGTAAAATGATGGTTTACAGTCCTCCATAACATATGGGATTAATACCCAAGCAGATTGACTGTGTTATGGAAAGGGTGGGAGAATTTTTCTGGCAGTTGCTATTTAGCCAAGACTGCAGCCTGAAGGACTTTCCTGCCAAAAGCTACTTGCGAAGAAGCAACATCAAAGCAATACATTTTGGAAAAAGTATGCAGATGCAGAGAAGACCATGTTGCAGCTTTGCAAATCTGCTCCAAAGATGCATCTAAATCTTGTAGAAAGTGCTTTAATATGCTTAGGAGGTGACTTTCCCGCTAACAAATAAGCCTTGTGAATAACTTGTTTGAGTCAAGAGGGCAACGCTACATTAGTAGCTTTCTGCCCCTTACGAGTCATAGTGAAAAAACTAGAAGTTTGTCAGAAAGCTTTAGTAGTTTGGAGATAGAATTTCAAAGCCCTGACTATAACAAGATTAGGTAATAGTCGCTCCTTAAAAGTTAGCAGGATGTGAACACAATGAAGGAACAACAATTTCTTGTTTCACAACAATGCTCTTGTGAATAAATAGAAATGGAGAATCACAAGACAAGGTTGACAACACCAAAATTCTCCTTGCTGAAGAGATTGCTAATAGTGAAAGTACTAACAGTAAGATAATAATAAATAACAGTAGATATCCATGGAATGTATTGGTTCAAAAGGAGGACCTTGTAATACAGAGAGAAATAAATTCAAATCCTAGGGTGGAGAAATAGGTTTCAGAACAGGCCTAATTCTAACCAACGCCTGGACAAAAGTCTGAACCTCAGGAGTCTGATACACATCCTGCATGGCTAGTTTACTGCCGGTACCCCCTTGATGATTTGTGTAGACCACCACAGTGATATTGTCAGACTGGAAACGGATAAACTTCTCATCATTCAATAGGGGCCAAGACCGAAGTATCACTCGAAGTTCAAGAATGTTGATTGGTAACCTTGCCTCTAGAGGAGACTAAACTCCTTAACCTCTGCGAGAAACCCAGATCGCCCCCCAGCCTTAGAGACTAGCTTCCGTCACACAACAGACCAAGACTGACGAAGGAAGGATGCCTCAAGAGTTAAAGAAAGACTGTCCCCAAGAAAAAGATTATCTGAGAAATCCAAAGCAATCTGTTCCAAATGTAGATAATTATTTGTCCACTAAGTAGGCATAGACAATTATAGGGGTCTCAAGTGAAGAAGGGGCAAAAGGAACAGCGTCTGAAGCAGCTACCATAAGACTCACTGCCTCCATGCACTGAGTTACTGATGGAAATGGAGCCATTGTAGGAAGAGACACACCCTCTGTTTCAAAGAGAACAAAACTCTCAATCTCTTGAAGGACAAAAAGAATCTGTCTGGATATCCAAACTGTTTTTCCTGATGAATCCTAAAATATATAAACTCATACATAAGTTTATACAAAGTTTATAAATCTAGACATGACCTACGCATCAGTATGTATATACACTTAAGCATAGCAATACTGACTGGAGAATCACCACATATAAACAAACTGGATGGATTTACAAGTATCTACTATGTATCTGAGCCCAGAGGCAGAACTTTTTTTTACTTTCTGCGATGGGATTTTTTTAAGTGAAACATTTTCTGCAGGTCATTTCATTTCGAAATTAACACACAACCTCACAGACAGACACATACTCACTCTCAGCCTCAAACACACACACTGGGTAGAATTTGTCATTTGTTTCTCTTAAAATTAAATTATTTTTTTTAATTATATATATATATATACACATACACATATATTATATATATATAATGATTACATCCACCAAAAGTATTTTAAAATATCTTAAAAATAAATTAGCACCAAAGACATATTGGAATGATGTATTATGACTCAGAGTAAACCATAATGTGTGTGTGTGTGTGTGTGTGTATGTATATATATATATATATATATATATATATATATATATATATAATAAAAAAAACAACAACAAGCAAACATTTACACTGACTCCATAATCAACTTGACTATGTCCATTTTAAAATTACCTTCAGAGCACCTACACATGTAAACACGGTGTCCGTGGACTCAAAGCATCAGCTATGGGGTTGTAAGGTTCTATCTGGACACCATGAAGAAAGTAAGGGAAGTGGCTTCAAAGGTGTTCTTTGGCTGTTACCGGGATGCTGCAGACTGCCCACACTGACGTCACAGAAGCGGGACTCCCTGTATAAAAAAAAAGTTAAAGAGCAGGATCATAATTATTTTTGGACACCTGCAGCTTGGAGTGGCGCCTGCAATATCCTCCAACGAGTGTAATGCCAAGGCAGCTCTTTCCTTCCCCAATAAATAGTAGGTGGCACCCGACAATCAAATTGCAGCTATCGAGCAAATTTAAACAAGCCATAATCCTTGGATCACTATAACTGAATGACCAAAACTTAAATTTAATTGTCAGGGTGCCACCTACTATTTATTGGGGAAGGAAAGAGTTGCCGTGGCCTTACACTCGGAGGATATTGCAGGCGTCACTCCAAGCTGCAGGTGTCCAGAAATAATTATGATCCTGCACTTTTACTTTTTTTATACAGGGAGCCCCGCTTCTGTGACATCAGTGTGGGCGGTCTGCTGTGTCCCTGTAACAGCCAAAGAACAACTTTGAAGCTGCTTCCCTTACTTCCTTCATGGTGCCCAGATGGAACCTTACAACCCCATAGCTGATGCTTTGAGTCCACGGACACCGTGGAGCCCTGGGAGTACGCCATGGTTCTGTGCTGAGGGGAGGGGGGCTGGGAGAGAGGTTACAGGAACTGCATTCCTATGGGTCCGGGAAAATGTTAAAACACCGGTGGTATGCTGCCAGAAAATTAAATAAAGCGATAATGCATGAAAGAAACCCGTTAAATAAAACGTAATTAGGGGGCGTGTCCGAACAGCGACCAAGATGGCTGCCTTTTAATTGTAGTGGAACATTGGAGCTGATAAATCTGCTGTTTATCCCTCCTCAGATCGGCAAATTTTTCTTTCTCTCAAGAGATAAGTGACAAGAAATATATGTGGAACGGACTTTTGTGACTTACTCGCAGCAACGCGCAAAGGCAGACCTGGTTAGAGAAGGCGTGCAGCAGAGGCCTTGTTGCGGCCTGGGCCTCTCTCTACCTCCCCCCCCGTATAATTCTGGTATAACAGTATAACCAGCCATTTGAGCTAAAGCACAACCAAAATTATAGAGCACCTTATGAGACAATCGTGTTGAGAAGATGATGGATCTACTTATACGAGAGATCAGCGATATGCTAGATATCTGTCTAAAGACATTCACTGAAAACTTGCAGGCTGCTTTCCAACCTGGGCCACTAGACGAGGCATTAGTATGTGCAACTAATGAGTATGGGGGTGACGGTGTTTCGGGGCCCCGGCACCAGTCACTTTCCTCCTTGTTTGCTGATGGCGCTCTGGATGCTGACTACGTGTTGCGTGAGACAGAGAAGTTCCTCGAGTCAAAGTTGAGAAATTGTAGCGGAGCTACAGTGCCCATGGAGGGAGAGCATGCAGTATGGAACTTCGCTGAGGCAGGGGGCCATTCTGGAGCAATACAAGCAATGTGGGCTGACTTAGATCATCAGAGGGTGAGCACCCTGTCACAGGCATTGTTGAAGCCTACCGGATTTTGGTTACCGCAGGGCTCAGTTGAATTACAGCGACTACACTTAGAGGGAACTCTGCAGTTATCGTTAGAGAGACTTTGGCATTTCACCTCTGTAGTGAGCTCTGCGATAATTTCTACACCACCACTACTACGGAGCCATAACGATCCTGGGACTTTGTATGTTGATGTGAGGGACATTTCCACTGCTGCATTCATCTTGATGTGCCTCCTCTGGTTCATTGGACTGAACACTTTTACTAGCGACAGAGTTGGAGTAGGGTAACTTTATATTCAATAATCTGTGGACTGGTATATGGGTATTAGATTTTAAGGTTTTCTCCCTCTATACTCATTATCTATTACAGATGACCCCCCCTTGTAAAAGTTAGAGCCTGACCTACACCTTACTGGCTATGCTTTGATGGCTGCTACTAGAGATTAGTTATATCTAATCATATCAACCTGCTGCTGCTATTATATGTAATCCCACAGACTTTAGCTAATGTTATATGTTGCATAATTTGTTTGCTTGGATATAAGTTTCACAGTGGTTATTGTGCATTATTCATGATTTGTCTTCTTTCTACTTGTCATAGTATTACTGAGATGATCAGTCTGTGGAGTATATATGTATAGCATTGGTATTAGTTCATTCACAATATACTATACTTATATGTGGGGTGTATGCATGTTTATGTGCTCTTCATTCAATACTTTGAACCTCTACACCCTATATCCATAGTGAAAACAAAAGAAGATCAGAGTCTTCAGAAAATGTACACCTAAATAGCACTCAGATTCCCTGAATGTGGAATTAGACTAGGTTACAACTGGCGGGTACACAGCACCAACATTTCTACTACGAAATATTAGGAGAAATACAGATGCCAATCTCCTACGAGCTACTATTTGATAATTATTATCAGTAACTATATTCCCTGTAACGTCACAGTAGTGCCATTGGGCCCCTCTTTTGTTCCTATATCCATAGTGGTAGCGTAAATGTAGGGTTAGAGGCACTCACTTTTTTTAGTATTTTTTTTTAGCAATAGAGCGGTCGCTATATATTCCTATATGCTATGATGTCCTAGTATATTGGCCCTTTGTATCTCCCCATATTACCCTTTTTTTTTGTGATAAGACCTTACTCTAAATAGTTCTCATGCTCCATATATACTTCTGACATTGATACTACTAATACCATATAGCCCAAGCTTTTGTATTTATCATTCTAGGTTGATTTATCACACTGTAGATGTCATCGCAAATTGATGTAAAGGGAGCGAGAGCTCCATAAGTTCCCACGTTTCTGTTTTTTCTTGTTGTTTAATTTTATAGTGCTCATATGTAAATTTATATGTGCATATATAGTTAAAGGGCCCAAAAGTGACCCTATATGTTTTTGATCTCAAACTGGGAGAGTTGCTTTTTTTTTTTTATTAACCACTTAGGCTGTATTGCAATTATAGAACCATTGCTAGTCTTTAGAGCTTTGTCACTGTTAAGTATTGAATTGAAATGTATCACCTATGCTTATCAATACTGTTTGTGATGTTCTGCATATGTAGTATGTTGTAAACTACTGTGATTTGCCCTTACGGGTTAAGGGCTTCTGTATGTGGTTATTTTGTATTGTTTTATTTTTCTCCCCAATAAAAAATATATTAAAAAAAATAAAAATAAAATAAAAACATGTCCCATCAGTTTAGTTAAATCCTGCTTCTCTGGAATTTATATGCTAAGTGTTCATTGTTTTAAAACAATTGCAACACTGTGCAGTTTCTGAAATTCTGTGTTTGGATCGCTATATTGCCACTTTCAAGGTTTATACCCTTAGAATTTTACATATAGATTGTACGGTTATGTTATTAGCCTATACCTTTGTATGTAATTTGGTAATTATAAAGTTTTTCAAAATTGCAAGTTGCCATATTGTTATTGCAATGGTTAAGGTGTGTTATGCAAATATCCAACTAACCGGTGTTATAAAAGAGTGGATTAGCTATCCTCATGCATCCGATGAAGCCCTAAGGTCAGCCCACTAAGGGGAGGGGCGAAACACGTCCTGCCTGACGTTTTGGAGACCGGCAACTTTTGAAACTGAGTACATGTATCACCTGGAGGCGGTTTGACTTGCCGTGTTTGTACTCAAGTTTGTCAGCGCAAGTTTCCAGCTTACACAGCTTACATAGCCTTGTTTGGGTTCCTGTTCCATGGTTACAAAGGGAGGATCTATCACATTGGATTTCCCGGTGAGGTTGAAAGGGTTCGGCTGTCTTGAATGCTGTGGAGTTGCAGCGGAGCAGAAGGGATTACCTTGTTTTTATTCCGGTAACACGTTTTACAAGGAAAAGGGAACTGTACCGCGAACTGTGGCGAGACTTTTTCTTAATACAGCTGGCTTACTTCAGTAACACTGGAAGTCTTTTTGTAGCAACCGGGATCATTCTATTTGGAGCATGTGATTCACACTAAGGGCTCCCACATGGACACAATGTTAATAGAGTGTATCTAAACGATAATTTGTTTTAACGATTTTGCTACAATTGTACTTTTTTCACAACCATTTGTTTGGCTTATAATTTTTGAGAGCATGTTCCTACACTTATGTGCTCTCTGTTATTGTGCAATCAGATTATTGTGATCCAGGCCTGGTAATGTTTGTTACTCATTTTTATTAACATCTTTCTTTGGGAACAAATTATGTTGTGGATACAGGTGGAGAGAGTTTAATAAAACCACTTTGTTTTCATGGGAAAAAAAAAAAAAACAATTAAAAAAAACCATTTTAAGTGCAAGCCCGAATTTTCCTGTGCTCCTTCATGCAGACATTCTGCATTTTCTGTGATGACATTGCAGATTGCAGTATGCTCTGCCTTGGGGTACCTGAGTAAGCAGAGACTGCGTATACTTACAAAGTGAATACACAATGTACATTGTTAATGAAAATATTCATGATCAACATTCAGTATCTGCAGGCTAGAACTTTTTTGCATAGATATAAATTACATATAACAGTTATAAAAGATACAAATAGATTTTATCTCTAAAGGATCTCAACTGTTGTACTAAAATACAGAAAAATCCTCCACAACTGCATTTGGAATTAAACATGCAGAGTAACATGCATGAAAGTTATGTACCTAAAGGAGCATATTATAGTATTGCGTACATTAATAGCATACAACACATAATGTCTTGCATATCTAGAGACAGAAGTTCTGCCTATGTAAAAATCATTATGTTTATTCCATGTGCAGCAGCACACAAACAACTTCTAGAGAATAGTGTACATAATCGTACATGAAGTACATTACTGCAAATAATATTCCAAAAAAACATAAAAATGTACAAAAGTATATAAAATGCAGACGGACATAAAATAAAAATAAATAAAAAAACCTGCATATAGGAAGTTATGTTATCAAATCTTTACCCTTCAATACACAAATGGTATGTGCCCTTTTGGCAGATAAAAAATGTATTTAATTACATTAGTTTACTGCCCCTTTATGCAAGGACTTTCCAGATGCAAGGAGGCATTTTATCCAAGATTTTTACATCTGCATAAAATGTTATACTCTCAGACTAAGATTGCTCAGTGTTTGAAATGAGACAGGTTAACTTAAAACTGTTCAGTTTACACTACAGCTGACTTAATTTTGAAATACATACCAACAAGCCTAAATCCTGCATTTAACCAGATCTAATCGTATGAGTACCACAGCTTATGGCTCCACCAAGACCATATAGAGTACAGCATTTTCAAAATAAAAAGTACAGCTGACAGATGGGAACATTTGTACACTATATTTGAAGTGGTGCTCTTGGTTGGGGAAAATGGGGGGAAAAAAAACTAACAAACAAACAAACGTCAACCTTTTAAAAGTACTTTTCTTCATCTAGCCATGTACCCAGATCATTAATGTACAATTAAGAATTCACAGAATTATTTTTGTTTGCACATTTACAAATATGATTCTTTAAAAAGTGATCTCTTAATTTCTGCATTTTTTATCATGCATGTCAAGCACTGTTGATTTAGGTGATGCAAGGTGCAGAAATGCTTCCTCCTGTGAGTGTTTCTGTGGGTGTCTGTGTTTATGTCTTTGTGCTTTGGTTTGTGTCTCTATGAGTGTGTATGTATTTTTTTCTGTGGGTCTCTCTGTGAGGGTGGGTGTGTATGTCTTTGTGCATTTTATGTGGATGTCTGTGAGGGTGTGTGCATATGTCTGAGCGTGTGTGTTTGTCTTTGTGTATTTTCTCTGGATGTCTCTATGAGGGTGGGTGTGTATGTCTGTTTTCTGTGGATGTCTCTGTGAGGGTGTGTGTGTGTGTGTGTGTATTTATGTATGTCTGTTTTCTGTGGATGTCTCAGTGAGGGTGTGTGTATGTATGTCTTTCTGTGTTTATGTGGTTGTCTCTCTGTGTGTATGTCTGTGTGTTTTCTGTGGATGTCATTGTGTGTGTGTGTATGTGTGTGTGTGTCTGTGTGTTTTCTGAGGCTGTCTCTGTCTGCATTTCCTTGGGTGTATGTGCACGTTTGAGTTTGTGTGCGTGTCTATTGTCTGTTCCTTTTTAGGACATTTTGAACTTACTACTGATTATTCACATCTTTCTACAGACTTTGAGACTAATGAGACCTTTCTGGAAGTCACCTATCCACCATTTAACCTTTCAATTATTGTTTAGGCAGTTCAGGGCCCTTCCTTTCAGCCACTGCATGCTGTTGTCATCATTTAGTTGGAATCTTCCTTTACAAAAAGAAAATCAGAACTCCATATTTTGTTTTCTAAATCTCCTTTTTTTTACAAAACTGTAGTCTACCTCATTACTTGTCAGGTCAATGTAAACAAGGGCTGAGTGTCTGTTTGGGTGTCTGTGTCTGAGTGTGTTTCTTTTCGTGTCTGCTAGAGTGTCTATATGTGAATCCTTATGTGTGAGTGTGTGTGTTTCAGTGTATGAGTGTGTCTGTGTGTTTGTATGTTACTACCTTACAACATTTCCAAGTTTAAATAGACACTTAAGAATAAAGTGCATATACGTTTTAGTCACTTGGTCAAAAATGGTACATGTCAAGGGGGGGGGGCCTGATCAATGGTTAAGTCAGGGGCCACAAAATTTCTAGCGGCAGCCCTGCTGATAAGAATATGGTAGGGTAGAGACCTGAAAAAAAGATATGAAAGAAAAAAAAGTGCGTCATGAAAAGAGCATGTTCTTGAGTATTGATCAGTTAGTGACTATTAATTATACACTACTCCATTGGCCACTATAAACGTGTGGGTATACGGTGGGTAGACCAGATAAACCTTAATTATTATGCACACTTGCACATAGATTTTAGCAGCGGTTTTTATATAGTTTCTAATTACTGCACTGTTTTATATATATAGAATTTGAATAATTTTTTTATATACATACATACATCTTTTGCATCACATGTGAAATTTATAATTATATATTCACATTATCGCACTTTAGATTGCACAACTTTATGTGAAAGAATGTGGGAAAATAGTGCGCTGGTATATAGAGTATCAGACCGCTTACAGTGTTTTTTAGATCCTTCAATCTAAAAATAGTGTATAGTGAAAGAAAGGGGAGGTCTTGTAAGGGCGCTAATAGCTGAAGATACTTATGTGAAATTATTAATATTATCTGTGATAAATATTTGTAATAAAATGAAAATAGGAACAGTATCTAAAAAAAAAGTGATTTATTTGGTTACAATATGATTTGAAAAAATATAGAGACGTCTCTAGTAAAATTCAATTAAAAACAATAATGAAATTTAGCATAAAAATGATAAAAAGTGGTACTGATTAGTACTTCATGAGAAATTTAGATTACTGTTTAATAGTATAGTCACAAAGAAAATTCTATTGGGGTGTGACTAGACAGTTAGCCAAGATTTCTCGTGAGTTATTAAGTTTGTATACAGTTATACATAAAAATATATTTAAAATACCAATATCGGCTTGATAAAACTTCTGCAAAGGCTATATATTGCACAGCTCCCCTTTAAGCTCCATTATAATTTTTTGTGCAATATATAGCCTTTGCAGAAGTTTTATCAAGCCGATATTGGTATTTTAAATATATTTTTATGTATAACTGTATACAAACTTAATAACTCACGAGAAATCTTGGCTAACTGTCTAGTCACACCCCAATAGAATTTTCTTTGTGACTATACTATTAAACAGTAATCTAAATTTCTCATGAAGTACTAATCAGTACCACTTTTTATCATTTTTTATGCTAAATTTCATTATTGTTTTTAATTGAATTGTACTAGAGACGTCTCTATTTTTTCAAATCATATTGTAACCAAATAAATCACTTTTTTTTTAGATACTGTTCCTATTTTCATTTTATTACAAATATTTATCACAGATAATATTAATAATTTCACATAAGTATCTTCAGCTATTAGCGCCCTTACAAGACCTCCCCTTTCTTTCACTATTGCACAACTTTACACAGATTGGTAAAAATAGAGGTGTTTATTGATACACGCACATTCAACATTATCACACATACTTTTATTTACACACACCTACCATGCAAAACAAAGATCAAAGGTTGAAACTTAGGGAAGCCCTCAGCAACCATGAGAATATACAAGATATGTCAGATAATACCATAGATGATCTTTCCATGGTCCAATTATTTCACAAACTAGAGGTTTTAAAAAACGAACACAGGCATTGGTGGGACATTGACACACTCAAAAAATATAAAGAGAGAGGTCAGATCCCAAGAGGACTTAGAATTTCCAAACAATGTTCCTTTAAACAAGATGCAGATATGACTGAAAAATGGCAAGGTATTCTGACAGATTGTTCGTTAAAACTTATAGATTTATTAATTGAGTTTAGAACGGTCCTATTGAATAAAACGGAGTCAGAGATTGAAGAGATTCAGAATACCTTAACCAGACATGAATCTAATATTGATTATGATAAACACATAAAAGTAGTCCAGGAAAGATCAGATACTTTTCAGAAAAAAATTATACATACGAAAATAAAGAAACTAGCCAGAGATGAAAAAGTTTACCTAGAAGGCAGAGTATATGACCTTCAGAAGGAAACTTTAGAAATGGAGCCTGATAGTGGTTTACCTGCAACAGATACACCACAAGACAAATCATGGGTAAAAGTGAATTATAAGAAACCCAAGGATAAAAAGAAAAATTTGAGTTTCAGAAACACAAACAATACCCAGAATAATTCAAACTTTAGGGATTATGGTCGATCCTCTACCTCAAACTGGGAAAGAGAGAATTCTAATTATAATCCACATACACACAGATACAATCAACATCACCATAGTTCCCAACAATATAATAGAGAAGAAGAGAGGAATTATAGAAGTCCTGATATTCAACAAAGGAATCATGGGGGGAGTCCTAGATTCCAACAGAACGGAAATGATTACAATAATAGTTATCAAAGAGACGACAATAGACAGATTAATAAACCTCAGGTTTTTCAGTACAACCAAAAACAAATGTACACCCCGCCACATCTCAGACATGCACCAATCAGATTAAAACAGCTAGAGAGGGCTCAAGAGGGAGAAAAACTTGTTACTACTACACCAAGAAAAAGATCATACGCCAACGTGGCAGCAGAGGGAGAGGCAAGACTTCCAAAAAAGAGAAACTTAAACGCATGAGTAAAAATATATTTAATCTATCAGATCACGTTCTCTCCAATGAAGAAATTTGCGTTTTAAATAGGGGTTTGTCTTTTTGTCCATCAAATCAACATAATTTGTTTGATTTGTTTGTGGACCTAAACAAATTTGTACGCAAATTGGCCTTACGTTACTTTTGTGAAAAGAAACTAAAAGGTTCAGGCCACAAACCAATTCTGACAAATGATATGAGTGAACGTCCCTCTATGGATATTGTATATTTTGATCCAGATACTCTCTGTGATGATCTTTTTGATGATTATATACATTCAAATTTAACCCCAAAATCAAATTTTAATCCACCTAATGCAGGTTTAAATATTGAATTATTCCAGAAATTAGTGTTAGAAGACTTTGGAAAATTACCAGGAGATAAAATCAAGGATTCTAATTTGAATGTTTATGAAACCAAAGCTCTATCAAGATTGGCTTCTAACAATAATCTAGTGATCAGAGAAGCCGATAAGGGTGGAGGAATAATCATACAGAACCGTGAAGATTATATCAGGGAAGCAGATAGGATCTTATTTGACCAACAATATTATAAAATTCTCACCTTTAAAGCTACCAATAAATTCCTGGCCAATTTGGTTAAAATGGTAGACCGAGGTTGGTTGGAAGGTATTTTAACAAAGAAAGAAAGGGATTTTTTAATCCCAAATACTCCCAATTTGGCATATTACTATCACCTCCCAAAGATCCACAAAAGTTTGGGAGGCCTATTATTTCGGGAATTGGGAATCCTCCTGGGAGGCCTATTATTTCGGGAATTGGGAATCTCACATGTAATTTATCTGAATATGTGGACCAATTCCTAAAGAAATCAGTAGTTACCCTAACCTCATACATTCAAGATACCCCGGATCTGATTTATAAGATTTCTAAAATTAAGAAGGCAAATAGGAAACTCTTATGGTTAACTTGTGATGTCTCGGCTCTGTATTCAAATATAGCTCACGATCTAGGCATTAAGGCCATTGAATACTATTTGAAACAAGACATCTATATGCCAGACAAACAAAGGGAATTCCTTTTAGAGTGCATATTGTTTGTTTTGAAAAATAATTATTTTGTCTATCAAGAGAAATTTTTCTTGCAGATCAAGGGGACGGCCATGGGGACCAGATTCGCCCCGAGCTTCGCCAATTTATTTATGGGCCTCTTTGAGGAAAAAACAGAATTTATGTTTACCTGATAAATTACTTTCTCCAATGGTGTGTCCGGTCCACGGCGTCATCCTTACTTGTGGGATATTCTCTTCCCCAACAGGAAATGGCAAAGAGCCCAGCAAAGCTGGTCACATGATCCCTCCTAGGCTCCGCCTACCCCAGTCATTCGACCGACGTTAAGGAGGAATATTTGCATAGGAGAAACCATATGATACCGTGGTGACTGTAGTTAAAGAAAATAAATTATCAGACCTGATTAAAAAACCAGGGCGGGCCGTGGACCGGACACACCGTTGGAGAAAGTAATTTATCAGGTAAACATAAATTCTGTTTTCTCCAACATAGGTGTGTCCGGTCCACGGCGTCATCCTTACTTGTGGGAACCAATACCAAAGCTTTAGGACACGGATGATGGGAGGGAGCAAATCAGGTCACCTAGATGGAAGGCACCACGGCTTGCAAAACCTTTCTCCCAAAAATAGCCTCAGAAGAAGCAAAAGTATCAAACTTGTAAAATTTGGTAAAAGTGTGCAGTGAAGACCAAGTCGCTGCCCTACATATCTGATCAACAGAAGCCTCGTTCTTGAAGGCCCATGTGGAAGCCACAGCCCTAGTGGAATGAGCTGTGATTCTTTCGGGAGGCTGCCGTCCGGCAGTCTCGTAAGCCAATCTGATGATGCTTTTAATCCAAAAAGAGAGAGAGGTAGAAGTTGCTTTTTGACCTCTCCTTTTACCGGAATAAACAACAAACAAGGAAGATGTTTGTCTAAAATCCTTTGTAGCATCTAAATAGAATTTTAGAGCGCGAACAACATCCAAATTGTGCAACAAACGTTCCTTCTTCGAAAATGGTTTCGGACACAGAGAAGGTACGATAATCTCCTGGTTAATGTTTTTGTTAGAAACAACTTTTGGAAGAAAACCAGGTTTAGTACGTAAAACCACCTTATCTGCATGGAACACCAGATAAGGAGGAGAACACTGCAGAGCAGATAATTCTGAAACTCTTCTAGCAGAAGAAATTGCAACCAAAAACAAAACTTTCCAAGATAATAACTTAATATCAACGGAATGTAAGGGTTCAAACGGAACCCCCTGAAGAACTGAAAGAACTAAGTTGAGACTCCAAGGAGGAGTCAAAGGTTTGTAAACAGGCTTGATTCTAACCAGAGCCTGAACAAAGGCTTGAACATCTGGCACAGCTGCCAGCTTTTTGTGAAGTAACACAGACAAGGCAGAAATCTGTCCCTTCAGGGAACTTGCAGATAATCCTTTTTCCAATCCTTCTTGAAGGAAGGATAGAATCTTAGGAATCTAAACCTTGTCCCAAGGGAATCCTTTAGATTCACACCAACAGATAAATTTTTTCCAAATTTTGTGGTAAATCTTTCTAGTTACAGGCTTTCTGGCCTGAACAAGAGTATCGATAACAGAATCTGAGAACCCTCGCTTCGATAAAATCAAGCGTTCAATCTCCAAGCAGTCAGCTGGAGTGAGACCAGATTCGGATGTTCGAACGGACCTTGAACAAGAAGGTCTCGTCTCAAAGGTAGCTTCCATGGTGGAGCCGATGACATTCACCAGATCTGCATACCAAGTCCTGCGTGGCCACGCAGGAGCTATCAAGATCACCGACGCCCTTTCCTGATTGATCCTGGCTACCAGCATGGGGATGAGAGGAAACGGCGGGAATACATAAGCTAGTTTGAAGGTCCAAGGTGCTACTAGTGCATCCACTAGAGCCGCCTTGGGATCCCTGGATCTGGACCCGTAGCAAGGAACTTTGAAGTTCTGACGAGAGGCCATCAGATCCATGTCTGGAATGCCCCACAGTTGAGTGACTTGGGCAAAGATTTCCGGATGGAGTTCCCACTCCCCCGGATGCAATGTCTGACGACTCAGAAAATCCGCTTCCCAATTTTCCACTCCTGGGATGTGGATAGCAGACAGGTGGCAGGAGTGAGACTCCGCCCATAGAATGATTTTGGTCACTTCTTCCATCGCCAGGGAACTCCTTGTTCCCCCCTGATGGTTGATGTACGCAACAGTTGTCATGTTGTCTGATTGAAACCGTATGAACTTGGCCCTCGCTAGCTGAGGCCAAGCCTTGAGAGCATTGAATATCGCTCTCAGTTCCAGAATATTTATCGGTAGAAGAGATTCTTCCCGAGACCAAAGACCCTGAGCTTTCAGGGATCCCCAGACCGCGCCCCAGCCCATCAGACTGGCGTCGGTCGTGACAATGACCCACTCTGGTCTGCGGAAGGTCATCCCTTGTGACAGGTTGTCCAGGGACAGCCACCAACGGAGTGAGTCTCTGGTCCTCTGATTTACTTGTATCCTCGGAGACAAGTTTGTATAGTCCCCATTCCACTGACTGAGCATGCACAGTTGTAATGGTCTTAGATGAATGCGCGCAAAAGGAACTATGTCCATTGCCGCTACCATCAAACCTATCACTTCCATGCACTGCGCTATGGAAGGAAGAGGAACGGAATGAAGTATCCGACAAGAGTCTAGAAGTTTTGTTTTTCTGGCCTCTGTCAGAAAAATCCTCATTTCTAAGGAGTCTATTATTGTTCCCAAGAAGGGAACCCTTGTTGACGGAGATAGAGAACTCTTTTCCACGTTCACTTTCCATCCGTGAGATCTGAGAAAGGCCAGGACGATGTCCGTGTGAGCCTTTGCTTGAGGAAGGGACGACGCTTGAATCAGAATGTCGTCCAAGTAAGGTACAACAGCAATGCCCCTTGGTCTTAGCACAGCTAGAAGGGACCCTAGTACCTTTGTGAAAATCCTTGGAGCAGTGGCTAATCCGAAAGGAAGCGCCACGAACTGGTAATGCTTGTCCAGGAATGCGAACCTTAGGAACCGATGATGTTCCTTGTGGATAGGAATATGTAGATACGCATCCTTTAAATCCACCGTGGTCATGAATTGACCTTCCTGGATGGAAGGAAGAATTGTTCGAATGGTTTCCATTTTGAACGATGGAACCTTGAGAAACTTGTTTAAGATCTTGAGATCTAAGATTGGTCTGAACGTTCCCTCTTTTTTGGGAACTATGAACAGATTGGAGTAGAACCCCATCCCTTGTTCTCCTAATGGAACAGGATGAATCACTCCCATTTTTAACAGGTCTTCTACACAACGTAAGAATGCCTGTCTTTTTATGTGGTCTGAAGACAACTGAGACCTGTGGAACCTCCCCCTTGGGGGAAGCCCCTTGAATTCCAGAAGATAACCTTGGGAGACTATTTCTAGCGCCCAAGGATCCAGAACATCTCTTGCCCAAGCCTGAGCGAAGAGAGAGAGTCTGCCCCTCACCAGATCCGGTCCCGGATCGGGGGCCAACATTTCATGCTGTCTTGGTAGCAGTGGCAGGTTTCTTGGCCTGCTTTCCCTTGTTCCAGCCTTGCATTGGTCTCCAAGCTGGCTTGGCTTGAGAAGTATTACCCTCTTGCTTAGAGGACGTAGCACTTTGGGCTGGTCCGTTTCTACGAAAGGGACGAAAATTAGGTTTATTTTTGGCCTTGAAAGGCCGATCCTGAGGAAGGGCGTGGCCCTTACCCCCAGTGATATCAGAGATAATCTCTTTCAAGTCAGGGCCAAACAGCGTTTTCCCCTTGAAAGGAATGTTAAGTAGCTTGTTCTTGGAAGACGCATCAGCTGACCAAGATTTCAACCAAAGCGCTCTGCGCGCCACAATAGCAAACCCAGAATTCTTAGCCGCTAACCTAGCCAATTGCAAAGTGGCGTCTAGGGTGAAAGAATTAGCCAATTTGAGAGCATTGATTCTGTCCATAATCTCCTCATAAGGAGGAGAATCACTATCGACCGCCTTTACCAGCTCATCGAACCAGAAACACGCGGCTGTAGCGACAGGGACAATGCATGAAATTGGTTGTAGAAGGTAACCCTGCTGAACAAACATCTTTTTAAGTAAACCTTCTAATTTTTTATCCATAGGATCTTTGAAAGCACAACTATCTTCTATGGGTATAGTGGTGCGTTTGTTTAAAGTGGAAACCGCTCCCTCGACCTTGGGGACTGTCTGCCATAAGTCCTTTCTGGGGTCGACCATAGGAAACAATTTTTTAAATATGGGGGGAGGGACGAAAGGAATACCGGGCCTTTCCCATTCTTTATTTACAATGTCCGCCACCCGCTTGGGTATAGGAAAAGCTTCTGGGAGCCCCGGGACCTCTAGGAACTTGTCCATTTTACATAGTTTCTCTGGGATGACCAACTTGTCACAATCATCCAGAGTGGATAATACCTCCTTAAGCAGAATGCGGAGATGTTCCAACTTAAATTTAAACGTAATCACATCAGGTTCAGCTTGTTGAGAAATGTTCCCTGAATCAGTAATTTCTCCCTCAGACAAAACCTCCCTGGCCCCATCAGACTGGTTTAGGGGCCCTTCAGAACCATTATTATCAGCGTCGTCATGCTCTTCAGTATCTAAAACAGAGCAGTCGCGCTTACGCTGATAAGTGTGCATTTTGGCTAAAATGTTTTTGACAGAATTATCCATTACAGCCGTTAATTGTTGCATAGTAAGGAGTATTGGCGCGCTAGATGTACTAGGGGCCTCCTGAGTGGGCAAGACTCGTGTAGACGAAGGAGGGAATGATGCAGTACCATGCTTACTCCCCTCACTTGAGGAATCATCTTGGGCATCATTGTCATTGTCACATAAATCACATTTATTTAAATGAGAAGGAACTCTGGCTTCCCCACATTCAGAACACAGTCTATCTGGTAGTTCAGACATGTTAAACAGGCATAAACTTGATAACAAAGTACAAAAAACGTTTTAAAATAAAACCGTTACTGTCACTTTAAATTTTAAACTGAACACACTTTATTACTGCAATTGCGAAAAAATATGAAGGAATTGTTCAAAATTCACCAAAATTTCACCACAGTGTCTTAAAGCCTTAAAAGTATTGCACACCAAATTTGGAAGCTTTAACCCTTAAAATAACGGAACCGGAGCCGTTTTTAACTTTAACCCCTTTACAGTCCCTGGTATCTGCTTTGCTGAGACCCAACCAAGCCCAAAGGGGAATACGATACCAAATGACGCCTTCAGAAGTCTTTTCTATGTATCAGAGCTCCTCACACATGCGACTGCATGTCATGCCTCTCAAAAACAAGTGCGCAACACCGGCGCGAAAATGAGGCTCTGCCTATGATTTGGGAAAGCCCCTAAGAATAAGGTGTCTAAAACAGTGCCTGCCGATATAATCTTATCAAAATACCCAGATTAAACGATTCCTCAAGGCTAAATATGTGTTAATAATGAATTTTATTTAGCCCAGCAAAAGTCTACAGTCTTAATAAGCCCTTGTGAAGCCCTTATTTACTATCTTAATAAACATGGCTTACCGGATCCCATAGGGAAAATGACAGCTTCCAGCATTACATCGTCTTGTTAGAATGTGTCATACCTCAAGCAGCAAGAGACTGCTCACTGTTCCCCCAACTGAAGTTAATTCCTCTCAACAGTCCTGTGTGGAACAGCCATGGATTTTAGTAACGGTTGCTAAAATCATTTTCCTCATACAAACAGAAATCTTCATCTCTTTTCTGTTTCTGAGTAAATAGTACATACCAGCACTATTTTAAAATAACAAACTCTTGATTGAATAATAAAAACTACAGTTAAACACTAAAAAACTCTAAGCCATCTCCGTGGAGATGTTGCCTGTACAACGGCAAAGAGAATGACTGGGGTAGGCGGAGCCTAGGAGGGATCATGTGACCAGCTTTGCTGGGCTCTTTGCCATTTCCTGTTGGGGAAGAGAATATCCCACAAGTAAGGATGACGCCGTGGACCGGACACACCTATGTTGGAGAAATATATCTATTCCTCTAGCTCGGTGGCGAACCTGGTCTTCTATGGCCGTTTCATTGATGACCTCTTGTTCATCTGGGAGGGTACCCATTTAGAGGCGCAGAATTTTGTCAAGAGACTAAATGATAACGATATGGGTTTGCACTTTACATCTAAAATAGATGACATGAGTATTGACTTTCTCGATTTAATACTGGAATGGGATAACCTAGGTAATATTACTACCAAAACGTTTTTCAAATCAGTGGATGTCAACAGTTATTTAAACTTCAAAAGCAACCATTATTTACCCTGGAAAAGGAATATACCTTACAACCAGTTCTGCAGGTTGCGCAGAAACTGCACTGATTTGAAAACTTTTGATACACAGGCTAACCATTTGAAGGAAAGATTTATGGAGAAAAATTTCCCTAGGAGTTTAATTGAGACCAGAAAGAAATGCAGAGAGGATTTTTTTATTAAATACACAGGGGGAAATAAGGACACGAATAAAGAAGAGAAGCCAGAATCTTTTATGAATCAAACTAACACTGGGGTCAGATTCATTACACAATATAATAATAATCATAACAAAATTAAAGGCATCTTGCAAAAATATTGGTACATTCTGGAAAATGATCTATTCCTCACAAGCACGTTGAGTAAACAACCAGTATGTACTTTTAGAAGGGCTCCGACCCTAAAAAACAAGCTGGCTCCTAGTAAAGTAGTTATGAAAGTTCATCAGCCTAAAAACAAATCTAAGGGCTGCATATCTGGAAACAGAGTTTCTACAGTTCTAGGTAAACCAGGATTTTTTAAATGTAATCGGGCGAATTGTGGCCTTTGTGCTTTCACAAATCCAAATAGAACTGAATTTATTTCATTTGCCACCAAAGAAAAATTTAATATAAATTCACATTTTACGTGTGATTCTCCCTTTGTTATCTATCTGTTGGAGTGTGTCTGTGGGGTCCAATATGTGGGGAGGACCTCCAGGCCCCTCAAGAAGAGGTGGGGGGAACACAAAAGAATATAGAGAATAATATACAGAACCATAGTGTCCCCAAACATGCCAGCCAATGCCATACTGCATCTTCTGATTGCTTTTCCACTTTTCCATTAGAACAGATCCTACCCAAGTGGGGCAGAAATAGGTTTTTATATTTGAGACAAAGGGAGACTTTCTGGATATGGAAACTCCAGAGTTTGTCTCCCTGTGGGCTCAATGCCAACATTGATATGGCAGCTTTTAATTAATTTTGTTTTTTTGGCACCCTTTTAATGTTTTTTATCCCCATTTTAATATATTCAATAGCATTTATTTGATGCACACACACTACATTTAGATTTGGCTCACAAGGCCTTTGGTAGTCTTATCTACCACAGGGGCTTGTGGGACATTGATCATATTATGTGCAATCACAACATATGCATTATACCATTACATGCTTTGTATATAATATTTTATACTAATGCCGTTTGTATATTTATGTACAGTGGGTAGCAAATATATATACATGTGTATATATATATGTGTATATGTATATATATTTTTATATATATATTTTCTTATGGATTAACGGTATGTATATTTCTAAGTAGATATTATATTATGTTTAGACCAGTATGAGTAGCAGGTTTTAATACCATGTTATCTGTGTGTTTTTATTTGAATAGAGTTCTGCCAATGTTTTAAAATACATATATATATATATATATATATATATATATATATATATATATATATATATATATATATATATATATATATATATACACACACTTTTTAGGCAAAATATGTTTTTTTTAGGCTCTTAGTATGAGGTATATTTTTAACCCAGATCTTTTGAACGAGATGTGTACAAGAAATAGGGTTTTTTAGCTATGTATATTGTATCTTGCTAGATAGGCACTCCGGTTTGACCACATACATGTATAGGGTTGAAGTGGAGGTGTGGGTGTTACCACTAAGAGTGACCAATTGGCAAATCATTAAAGTTCACTACTGATGTATGCACATATATACACTTTTAGTCTGTTGGTTTATCTCCAATATAACCCCCGATACTTCCTATTTAGTGCCCAAGACGCATATGTTTTAAATATGCTCAGATGATCGAGCATTTTTTTCGCTGGTGGTTACTCACCAATAGCATTTCTATTCGGCTAGCGCTAATGATTTGACTACACACAGAGGCTTGAGCATTTTTGCTCTTTTCATTGGATATCCAGCCACCAATGGAAGATCTACCAGTGGTCACACCTTCACGCATGCGCTGTTCACTTTAGGAGACGCCGAGAATGCGGCAACAAAAGTTTGTGGTTTAAATCATTATGTATATTGCACCTGAGGAAACGGTCAGGAGAGACCGAGAAATGTTGTGCTTTTGTACTGAAAATAAAGTCTGTTTGCTTTTACTAGACTTTTGCCACGAACTATTTCTTATCCACTTTTCTACCTGTTACATTGTATCTATAGCAATATTGGCTATTACAGGACGAGCTGGCTCTGTGAAACGGTTGCTGGATACAGGTTTCCTTTGTCATCGCCGCTCTCACGTTCAAAAGTATTTCGGAGACAAACCAGGGGGAGTTAGCTGGACGACTCTATAACAGTCCAGAAGGCGGTTGTGACACTTCTCAAGTGTCATACATCTTGTAAGTACGGTCTTACTTGTTTTATTGGCGTGTTCTATACATCTGATTGTGCACTATGGTGGCGCCTTCTTTTTTTATTATTCACTTCTGCAAAGAATATGGTAGGGTAGAGACCTGAAAAAAAGATATGAAAGAAAAAAAAAAGTGTGTCATGAAAAGAGCAAGCAAAGTCCCCTGGCTATGCTGTGCTTGTCTAAGTACCTACAAATAGCCTCTGGGCTTTGTGTGTGCTGTGTAAAATAACTTACCTTATGCAGCAACCCTCTACTGGCTTACCAGGCATATCAAATCCTTGTCAATGTAGCTGCAGCAGTATCCAGTAAAGAGCCCATCCAGTGCAGGTATTGAGTACCGCAGAGAATTGCAGTAGGCAATACCTGTGTCCCTCAAGATGAGGCTAATGATGAGTCCCGCAATGCCTGAGGTTATTTATGGCTGAAGTCCCATAAGGAAATACTGTAAACATAAAAGGGTATTCCTATGCCCCTGTATCATTCAGCTGCTGTTAAGTTTCTCTTCTGTCTTCTTTGTGAATAATTCCCATTGACTTTGGGTCTCATAGGTCATAGCTCCCAAATTTAAATCCATAAACAAGTAGCTGAAAATACCTCTATTCTCAACCAACTCCTACGAGGCCAAGAACAAAATTAAGAGAGATGGGAGGGATTTTGAGCTCTGATATGGGTTCTTGACCACCTAGTGGCGGGAAATATATCTCATATGTTATGGAGGACTGTGGACCATCATCATTTTATGAAAATGTATAGATGGTTACAACCAATATATTCAAAACATAAATTAAATTAACATAATTAATGTTCAACTTTGTAAAAGCAGAGATTTTTTTTCCTTCACATTCATTTTTTTTTTAATGCTTAAAAACGTTTGCCGATTTAAACGCATATTAAAGTTGAACTGAATCAATACCGTGTATAGTTACCTTTCCATTCCTCTATTGCATGTTCTCTTTCTTCCAACTGGGCATCATAGATCTCTGGAGGGGGCTTAAAAAGTGTTACAGTGATTATAACTGTGTATAAAAATGTGCAACAGTTTGTGTTAAGAAAAGAAGTTAAACAACTTTAATTGAAACCATTAACACACAAATAGAGTTAGTAGTACATCTAGTATAAAAAAGTGGATGCTCCAGATATCAGCTGACAATGCATATCATTTCACTTTATTTAAAAAAAAAAAAAAAAAAAAAAGGTCATCCTATCCAATAAACACCTCCAACTCCTGATAAAGCCTGAAGTTGTTAGTGCATTAGTTTAAAATACCTGAACTGACTTTTAATAAGCTGTTAGAATTACAAAACAAATCTAATCAGCAAAATAAGCTCTTGTAAACTTTCTGCCCCACCACCTTTTGCATCAGAAGAGAGGAGAATGATAGAGGAACCTTAAAGGGACATTTTACAGTAAAAAGTACAAGCTGCTGAGTAATAAATGTATGGGCATTTGCTCCTTCGGGTTTATTTGTGAATTTGAAATAGCAGTTTTTGCTCATTGAACCATCACCATTTTTCTCAAGGACATGTCCATTTAAATGGGCTAGTCCTGCAGGAACAGCAGACCTGCTCATGGTATCCCTCTATATGCACAATGCCCATGTTAGGTATTAAAATGTTAATTCTGGGTGGGAGCGTATTAGGATATCTAATAATCAACATGTTAACATTATATAATACTTTCGTCGTTGCCCCCCTCCCAACCCCACAAAAAAACCTAAAAAAACAAAAACAACAACTTACTGCTTCTGCTTCAGCCGGGTCATACCAGACACTGATGTAGGGGTGGCGCAAAGCTTCATCTACAGAAATACGCTTATCCGGATCTATGACTAGCATTTTAGATAATAAATCTCTTGCATGACTTGCTGAAACACACAAACAAAATAATGCATTTTATGCAGCAACATCAAGTGAAAAAGAAATATTCCAATGAACACACCAGAGATAAAATGTGGCAAAGTAAATTCAATGCAATAAATACAAAAAGGTACTTACTTTTTAGCTTGTCACTCTCCGATTCCGATGGAAATATCCAGTCTGGAAAAAGCTCTTCAAATCTAATACCAGGATATTTTGGTCTATTTTCAACATAATTCCTCACTGTAGGCTGTAGTTTTTTCATAAACTCTGGTAATGGTGTTCCTAATTGTTCAATAACTTTATTCCATTGATCAATATCTGCATAAAGTCTTCAGGAAAATATAACTATTTCTGTTCTGTGTTGTCATTGGATGTAAAATTGCAAAGGGAAAATGAAAGTATTTTTTTTTTTTGTTCCACAGAGTATTTTCAAATGTACTATTTTTTGTCTTTTAAAAACCAGACGCGCCTATGATGAATAACGTTTTGTTATCATGCATATCCCTAATCATGCTAAGGGTGTCATTATAAAACAGTGAAAAAAAATATACCTGGAAATCAGTTGTGCACAAACATGAAGTTCCTTTTCTTTTCAATCTAAATTTAAAGTGAAGGTCCATTTTGATGAATTAGTGCCTGGTTTTTAGTAAACCTATTAAAAACAAGGGCACTTTAATTCATCAAATTGACATTTCACTGTTTTCTTCAAAAACTTAACTTTTAATCCTGAATGCCGCTCCAGCGATTCCCCCGGCCGTCGGAAGCCTCTGCAGACGTCAGAAATGACGAATCAGGCTTCCTCCAATCACAGATTTCCCCCCCCCCCGGGGGAATCTTGACCTGATGCAACGCTGTGATTGGAGGAAGCCAGATTAGTAATTTTGGACCCGCAAAGACGGCTTGCGACGGGCGGAGGAGGTGCTGGAGCGGCTGCCAGGATTAAAAGGTAAGGTAGGTTTATTAAAAAACAGGCACTTATTCATCAAAATGGACCTTCACTTTAAAGAGCTTCAAAGCAATCCTTCCCATGCAATTATTTAAAGCGTTTAATTGCTGCACTTTTACATATCAAGATAAATGATTTGTATGTTCATTATAACATATTTAAAGTTAACAGCATGATTTACTACTGAAGTTAAAAAAAGTATTACAGTCAAGATAGGCTATGGCAAATGCCATAAACATATTAAATGCAATTGATTTGAAGATATGGTAAATTTAACACATAAATCCTATTCTTAATCTATCATTTTTATTTTCAGATGCACTAAAATAAAAAATGATGAAGTAAAAAAAATATATAGATTAAGAATATGATTTAACTATGTGTTAAATTAACCATTACTTTAAATCAATTAGAAAAGGAATCATTTATGTCAGTTTCCGCCCCCCCCCCCCACTGCCTACCAATTCAAAAGAAAAAAACAAACATAAAACACTATAAATTAATAAAAGGGATAGAAAGGTCAAAACTGAAAAGTGCATAGGAGCATTTCAATGCGAATGAAACATTTTCGCATTATATTTCCATTAGCAAAAATGCTTCTAATAAAAGTTATTACTGTTTTTCTGCGGCATATACACAAATCCTGTGAGGGCCCTTGCACCAGTATTTAAACACCACAATTTATCAGTCAGTGGTGATTTCTATGACACAAAGTATGACTTTACAGAAGCAATACGCACAATTTCCAGCTCTCTGAGCCTACTGGTGCACAGGCCCTCACAGCATATGTATGTATGCCACAGAAAAACTAATAACTTTTACTACAAGCATTTCTAGCTATTGGAAGAATATTGCAAAAATGCTTCTATATCATATTTATATCCATTTATGCACATTTCAACTTTGAACTTTCTATCTGTTTAATATGTAAAACAAATATGGGGTAGAGGCAAGATATGCTCTGGTACGACAAGGAAAAAAAAGGTTTTAATATACCACTTAATATTCTGCTCAATTTAATTTTAATGAAAGTTAAAATTTGAATTAAAAAAAAACCATGTTGTTTCAACTGGACATCTAACCTTTGCTAAAGTCATAAAATAATGTCAATTTGTTTAAAGAAGCCATTTACTTTGCCAATTAGGGTATTGCCTAGCTTGGTTTCTGGAAACTTATGATTTTTAGGTCTTGCTCACAGACAAAAAGGTATTTTCAAGTGTGACTAAAAGATTTGTCAACTTTATGCAATATCAGTCAAAAATATAAACTTTCTATGCACAAAAATAATAATAATAATAATTCTACAATTGCTAGGAATTTTAATGATCTGCACCTAACGAACAAAGCAGATGTATTTGTAACAGTTATTGATTTGGCATATGTGCCCATATGGTGGTAAATATACATTTGCTTCATCCTCTTGGTATCCTTTATTGAAGCAGCAGCAATATACTACTGGGAGCTAGCTGTACACATCGGTAAGCCAATGATAAGTATATTTGTGCAACCATCAGCAGATAGCTCCCAGCTCCTAAATCTACCCAAGTATCATTTTCAACAAAGGATAACAATAGAACAAAACAAATTAGGTAATAGAAGTAAAATTGGAAAGTTGTTTAAAATTGTATGCTCTATCTGAATCATCAAAGAAATTTTTTGGGTTTCATGTCCCTTTAAGAAAAAAAAAAAAGAGTCCTAAACAGAGACAATACAGGGTACATTGTGATTGTGAAGTAAATTGACTGTAAGGGTTTTCTTAGTTATAATAGTGCAGGTCCAACTGCAAGTTGCGGGACCGCGCTATTACACCCACCCTCCCTCCTGCTGGCCACCGGAAATAGTGTGGTCTTGCTGCTGGCGGCAAGAGTGCGCTATTAAAAATGCAATCCCGATAGAAAGGGTATGTCACTGGTCCTTAAGGGGTTAAAGTAAATGGGAGATAAAAGTGTGCATCTGCTTTTCTACTTTAAATGGATACTAAACCCAATTTTTTTTCTTTTATGACTCGGAGAGAGCATGTAATTTTATACAACTTTCTAATTTACTAATTTTTTTCTTCATTCTTTTGGTATCTTTATTTGAAAAAGCAGGAATGAAAGCTTAAGAGCCTGCAGATTAGGTGAAGGGAAAGAAAAGAAAATGTCTCTTGAAGACCAGAAAAAGCTAGGGGTGAGGGTGAAAAAATCCCTGAGAGACAGTCAATCAATGCACTGCCACTTTGCAGCGCTGCAATGTATTTGACTTTTCTCTTTCAACAGTGCTTTACTCTGGCTGCACTGTGTTAATGAAAACTTAAACACAACCAGAGAACAGCACTGTTTGTTCAAGAGAATAGCCTAATGTGGAGCAGCGCTACAAAGTTAAAGGGACATTCCAATCAAAATTTAAATGCACATAGATTTATTACATCTTTGAATATAAAGATATTTGCAATATACATGTAATAGCAAAAATTCTTCTAGTAAAATATTTTTTCTCTGCAGGTGCATGTGAAGTATAGCTAGATATTGTCACTGCACCCACATTTAAATAGTGTAGCTGCTCATATCATCACTGGGGCTTATAGCATGTCAGCAATTAACAAATTGAGTTATTACCAGATGATACAAGCACCTTAGGCTCTCTGAGCAAGTGCTGTGTTTAAAATGCTGGTGCACGGTGCATACTTAAATACACTTTTGAAACGGCTATAGCTTTTATTAGAAGGATTTTTGCTAAATGCATGTATATTACAAAATTGCTTCTTTTCAATACCGAAATGCACCCATGTGGTTTTCAAATTTGGCTGGAATATCCCTTTAAAGCACTAACAGTTCCTGCATGTGTCCCATTTTCTGTGATGACCCAGATCAGAGCATGTTCTGCCTTGAGTCAGAGCTAGCTGCCGATTGGTGGTTGCACATATATGCATGTCATTGGCTAGCTATCAATAGTGTATAACTTTTTATTCTACAAAAGATACCAACAGAATCTAGCAAATGTGATATTAGTAAACTGGAAAATAGTTATATTTCAATGTCCTTTAACTGTGCATAAAAACAAAAAAAGGAAATACTGAAAATATTTAATTTTAACAAAAATGCTCTAACAAAACAGAACACTATTTTACACATTTTTTTTTTATCAGTTTGCACATCCAGTTATTGTAAAAAAACTGAGGGGAAAGTGTGTACAGAAATATTGCTGTGAACTGTAATCAGGTGGTAGCATGCATGCCATATAAACATTCATGAGAATCGGTTTAGGCCATTTTAGTGATGAAAGGAAATTTAGATGTGAATGAAAGCGAAAAAGTATAGAGAGGAAGGCTTAATAAATAAAATCAGCAGGAGGAACATAAAACGCGTAAAGTCCAAAATTGAATGTTAGCACATACATACAGATAATTAAAGGTAGTCAATAGCTAGGAAAGCTCAAGATTACTTATCTACTCTTTTTTTTTTTTTGAGGAAATTACATGGCTTTTCCAAATGTTTCGCACAACTACAGCATATTTAGTGTTATTGGCCAAGGGGACATAATGGCAAATATAAATTGTAGTTACAATTTGGAAAACTTCGCACAGGACTACTAACTGAGGGGGAAAAAAAATTAGAACCATGTGTTTTTCCAATCCCTTATATTAACAAAAAAAAATTATATATTCTATTTTTTCAAGATTTTCTGAGCGTATATTAGCTATTTGTATATAACTGTTAACTTATGTAGCTACACAAAATAAAGATTCCTTAAACATTACACAGAAGTCCATCGAGTTTAACCTATACAAATGTTAATAAACTTTAAATTTAAATTAATCCCATTAAAAACGGTGACCTATTTAACACAAGCAATCATATCCCTGAATTCCGTTTCTAGCCAAAAAATTTATCTAAACCATATTAGGACAATTATATTGAAAACAACTACTCTAAAAGTTTTAATTAACAGAAAAAAAAAAAAAAGTTTTAAATTACTGAGACATGCGTCATGTTTTTTTCTACTGCAATTACCAAGCATCATCACACGTTAGAACCATTTGTCTGGTGGTTATGGAGAATATGGTTGTGAAGTCAATGATGGCTGGGGAAGGATACGATCAGTGCCTTGGAATATCACACAACCTTTCACCAATTCTCCCATGATGCACCCCACTGACCAGATATCAACTGAAAATAAAGATGAAATGAATAATTAAAATATTATGAATAGAGCAAAACTAAGAACAACATAATATTGGTAATCACTATAGTTTTAGCATTTCTTTTAGCAATACAGATTGCTGTAAAACATATTTAGCTTTTTTTTTTTTTTAAATTAGGGACATTAAACACTAAAAATACATTTTCTAAACATAGTATTGTGGTTACCTTTTGCACCACCATGTTGAAACTTAAGCTTTACTGCATTATAGGCCTGACATGTCATTGCACCTGTGCATCAACCCTCATTTAGAGACCGATGTTTATATATGGGGGTACATATGATTAGATGGAGGTGTATAACATGTATATAGTATAGTATTTGATTGGAACTGGTAGCATGCAAGTACTCATCATAAGCTATGCCGATTAGCTTTCAGCTTTAAAAAAATGACCTAGAAGCATGTTTTTTTTTTTTTTTTTTTTAATATGCAGTATATTGCAAAAATGTGTAGCAAACTAAGCATGAGTTAGAACATTTTCACTAGAAAAGCCCTTTAAGTCAGCATTTCCTTAATTATGCACAAGTTGCTCAATGAAAATGAGTAATGTTCACAAAACCTTACAAGTAGTTAGTGAATATGAAGTTGGATATCCTTGTACTGCATACAGATAAAACATTCTACCTTAAAGGGACAGTACACTGTAACATTGTTTTTTCCTTTATATATTTCCAATGACTTGTTAAACCACCTGCAGGGTATAAAATGTATGAGAAATTGCATTTTCAGGTTTATTTGTGTATATGAAAGTGCTGGTTTTGAGCTTTGAAATCACATCCTATTGAAATAGGTTGAGCTTGCAGGTAAAATTAGACCTCATTATGTTATCACTTTTGTGCACACTCACTTGCTTCCTTAAATATCTGTTTGTAAACCAAAGCTCAATATTTTTTTTAGTCATCTCTTATACACCCCTCCTCTGGGAGTGTAATTTCTTCTGCTGGTTGTGTTAAGTATAGAAATACAAGCAAGGGAAATGCACACACTATAATTGTCCCTAAATCACAGTGGCTGCAGATAGATGCACCTATACAAAATATAACAAAAAATAAATAAAAAAACCCCCATAAATTATGCTTACCTGATAATTTAATTTCCATCGTGGGGAGGAGAGTCCACTGTTTCATTCATCACTTGTGGGAAATAAGAACCTGGCCACCAGGAGGAGACAAAGAGACCCCAGCCAAAGGCTTAAATACCTCCCCCAATTCCCTCATTCCCCAGTCAGTCATTCTGTCAAGGGAACAAGGAAGAGTGGGAGAAATATCAGGGTATAAATGGTGCCAGAAGAACAAAAATAAATTTAGGTCCGCCCACCGGAGAACAGGCAGTGCAGTGGACTCTCCTCCAAAGGATGGAATTTAAATTATCAGGTAAGCATAATTTATGTTGTTTTCCATCTAAAGGGGAGGAGAGTCCACTGCTTCATTCATCACTTGTGGGAACAAATACCCACGCTCTGGAGGACACTGAATGAAGAAAACGGGAGGGTAAAGGAGGCGGACCCTATACTGAGGGCACCACAGCCTGCAGAACCTGTCTCCCAAAAGCTACTTCCGCTGAAGCAAAAACGTCAAACATCAAATCTGCTCCATAAAAGACTAATTTTTAAAGGCCCAAGGAGAGGCCACAGCTCTAGTCGAGTGAGTCGTAATTATCTGAGGAGGCTTGTGTCCCACTGTCTCATAAGCCAGACGGATCATACTCCTCAACCAAAAATATAGAAGTTGCAGAGGTCCTCTGGCCCCTGCGCTTTTTAGAGTACACAACGAATAAAGACGACGTCTGTCTGAACTCCTTCGTGGCTTGAAGATAAAACCCGAACCACATCCAGATTATGAAGTAACATCTCCTTCGAAGAGGAAGGGTTAGGACACAAGGAATGAACCACTATAAACTGGTTAATGTTAAGACTTAACACTACCTTGGGAAAAAATCCCAAACCTGTTCGCAGAATGGCTTTGTCAGCATGAAAAACTAGGTAAGGGGGCTCAAATTGTAAGGCTGTCAACTCAGACTCTGCGTGCCGATGCAATAGCCAATAACAACAGGACCTTCCATGAGAGAATCTTAACGTCCAGGGCATGCATAGGCTCAAACGGAGCCCTCTGAAAAACCCTAAGCACCAAGTTTAAGCTCCAGGGAGGAGCCGGATTCCTGAAAACAGGTCTAATCCTAACTAGAGCCTGAACAAAGAACAAAATGTCAGGAAGCTCTGCAAGCTTCTTATGCAACAGTACCGATAAAGCCGAGATCTGTCCCCTTAGGAAACTGGCGACAAGACCCTTATCCAGACCATCTTGGAGAAAGACCAAAATCCTGGATACCTTGACCATGTGCCATGCGTATCCTCGTTCCTCACACCAGGACAAGTAGGTCCTCCACACCTTGTGGTAGATGCATCTAGTGACTGGCTTCCTGGCCTGGACGAGAGTGTCGATCACTCTCTCCGAAAAACCTCTCTTGGCTAAGACTAGGCGTTCAATCTCCACGCAGTCAGCCTCAGAGAATCTAGCTGTAGAAAAAGGACCTTAAATTAGCAGATCCCTGCGACAAGGTAACTTCCACGGCGGATATGATGGCATCGCCACTAGATCCGCAAACCATGTCCTCCGTGGCCACGATGGAGCAATCAGAATAGCCAAAGCTTGCTCCTGCCTGATGCGGGACACTACTCGAGGTAAAAGAGGCAACGGTGGAAATTATGTAGATTAGGTTGAAGTCCCAGAGTACTACTAAGGCGTCTATCAGTTTTGCCTGGGGATCCCTTGATCGTGACACGTATCTGGGTAGCTTGCAATTGAGTCTGGACGCCATGAGATCTATTTCCAGCGTCCCCCATCTGCTGCAGATCTCCGCAAACATCTCAGGGTGGAGAGACCATTCCCCTGGATGAAACGTCTGTCTGCTCAGAAAATCCGCTTCCCAGTTGTTCACACTCGGAATGTGGATCGCTGAGAGTGAACAATTGTGAGTCTCTGCCCATTCCAGAATCCGAGATACTTCCCTCATTGCTAGGGAGCTTCTCTTCTCCCCTGGTGGTTTATGTAAGCCACCAAGGTGATGCTGTCCGATAGGAATCCGATGAATTGAGACGACCCAAGAGGGGGGCAAGCCTTCAGAGCGTTGAATATTGCTCGAAGGTCCAGAATATTTATAGGTAGACTTGATTCCTCGAGTCCATCTGCCTTGTGCTTTTTGGCACCCCAAACTGCTCCCCATCCTGATAGACTCACATTCGTGGTTACAATCTCCCAGGATGGTCTCAGGAAGGAAGTCCCCTGAGACAACTGGCCCCACCAAGACAGGAACTCCCTCACCAGTCTGTCCAGAGATATCGGTTGGGACAAATCTGAATGATCGCAATTCCATTGTCTCAACATGCACAGCTGAAGAGATCTGAGATAGAACCTGGCAAAGGGGATGACATCTATGCTGATTACCTCCATACACTTGGCCACAGATGCCCTGGAGGATGTCTGCAGGGCTAGACAGTTGGACGCAAGCTTGCAACGTCTCTGGTCTGTCAAAGTATTGTACCCATGAACTCCACCCTGTTGATAGGGACCAATGAACTCTTTCCTTCGTTTATCTTCCACCCGTGGGAGGAGAGCTCTTGAATGATCCTCCGCCAGACTGTAGGATGGATCCTGGACCAGGATATCGTCCAGATACGGAGCCACTGCAATCCCTCTGGCTCTCGCTATCGCAAGAAGAGCTCCCAGAACCTTTGTAAAGACTCGGGGCCGTCGCCAGACCAAACGGAAGGGCCACAAACTGGAAGTGCTGTTCCAGGAAGGCGAACCTTAGACATTTGAAGTGATCCTTGAGGATTGGAACATGAAGGTAAGCATCCTTCAGGTCTATAGTCATGAATTGCCCCTTTTGAACTAGGGGCAAAATTGACCTTATAGTCTCCATGTTGAATGATGGGACTGACAAAAACTTGTTTAAGGCCTTTAGGTCAAGAATTGGACAAAACGTACCCTCCTTCTTTGGGACCATGTAAAGGTTTGAATAATACGTCTGACCTCTTTCTGCCGGAGGAACTGGGATGATTACCCCGAGAGTAGAGAGATCCCTCACACACCCCAGGAAGGCATCTCTTTTTGACAGGAGGAATCTGACTGGGTGGATACGATTTGAAACCTATCCTGTACCCTTGGGCGACGACCTCCAGGACCCAAGGGTCTGTAACCTCTCCCCTCTAGACCCCCGCAAAAAGAGATAGTCTGCCCCCTACCTGGTCCAAGGACGGGTCAGGGGCCGCCCCTTCATGCCGACTTTGATTTGGCGGGCTTCTTTTGTTCGGCTTGGACTTGTTCCAAGAGTTTGCTGGCTTCCAAGATCCCTTGGATTGCTCAGATGTCATAGAAGGCTGCTGGTGCTGAGACTTGTCTGCATGAAAGGGACGAAAAGTAGATCCCTCAGGTTTGGCTTTCTTATCCTGAGGTAAGAAGGCACCCTTGCCACCCATGACTGTATATATGATAGAATCCAGGCCAAACAAAACCTTCCCCTTAAATGGTAGGGAAAGCAAGCGAGACTTAAACGTCATGTCAGCAGACCACGATTTTAGCCACAGAGCCCTGCAAGCTAAAACAGAAAACCCTGACGTCTTAGCATTCAGGCGAATAATCTGCATGTTAGCATCACAAATAAACGAATGCGCTACCCTTAAGGCTTTGATTCGATACAAAATCTCATTGAGGGGGGTCTCCACTTTGACCATTGCTGATAGTGCGTCACACCAATAGGTAACCACACCAGTCACCGCAGCGACTGCCGCCGCCGGTTGGAAAACGTCAGTTGGAACATCTTCCGCAACATAGACTCCATCTTTTTATCCATGGGTTCCCTAAAAGAGGAGCTATCCTCAAGCGGAATGGTCGTTCTCTTAGCAAGCGTGGAGATAGCACCATCCACCTTAGGGACAGTTCCCTACAGTTCAAGCTGCGCGTCCGGAACAGGGAAAAGCTTCTTAAAAGAAGACGGGGGAGAAAAGGGCGAACCCAGTTTCTCTCATTCATTCTTAATAATGTTCGCCATTTTGATAGGAACTGGGAAGGCCTGGGGCACTACCCTGTCCTCGTAAACCCTATCCAGTTTAGGGATCGAAGGTTCCTCCGGGAGTTTTGGTTCCGGAACCTCCAGCGTAGCAAGCACTTCCTTCAGCAGGAAACGCAAATGCTCCATCTTAAATTTGAAATCTGGTTCCTCCGCGAACGGAAGCGTAGATGTAGCCAATTCCGACCCTGAGGCGACATCCTCCGATAAGTCGGAGTTGTCCTCCTCAGAGGATAATCTGTCCGAGATATCCAGCGGAGTCGAAGACCCCTGAGATGATTGTGTAATCGGAGATGCTTATAGGAAACGCACCTCGTGGGATGGAGAACCCTCAGAGGTGGACAGCTCAGTCGTACTAAATACTTTATTCCTTTTTGAAGTAGTAATATTGTCATAACATGTGGAACAGAGCTGTAACGGCGGTTCCACCGGAACCTCCTCACAGTATACACAATTAGTAGGTTTAGATAAAGAAGGAGTATCCTTCAACATATCAGGGTCCTCCACAGCTTGTGCCTTTATTACGGACTTGTTTATTGATTAAATGGCACCTTTATATCCCCAATGGCCAGGGCACTCACCACATCCTATGACCCGGACTACAAGAAACAGCTTTCGTCTCCTCCGAACACAGGTTGAGAAAGAGAAAGGTACTGAAGCTATACCCGGTCACATGGAGTACCATGCAGGACCACCCCTGCACTGAGCGAGAGACGCGCCAAAAAAGTCTGCCTCAATCTCTCTTTTACAGCCTCATCTTACACAAGTGCAGCAAAAAACACAATAAACATTACTATGTATATTAAAATCCCCCCCTGTTCCATAACCCCCTTCCGAGGGTATTACCCTAGATTCTATACAGATAAAAGGAGTCACACTGTGACCATGTCTTCCTGTGTTATATATATATATATATATATATATATATATATATATATATATATATATATATATATATATATATATATATATATATATATATATATATACACACACATACACAGAGAGAAATGCACTCACAGGAACGAACAACCAGCTCAATACCATTGTTAGCCTGTTCTATGGCGATTTACCACCTGGGTGCAACTTCTTTTAGCCCAGCAATGCTTTTCACAGAGTAGAACTTTCCTGTAGTATATCAGTCTGATCCCGCCTATTACGGTCAGTCCAGCGCCAAAATACCAGGCAATTCATCTCTGAACAAGGAACACAGCAACCCCAGACGATCGTTTCGGCCTTCATTGGGCCTCGTCAGTGAGGTGTAGCAGTATTCCTCTAAGCACACTGAGCAAGGAGTCCACGTCTGGTTTCCCCTTTTTCCCATAGGGAGACTAAATACACACAGAGAGAAATGCACTCACAGGAACGAACAACCAGCTCAATACCATTGTTAGCCTGTTCTATGGCGATTTACCACCTGGGTGCAACTTCTTTTAGCCCAGCAATGCTTTTCACAGAGTAGAACTTTCCTGTAGTATATCAGTCTGATCCCGCCTATTACGGTGAAGGCCGAAACGATCATCTGGGGTTGCTGTGTTCCTTGTTCAGAGAGGAATTGCCTGGTATTTCGGCGCTGGACTGACCGTAATAGGCGGGATCAGACCGATATACTACAGGAAAGTTCTACTCTGTGAAAAGCATTACTGGGCTAAAAAGTTGCACCCAGGTGGTAAATCGCCATAGAACAGGCTAACAATGTTATTGAGCCAGTTGTTCGTTCCTGTGAGTGCACTTCTCTCTGTATGTATTTAGTCTCCCTATGGGAAAAAGGGGCAACCAGACGTGGACTCCTTGCTCAGTGTGCTTAGAGGAATATAGCTACACCTCACTGACGAGGCCCAATGAAGGCCGAAACGATCGTCTGGGGTTGCTGTGTTCCTTGTTCAGAGAGGAATTGCCTGGTATTTCGGCGCTGGACTGACCGTAATAGGCGGGATCAGACTGATATACTACAGGAAAGTTCTACTCTGTGAAAAGCATTACTGGGCTAAAAAGTTGCACCCAGGTGGTAAATCGCCATAGAACAGGCTAACAATGTTATTGAGCCAGTTGTTCGTTCCTGTGAGTGCACTTCTCTGTATATATATGTATATATATGTATATATATATATATATATATATATATATATATATATATATATATATATATATATATATATACACATATACATATATATATATATATATATATATATATATTACATATACATATACACACGCACACATATATATACATATACACACACACATACATACATACACACACACACACATACAAAACACGGAAGGGGACTACACTCTCATACCGGACCAGGTACACATCCCATGACCCTGCAACATGCTCAGCCCTGGGTGCTCACGGGCACTCACAGGAAGCTGTGCTGTCCCCAGAGTCACAGGCAGTTAACCCCAGACAGGTCTGGGTGCAAGAACCATAGTGAAAACTACAAAACAAATTAATACAACACACAGAGAAAGTCCAGCACTCACTTACAAGCTCTCAGCTAAGATTTAAAAGCAAAAATGGAAAGGTTAGTTACCGCATTTGGCCAAATGGGACAAGCCCAGGTACCACATCAAGGTCCTTTCCAATACCTGGGACCCTAAAACAGCCACACAATGCAAGCTCTCAAACCCAAACAAACTGGGAACAAGGGAAGGATGCACAGGCTTATGTAATCACCCTAGACATATACAAAACACGGAAGGGGACTGCACTCTCATACCGGACCGGGTACACATCCCATGACCCTGCAACATGCTCAGCCCTGGGTGCTCACGGGCACTCACAGGAAGCTGTGCTGTCCCCAGAGTCACAGGCAGTTAACCCCAGACAGGTCTGGGTGCAAGAACCATAGGGAAAATTACAAAACAAATTAATAGAACACACAGAGAAAGTCCAGCACTCGCTTGCAAGCTCTCAGCTAAGATTTAAAAGCAAAAATAGAAAGGTTAACTAACTTTCAGTATAGATAGGGATACTAAAGGCCAAGTCAGCTATTTTAAATGCCCAAATAAGGGTAAACTAGCTACTTGTAAACAATTTAACACACTCCAGCAGGTAAAATAGATCATTTGGAACAAATCAAAAAGGGGAGACTTTTGTTTGGGTAAACTGCCCCTTTAACTGCAGTAAACTATATTACTTTACTGAAAACAAAAGATGCATTCACCAATGAAATCAGGATGGCCTCTATGCGGACAGACAAGCTATGAGTAATAACACACTCCAGAAATTGAAAAGGATCACACTGGCTGTTCAGCTGCCTATTTTCTTGGCTAAAAACTTTAATCTAAATGTTGATACTAATTCCAGCACAATATTTCCTGATGAAACCATTTAGGGATTTTATGAGGAGAGGGACAGACTACTTGAAAATTGTTATTGTTTAAAAAGATAGATAATCCAGTTATTATTTACCCATTCCCCAGTTTTATATAACTAACAGTGTTCTATATACTTTTTACCTCTGTGCTTACTTTTATTTAAGCTCTGTCCCTTATCTCAGTGCTTATTTATTTTTTATTTTTTTTACACAATCATGCATTTAAGTAAATTAGTGCCGATTCTTTTGAACCCATTATTCACCAAGGGAGTGAGCTAAATGTTATCTATAGGGCACACATGGACTAGCAATGTCTGGCTGCAGTGCAGGACTGCTTGTTTCTAAGCCCTTGCAGGCTAGCATTTTACTATTTTAGAGGTTATAACATTTATATAACAATGTTGGTTACACAAAGCTGGGGAATGGGTAGTAAAGGCATTATCTATCTTTTTAATCAATAACAAAAACCATGTAGATGGTCCCTTCAAGCCCTGAAGAATTTCCAGCTGGACTAATGATCAACAGAATTCTGTAGTCTGTCATATTCCAAACAGAAATCTCTCTTTATAGCTTAAAATATAGAGTCAAGTTGAGAAACCAGGCTAAGAATACAAAGTGTGAGGCTCCAACACAGAGACTGTCTACACAATAACTAGCACAAACTGATGGATTAGTACAGATTCTGCATATTTCCAGAAAAAGAAAAAAAAATTACTCTTGGATAAACTTGCTAGAGCTAGCTGAACACGTCAGGTGAACCACCAATCAGCAGTGATCTCCCAGTACTGCTTTGCTGCTCCTGAGCCCACCTAGGTATACTTTTCAACAAAGAATACCAAAAGAATGAAGTAAAATGGATAATAGAAGTAAATTGGGAGGTTGATTAAAATTACATGCTCTACCTGAATCATGAAATTTAATTTTGACTTTACTATCCTTTTAATATATTTTTTCAGCATTATAATGTCCCTTCTCCTGGGAAATTACAAAAGATTTTAGCAAAACTGAAAGACATCGCTATCAGACTTAGGAGATATTTGTGAGCCATTCAGCTGGTGAAAAACATTTAGGAGTTTATTTGAAGTAAAGTAGAAGTCCCTACTCATGTTATTGCCATATGACAATGCTGAAAAGTCATCACCTTGAACTAGGTGTTTCCCACAGCTTGCCTTTGGATGGGAAGCTACATTAGACTGGGGATTGCTCTCCATCCCAGATGAATGAAGTTGGTTGTTATTTGCCAGTGGTGCTCTTCCAGTAAAGATCATCATAGGATGGAGGTAATTCCACTACCTGTATAAACCTCCTTATTCGTTAAAAGAGCTGTGCAAGAACTGTACATGCATGTCCAGGGAAGGTTTGTCTTTATGGTTAACACACATGAAACATTTAACAGCATTTATAAAGGTGCTTTACTTAACATTTAACAGACAGACACCCTAGGAAGCAAATGTTATACAGCCTTAGTGAACCAAAAACACAGTGACTAGCACTGATGATGACTAGTGTTTTCCATAGCTCTTCTAATAGATTTATATGGGCTCTATGATCCCAAAATGTTTATTTCATGATTCAGAGAGAGGATACAGTTTTAAAAAAACGTTTCAATGTACCTTTATCAAAAAATTCTTATTTTTTGCTATCCTTTGTTGAGAAGCAGAGATTTAAAGGGACAGTACACTATAAGATTGTTTTTCCCTTAATGTGTTTCCAATTACCTTTTTTTTTTTTTTAAACAGCTGCAGAGTATAAAATGTATGAGATTTGCTTTTTAAGGCTTATTTGTGTATATGAATTAGCTAATTTTGTGTTTTGAAGCCACAACCTAATAAAATGGGTTGAGCTTGTAGGTATAATCAGATCTCATTACTTTATCACATTGTGTAAATATACATGCTTCTTTATCTTATATCTGTCCGTAAACCAATCACCAATACTTGGAGAGAAAAATGGAAAATTAACATTTTATTGCCTTATCTCTTCTATACCCCACCGGGAGTGTAATTTCTTCTACTGGCTGTGTTAACACAGCTTGGCCTTGAGGCCAAACACTTTCAGGATTGGTGGGGATACCACAGGCTAAATAAACTATTTCAAATGCCAATATAAAGGTTAATGGAAATATTTGTGAGCAATTTAATACACTACATCAGGTAAAGTGGATAGTTAGGAACAAATTAAAGGAGAGAAAATATTTGAGTAAACTGTCCCTTTAAGCTCACGAGCGTGCACATGTCTGCTGCATTATATAGCATGAGTTTTGCAACAGCTTAATACATTAGCAAGTGCACTAGGTGGCAGCACTATTTCCTGTTATGTAGTGCTTCAGGCATGGGCACGCTACCTATCTAGATATCTATGCAACAAAGAATAACATGAGAATGGAGAACATTTGATAATAGAAGTAAAAATTTAATTGAATTTTTTTAAATTGTATTCTCCATCTAATTAATGAAAGAAATTTAAAACAATGAACCTCTTTAAGCAATGCATATCCATCAAAAGATTTGCCTGTGATCACCTCTTAAAGTGACATGACATTTTTTTATTTTTTTTCCCATGATTCAGATATAGCCTGGTTTCTCAACAGCTGAGCCGTGACAGCCCATTTGGTGGGCTGCGACTCGACATGCCCCTGCTGCACAATCCGATAGACATCTATCCTTAACTGCTGCTACGTGCGCACAAGTGCAATGGCCTGTCAGAGTGCCTTTGCACTTGTGTGTGTAGCAGCAGTTCAGAAGGACATGTCCTTGTAATACACTGAAAGCACAGAAAAATATGCACCTCTGAAATAAAAAACAGAGACCGGGATGTTTAGAATTCTGCCCAACAGAAAAAAAAAAAAAAAAAATAATCATGCTCCACCATCCTACTGATCTGTAGTTCATACTGGAGATATATTAACACAAATGTGTGCTTTTGCAGGCTAAGTCAAAAACAATACTTTGAACAATCTGGAAACTCAACCTTAGTCCTATTATGAGACTTGCAATTAAAAGCACACTAAACACATTTCATGGTGGATGAACAGGTCAGCACTGAAATGTAGTAACAGATTTCAATGTTGGGCTTTGTACCGCATGACATAGTAGATCCACATCCGATTGGGCCAAGGGTTTAATCATTCATATTTGGACAACTTTTCTGCTACACTTTATTGGAAGAAGAAAAATAAAACTACCCTTATAATATATAGTTTTATTTAACTAAAAAATAACATTATAGGTATCAATTTCATTTTTATTGCTTGCCCCTCCTTCCTTACACTTAGGCTCCTTGTACTGATCTAAACCACTCCAAACAATCTTCTAAATTATTGAACATCTTGAAACTTAGCACTTAAAGGGACAGTAAACACTGAGATATCTATATTAGTAATGCATGATTCAACAAATTATACCAAGAGAATGAAACAGATTAGATAATAGAAGTAAATTAGAAAGTTGTTTAAAATTGTATTCTCTCTCTGAATCATGAAACAAACATTTTGGGTTTCATGTCCCTTTAGAAAGGGTTTTATGTCCCTTTAAATACAGTAGAGTTGTATAATTGACAAATACATAATTAAAAAGGTAAAAAAAATGTAATGGCACATTTGAAAGTTACAGCGATCCCCCCCCCCCATTATGCGACAGCCATCAGCAGGCATATACAGGTATATAGTGCACTCTTGCACATGCTCAGTAGTAGCTGGTGCCTCCGAAAGTGTGCATATAAAAAATATACTTTTTTTTTTTATAATGAAAGTCAATTGGAAAGTTTTTTTGTTTTGTTTTTTAATTCCATGCTCTATTTAAATCATGAAAGTTTAATTTTGTATTTAGTGTTCCTTTAAGAGATAACGAATTGAATCTATGTAGATAAATTTACAGAGAAACAATGGGATTAAGGTCTTTTTCTCAACGCTGTATATTTTATAAAATTATTTCTGAGAAGACGAGGCATGTTGTTATGTTGTTAATAAGACAATTTCATAGGTTGAGAACTGAAAAAAGCAAAACCTTGTGATATCTTCTAGATAGAAAAAACACCCAAGATAATCTTACAGAAACCTCTGGGAGAGCATGAAATTATTGAATGGACTAAAGGAATAAACATATTCAAATATATCTAAATTTCAATTTGCTTGAAATGTGTTTATGGGCCAGTGACTGTAGTATTCAGGGCTTTATTCATCTGATCGACCGACGCCTAATTTCAATATATGGGAAAGATTTGTAAAGACAGTATTTACTGGCTTGATTCTCTGTCAAGTTCACAACTAAAATAAAAAAAAAACATAATTTATGTAAGAACTTACCTGATAAATTCATTTCTTTCATATTAGCAAGAGTCCATGAGCTAGTGACGTATGGGATATACATTCCTACCAGGAGGGGCAAAGTTTCCCAAACCTTAAAATGCCTATAAATACACCCCTCACCACACCCACAATTCAGTTTAACGAATAGCCAAGAAGTGGGGTGATAAGAAAAAAGTGCGAAAGCATATAAAGTAAGGAATTGGAATAATTGTGCTTTATACAAAAAAATCATAACCACCACAAAAAAGGGCGGGCCTCATGGACTCTTGCTAATATGAAAGAAATGAATTTATCAGGTAAGTTCTTACATAAATTATGTTTTCTTTCATGTAATTAGCAAGAGTCCATGAGCTAGTGACGTATGGGATAATGACTACCCAAGATGTGGATCTTTCCACACAAGAGTCACTAGAGAGGGAGGGATAAAATAAAGACAGCCAATTCCTGCTGAAAATAATCCACACCCAAAATAAAGTTTAATGAAAAACATAAGCAGAAGATTCAAACTGAAACCACTGCCAGAAGTACTTTTCTACCAAAAACTGCTTCAGAAGAAGAAAACACATCAAAATGGTAGAATTTAGAAAAAATATGCAAAGAGGACCAAGTTGCTGCTTTGCAAATCTGATCAATCGAAGCTTCATTCCTAAACGCCCAGGAAGTAGAAACTGACCTAGTAGAATGAACTGTAATCCTTAGAGGCGGAGTTTTACCCGACTCGACATAAGCATGATGAAATAAAGATTTCAACCAAGATGCCAAAGAAATGGCAGAAGCTTTCTGGCCATTTCTAGAACCGGAAAAGATGACAAATAATACAAAGCTCTAACAGCATCCAAAGAATGCAATGATTTCTCCTAGAATTCATAGGATTAGGACATAATGAAGGAACCACAATTTCTCTACTAAGGCTGTTAGAATTCACAACCTTAGGTAAAAAATTCAAAAGAAGTTCGCAGCACCGCCTCATCCTGATGAAAAATCAGAAAAGGAGACTCACAAGAAAGAGCAGATAATTCAGAGACTCTTCTGGCAGAAGAGATGGCCAAAAGAAACAAAACTTTCCAAGAAAGTAATATAACGACCAAAGAATGCATGGGTTCAAAAGGAGGAGCTTGAAAAGCCCCCAGAACCAAATTCAAACTCCAAGGAGGAGAAATTGACTTAATAACAGGTTTTATACGAACCAAAGCTTGTACAAAACAATGAAATATCAGGAAGATTAGCAATCCTTCTGTGAAAAAAGAACAGAAAGAGCAGAGATTTGTCCTTTCAAGGAACTTGCGGACAAACCTTTATCTAAACCATCCTGAAGAAACTGAAAAATTCTCGGTATTCAAAAAGAATGCCAAGAAAAAATTATGAGAAAGACACTAAGAAATATAAGTCTTCCAGACTCTATAATATATCTCACTAGATACAGATTTACGAGCCTGTCACATAGTATTAAACACAGAGTCAGAGAAACCTTCTTTGACCAAGAATCAAGCGTTCAAACTCTATACCTTAAAATTTAAGGATTTGAGATCCTGATGGAAAAAAAGGACCTTGCGACAGAAAGTCTGGTCTTAACGGAAGAGTCCACAGCTGGCAAGAGACCATCCGGACAAGATCCGCATACCAAAACCTGTGAGGCCATGCTGGAGCTACCAGCAGGACAAACGAGCATTCCTTAGAATCTTGGAGAATACTCTTGGAAGAAGAACTAGAGGCGGAAAGATATAGGCAGGATGATACTTCCAAGGAAGTGATAATGCATCCACTGCCCCCGCCCGAGGATCCCAGGATCTGGACAGATACCAGGGAAGTTTCTTGTTTAGATGAGAAGCCATCAGATCTATTTCTGGGAGTTCCCACATTTGAACAATCTGAAGAAATACCTCTGGGTTAAGAGACCATCCGGATGCAACGTTTGGCGACTGAGATAATCCGCTTCCCAATTGTCTATACCTGGGATATGAACCGCAGAGATTAGACAGGAGCTGGATTCCGCCCAAACCAAAATTCGAGATACTTCTTTCATAGCCAGAGGACTGTGAGTCCCTCCTTGATGATTGATGTATGCCACAGCTGTGACATTGTCTATCTGAAAACAAATGAACAACTCTCTCTTCAGAAGAGGCCAAGACTGAAGAGCTCTAAAAATTGCACGGAGTTCAAAAATATTGATCGGTAATCTCACCTCCTGAGATTCCCAAACCCCTTGTGCCGTCAGAGACCCCCACACAGCTCCCCAACCTGTAAGACTTGCATCTGTTGAGATTATAGTCCAGGTCGGAAGAACAAAGAAGCCCCCTGAACTAAACGATGGTGAACTGTCCACCATGTCAGAGAGTGTCGTATAATCGGTTTAAAGATATTAATTGAGATATCTTTGTGTAATCCCTGCACCACTGGTTCAGCATACAGAGCTGAAGAGGTCGCATGTGAAAATGAGCAAAGGAGATCGCATCCGATGCGGCAGTCCTAAGACCTAAAATTTCCCATGCATAAGGCTACCAAAGGAAATGATTGTGACTGAAGGTTTTGACAAGCTGATATCAATGTTAAACTTCTCTTGTCTGACAAGGACAGAGTCATAGACACTGAATCTATCTGGAAACCTAAAAAGGTTACCCTTGTCTGAGGAAACAATGAACCGATTGGTAAATTGATCCTCCAACCATGATCTTGAAGAAACAACACAAGTCGATTCGTATGAGATTCTGTGAAAATGTGAAGACTGAGCAAGTACCAAGATATCGTCCAAAAAAGGAAATACCAAAACCCTGTTCTCTGATTACAGACAGAAGGGCACCGAGAACCTTTGAAAAAAATTCTTGGAGCTGACGCTAGGCCAAACGGTAGAGCCACAAAACTGGTAATGCTTGTCTAAAAAGAGAATCTCAGAAACTAAAAGTGATCTGGATGAATCGGAATATGCAGATATGCATCCTGTAAATCTATTGTAGACATATAATGCCCTTGCTAAACAAAAGGCAGGATAGTCCTACAGTTACCATCTTGAATGTTGGTATCCTTACATAACGATTCAATATAGATAGATCCGGAACTGGTCTGAAGGAATTGACCTTCTTTGGTACAATGAAGAGATAGAATAAAACCCCAGCCCCTGTTCCAGAACTGGAACTGGCATAATTACTCCAGCCAACTCTAGATCTGAAACACATTTCAGAAATGCTGAGCCTTTGCTGTGTTTACTGGGACACGGGAAAGAAAAAAATCTCTTTGCAGGAGGCCTTAACTTGAAGCCAATTCTGTACCTTAAAAGAAAACGTAAACTGCCCCATACCAGCTGAGCTGGAATGAGGGCCGCACCTTCATGGGTATTTAGGAGCTGGCTACAGGTTTCTATAAGGCTTGGATATATTCCAAACTGGAAATGGTTTCCAAACTGATACCGCTTCTGAGGATGAAGGATCAGGCTTTTGTTCCTTGTTGTGAGGAAAGGAACGAAAATGATTGTTAGACCTAAATTTACCTTAGATTTTTTTATCCTTTGGTAAAAAAGTTCCCTTCCCTCCAGTAACAGTTGAGATAATAGAATCCAACTGAAAATCGAATAATTTATTACCCTGGAAAGAAAGGGAAAGCAAAGTTGACTTAGAAGACATATCAGCATTCCAAGTTTTAAGCCATAAAGCTTTTCTAGCTAAAATAGCTAGAGACATATACCTGACATCAACTCTAATGATATCAAAAGATGGTATCACAAATAAAATTATTAGCATGTTATAGAATAATAATAATGCTATAAAATTATGATCTGTTACTTGTTGCGCTAAAGCTTCTAACCAAAAAGTTGAAGCTGCAGCAACATCCGCTAAAAATATAGCAGGTCTAAGAAGATTACCTGAACATAAGTAAGCTTTTCTTAGAAAGGATTCGATCTTCCTATCTAAAGGATCCTTAAATGAAGTACTATCTGCCATAGGAATAGTAGTACGTTTAGCAGGAGTAGAGACAGCCCCATTAACCTTAGAGATTTTGTCCCAAAACTCTAATCTGTCAGATGGCACAGGATATAATTGCTTAAACGTTTAGAAGGAGTAAATGAATTACCCAAATTATTCCATTCCCTGGAAATTACTTCAGAAATAGCATCAGGGAGAGAAAACACTTCTGGAATAACTACAGGAGATTTAAAAACCTTATTTAAACGTTTACATTTAGTATCAAGAGGACCAGAATCCTCTATTTCTAATGCAATTAATACTTCTTTAAGCAAAGAACGAATAAATTCCATCTTGAACAAATACAAAGATTTATCAGCATCAACCTCTGAGACAGAAACCTCTGAACCAGAAGAACCATTATCAGTATCAGAATGATACTCATGATGTTCATTTAAAAATTCATCTGAAAAAAGAGAAGTTTTAAAAGACTTTTATGTATACTAGAAGGAGAAATAACAGACATAGCCTTCTTAATGGATTTAAAAAATAAAATCTCTTATGTTATCAGGAACACTCTGAATATTAGATGTTGACGGAACAGCAACAGGTAATGTAACAGTACTAAAGGAAATTTTATCTGCATTAATAAGTTTGACATGACATGCAATACAAACAACAGCTGGAGAAACAGAAACCAAAAGTTTATAGCAGATACACTTAGCTTGGTAGCTCCAGCACTGGGCAGTGATTTTCCTGAAGTATCTTCTGACTCAGTTGCAACGTGGAACATCTTGCAATATGTAAAAGAAAAAACAACATATAAAGCAAAATTGATCAAATTCCTTAAATGACAGTTTCAGGAATGGGAAAAAAATGCCAGTGAACAAGCTTCTAGCAACCAGAAGCAATAAATAATGAGACTTAAATAATGTGGAGACAAAAATGACGCCCATATTTTTTAGCGCCAAAAAAGACGCCCACATTATTTGGCGCCTAAATGCTTTTGGCGACCAAAAATGACGCCACATCCGGAACGCCGACATTTTTGACGCAAAAAAAACGTCAAAAAATGACGCAACTTCCGGCGACACGTATGACGCCGGAAACAGAAAAAAAAATTTTTGCGCCAAAAAAGTCCACGCCAAGAATGACGCAATAAAATGAAGCATTTTCTGCCCCCGCGAGCCTAACAGCCCACAGGGAACAGCCCACAGGGAAAAAGTCAAATTTTTTAAGGTAAGAAAAAATGATTGAAACAAATGCATTTATCCCAAGTATGAAACTGACTGTCTGAAAATAAGGAATGTTGAACATCCTGAGTCAAGGCAAATAAATGTTTGAATACATATATTTAGAACTTTATAAAAAAGTGCCTAACCATAGCTTAGAGTGTCACAGAAAATAAGCTTACTTACTTACCCCAGGACACTCATCTACATGTTGTAGAAAGCCGAACCAGTACTGAAACGAAAATCAGCAGAGGTAATGGTATATATATATATATAAGAGTATATCGTCGATCTGAAAAGGGAGGTAAGAGATGAATCTCTACGACCGATAACAGAGAACCTATGAAATAGACCCCGTAGAAGGAGATCATTGCATTCAAATAGGCAATACTCTCCTCACATCCCTCTGACATTCACTGCACGCTGAGAGGAAAACCGGGCTCCAACCTGCTGCGGAGCGCATATCAACGTAGAATCTAGCACAAACTTACTTCACCACCTCCATAGGAGGCAAAGTTTGTAAAACTGAATTGTGGGTGTGGTGAGGGGTGTATTTATAGGCATTTTAAGGTTTGGGAAACTTTGCCCCTCCTGGTAGGAATGTATATCCCATACGTCACTAGCTCATGGACTCTTGCGAATTACATGAAAGAAATATTGTTTTATCCAGTTTTAAAGATTTTTTTTAAAATATTACGCAAATATGTGACACTTTTCAGGTTAGCTAGTTTTGTCAGGAAACATCCAAGATAGATAAGGATACAATCCCTTCCAGTGAACAGCACTTTATGAAGGACCATTTCAGCTAGTATGCAACCAACAGACCAGATATCCACTATAAAATTATTAAGGAATCATTGTGAATTAATATGATAAGACATTTAACAATGTAAATCAAACACAGGAAAGAAAATCAAGTGATAGTTTAAAATGTATGCATGGTAGTGCAGTTATCAATTATAAAACATTACTATAAAAGTAACTAAAACTATAATCTAATAATACTGGGACCCCCCCCCCCCATCCCCCATCCACCCCCCCCCCACACAAATACAACATAAGGGGACATTAAAGCATTAAATACATTTTGAAACCTAGGTTTTACCGCAGGTATGTGAAGGAGACTTGCTGCACATGTGCAAATACATCAGCAGTGAAAGCATCCATGGCTAGGAGGAGGCAGGGAATAACCTCAATACTATGTTAATAAAATGTATTTAGTGTTTAATATACTCATAAGGAATTTACTAGACTGAATAAATCACTTTTATGTAGAGCTACAATTATTTTAGATGATTAAAAAGACAAAAAACTGAGCAAAGATCTGAAATGACATTTTGCATACAATTTTCAATGGTAAACACATATACAGTTTGAGAAGACAAACCATAAGCTTACCGTTTTCTTTGTACCCCATACCAAGGATAACCTCTGGGGCTCGGTAATATCTTGTTACTACATATGGGGTCATCATAAAATTAGTGCATGCAGTTCTCGCCAGTCCAAAGTCAAGTATCTTCAGAGTACAGTCTGATTTTACAACTATATTGCTGGGTTTCAAATCCTAAAAAAATAAAATTATGTAATTTAAAAACAAAAACAAAAAAATAAAACAAAAAACTGTTAAAAAAAAAAAATTATGCTTACCTGATAATTTCCTTTTCTTCTGATGGAAAGAGTCCACAGCTGCATTCATTACTTTCGGGAATTAAGAACCTGGCCACCAGGAGGAGGCAAAGACACCCCAGCCAGAGGCTTAAATACTAGGCCTGTCAAAAATAATCGTTTTGACGATGCATCGCGATGCGGCATGAAACGATTCTGCATCGATGCGCTGAGACGCGATAATCGATTAACGTTACCCACGTGACCAGCCTCCAGGAAACGTAAAAGAAAGTGCGCGAAAGTGCGCGGTACATCGTTTTGACGTCACTGACGTCACGTCACCCAATAAAGCAACATGGGCGCTCATGGGCGGTCTCTTGAAGTGCCGAAGTTACGCAGTAGGAGCAAAGCAGCAAAGCAGGAGTTTGTTGCCTGAGATTGATGATGGTACACGGCGGTATACTACAGCTACACGGCGGGCTCATTTTTATTTTGTGGGAGACAGAGGAGGAGACCTATGGTGAGAATTAGACTAACTAACTGTTTGTTTAGTTAATAGTTACCAAAACGTTGTACATTTTGCCAATGCCATGCCATAATTGCCATTGCCATGCCTGCCTATTGCCTCAACTGCCTACTACTTGCCAATAGGTAAGAGCAAATCAATAAGGGGTACACAATCACATTTATTACACAATAAGGGGTAACAATTAAATACTTGCCTTATTTACTTAACGTAGTATGCTGAGCTGACTGAGGCTCAGGCTGCTGCATAATTAATTGCTGCATTATTGAATAATATTGCATATATAAAAAATGTATTATAAATAAATATAGTATACTATTATTGTCTAATAATGTCTCTATTAGTCTAATCTGTATCTATTATCTACATGTTTTTCACATGGATGGATGGCCTGGTCTGAAGTTCTAATATTTTAATAATATATTAATTCAAGAAAGTGCATGCAATTTTAAACAACTTTCCCTATTATATAATTTGCTTATCCTTTGTTGAAATGCATAGCCTCCTCCTTGTGCACAAAGTATTATATACTTATAGTAAGTAATGTGTGTGCTGTGCAATGCATTGCTAATATGTCATCAACAAACGATATCTGAGAAGTATGAAGCAAATTAAATAATAGAAGAGTTAGTTATGATGTTTATTTAAAATTGTATTCTCTATCTGAATCATGAAAGTAAATGTTTGGGTTTTTGCACCTTTAAGTGTGTAATATATTACAGTAACTGTGTCAGTGAGTGAGTGATGTCCCCTGCAATTATCACAATGCAATTTGTTTTAAAATTTATGTTCGCAAAATGTATGGCATTGGCAAAGTAGTTGAAGTTACTAGTACTTGTTGATTTTACATTTGCGGCTTGACATTTTGACAACTGGAACTTAGTGTATTTTCTTTTTTTTTTAACACTGACAGAGTTTGACGTTGACAACAACATCATCCGTCACATATGTACATGTCATGCTAAAATGACAGAGGGAGACAAAAAAGATAGAGAGATAAAAAATGCACCTAGCATTTTAAAAGCAAGCATCTGGGCACATTTTGGATTTTATGAACATACTGGAAAGCACGAATTGGACAAGACACACGCGGTTTGTAAAGCCTGTCACACAAAAATTAAATACCTAGGGAATACTACTAACTTGAGAAATCACGTTAGACGTTTTCACTCTGAGATGCTAACCCCTGCCGCTGTCGCCAGTGCCACTGCCAAGGAAATAACAAGACTAGCTGAAGCTCATCAGCCAAGAATTGATGCAATGCTGTCAACTTTGCCACCCAACTCTGAAAAAGGGAAGAGAATAACCAAAGCTGTGGCAACTTTCATAGCGAAGGACCTACGGCCTTACTCTGTTGTGGAAAACCTTGGGTTTCGCAACCTGTTGAAGACACTAGAGCCACGTTATAAGATCCCGTCACGCAATCACTTAACAGAAAACGTTATACCTGCACTCTACCAAGAAACAAAAGCTCAGGTAATTGCATCAATGAGCCAAGCCAGTCGAGTCGCACTAACGTGTGATTCATGGACTTCAGTCACGACGGAGTCTTATGTAACAGTAACTGCACATTACATTAGCAAGGACTGGAAGATCTTGTCGCATGTGCTGCAAACGAGAGCAGTTTATGAGTCTCACACGGGTTCTCATCTGGCGGAGCTACTGTCTCGTGTCGTGGAAGAATGGCAGCTGTCCGATAAATCTGTAGTGCTTGTGACCGACAATGCTTCGAACATGATTGTTGCTGCTCAAGTTGGAAAATTCCCTCATGTAAAATGCTTCGCCCATACACTGAATCTCGCATCCCAGCGGGCGCTGAAAGTGGCCACGCTCTCCAGGCTTTTAGGCAGAGTGCGACGAATATCAACATTTTTTCACCGCAGCACTACAGCAAACCACTGTCTGAAAGAAAAACAGAAATGTCTTGGCCTGAAGAATCATAAGCTAATAACTGATGTGACAACAAGGTGGAACAGCTCATATGACATGGTCGAGAGGTTCCTAGAACAGCAACCTGCAATCTGTGCCACATTGTTGTCTCCAGAAGTCAGAAAAAGTGAGTCAGATCTCTGCACTCTCAACGAAACAGATGTGTCAAATGCAGAGGATGCTGTGAGTGCATTAAAGCCAATGAAAGATGCAACCACACTGATGTCAGAAGAGCGCAATCCAACTGTTTCTCTCATTGCCCCTCTAAATGCACAACTGCTCCAGAACATGACAGACACCATGGGAGACACACCCATGATCCATGAGATCAAGAATGCCATCAAAACAGATCTCCTGAAGAGGTACAGCAGTGAGGCAGAGAAGAAGATACTTTATACAGCCTCTGCCCTGGATCCTCGTTTTAAGGGACTGCCTTTTATTCTCACAGAGGAGGAGAGATTGGAGATATACAGAGGAGTGACTGAGGAGGCTGCATCCTTGGAGGTAATTTTAATTGCATCATGTTTCTTGAATAGATGTGAGCTGTTGTATGCATTTATTTATGCATTACTGTCTCTCTGAGCACACACATAGCATTAGCTGGCTGGCTGCTCGAGGTAATAATGAATGCTATTTTTTCTATTCTTTTGTTCAAACACAGATTGAGTGTACTAGTACAGTTACATCTAGGAGGACAAACGTGGATGAAGTGCCACTGCCTGAGGGAAAAGAAACTCTGGAAGAAGAATCAGCCATCGAGGAGGATAACCCTTCTCCTCCCAAAAGAAAGTCCACATCGCTTCTCATGACTTTGCTGGGACAGTCTTTCACTGACACTGAAGGTACAATAGAACCCAAGACCCCCTATGCCAAGGCTGAAGAGGAAATAGAGAAATATTGTAAAGCCCCATCTCTGCCTCTCACTGAAGACCCTTTGAAATGGTGGCATGTACATGAGGTCATATTTCCCCTCCTCTCTCATTTGTCAAAGCGATACTTGTGTATCCCAGGTACAAGCGTGTCTGCAGAGCGGGTTTTCTCCACTGCAGGAGATGTGGTAACGGCTAAAAGAAGCACCCTCAAACCAGAGCATGTGGATCAACTAGTGTTCTTACAGAAAAACCTACATATTCCATAATTCTGAGTAGTGATTCAGGTTTATAATATTAATATTTAATGTTTTTTGGCACATCCAGAAGAAAGTGCTGTGTGCCCCACTGCCCAGTGCAGACTACTGTTAAGTTATTTTATATTTGTTACTGTTATATAGCTTATAGCTTTTTGAAAAATGAAGCTTAAAACCTTGAGTAAATCTTTGTTGGATCACAAAATATACTAGTACACTACACGACACGACCGACCACGTCACTCTGTCACAGTCACACACACACACACACAATACAAAAGAAACAACACACAACTGCACACACCTCATGTGTGCGTGTCAGTCAGTGTCACCCTTCACCATGATTCACTCTTTTTATTATGTGTGTTTTTTTTGGTATTGTTTGACTGTGTGTGACTGTGACTGTGTGTGTGTTGTGTAACAATATATTTGTGATCCCATAAAGATATTGATAATCAAAGTTAGTAAATCTAGTAGTTCAATGCTACTTCTTGTTTAATGTCTATTACTACTTCTAGTGTTACTGTGATGTTTGCCAATCAGGAAGTGCTCTGTTTTGTAGATGTTGTGCTATTGTTACAGCACACCCCTGTATTGTTTGCAATGCAGTGAGTGCATAGTGCACACTGCATAAGGGATTATTAATATTATTCATTCACACTAAAAAATTGTCTATTTTAAATAGACCCTTTAAGAAAGATATCATATGTTTTTGTTTATGATCCCAATTCCCAATCCCAAATGCCATCCCACCCACTCCCAGGCAGATCTGTAGGGGTTAACCGAATATAACCAACCAGTTAACAATAACAATGTGTGTACTGCAGTGTCTAACTGTCTCTTTATGAGTGTGTGAGTGTGTCTGTGAGTGAGTGCCAGTTTGAAAAGTTTGTATGTATCTCATTCTCTATGAGTGTGTGTGAGATGAGTGTATTAACTGCCTTTGAATTTTTTTGTTTGTATGTGATTGTGTGTCTGTCCCAGTGTCACTGTCTAAGTGTCTATGAGTGTGAGTGTGACTGTGGCTGACTGTGGTGCCATTGAATGTTTTTGTTTGTGTGTGTGTCCCACTGTGTCTCTAGTGTCTGAGTGTCTAGTGAGTGTGACTGTCTAACTGTCTATGAGTGCACTATGCAGAGAGTGAGACTGAAGCCAAACCCCACTATAGGGGAAGGAAAAGCCTTGAGTAAACCTTGAGTAAATCTTTATTGGATCACAAATATACTGTACACTACAGACAGTACAGCACACACACAGTGCCACACACAACAGCACAATACAAAAATAAAGCACACACACCTCAGGTGAGTGGCGTGCCACCCTTTCTTCACCATGATTTACTCCTTGATGTCTGTGTCCTTTTTTATGTATTGTTTGTTTGTGTGTGACTGCTGTGTACTGTTCAGTGACAGACTCAGTCACTATTCAGTTGTGTGTAGTACTGCTTTAACAGTAACTAATAACTAACTAATTATATTTGTGATCCCATAAAGATAATATAATCATCAAGAAGAAACTGTAGTTATAGTAGTTCAGTTCAATGCTACTTGTTTTAAATGTCTCTCTCTCAGTCTCTAGTACTATTGTAAGTCTGTAACTGTGTAAACTAATTGTATATGTCACAATCACATGTGTGTTGTGTGCACACTCTGTGCTTTTGTGTTGTGTTCCAGATTCTTCACGTGATGTTTGTTTGCCACAAATTGACAGTCATGAAGGCACAGTGGACTGCACCTGTAATTTTGTACCTATAAGGGATTTATGTTTTGTTTTCTGAGGACAATTTTCACACAAATAAGGTATTATGGTGGTAACTTAAGCTTAACCTATCTATTTGGGTTTTAATTTAATGTCTATTATATTATTATTACTAAGTAAGTAAAGAAATTAAATTAAAACCAACATAGATAGGTTAGACATTTATTTGTTGTTCATGTTTCTTTACAAGTGTATAGTGTACTACTTACTAATATATAATATATACATTTAAATATTTTCTTTTACTGAAGAAGTACACTGTGAGCACTGCACTTTTTACACTACGTACTCTGTAACTACAGTTTGATGCCATAATATTGTTTCCAAACCAATACAACAATTGCCATTTAGTATTTACTGTTCTATAAACTGTTGTTGTCTGCTGTGTTCAGACTTTGCCACAGGAAGAGTGTCCTTTTTTGAGCTAATAAAATAAAAAAAGAGTTTATTTCAATACTTTGACTTCTTGAATTTTTTTTTCTGAAAAATTTAAAAATTGGGCAGAAATAGTGCAGTAATCGTGATGCATCGCGATGCATCGTAGAATCGAATCGTATCGAATCGTTACGATGATAATCGTAATCGAATCGAATCGTGAGACAGGTGAAGATGCGCAGCTCTATTAAATACTCCTCCCACTCCCCAGTCATTCTGCCGAGGAACAAGGAACAGTAGAAGAAATATCAGGGTGAAAAGGTGCCAGAAGAATATAAGGACACCCCACATAAAATCACGGGTGGGGAGCTGTGGACTTTTTGCATCAGAAGAAAAGGAAATTATCAGGTAAGCATAATTTACGTTTTTCTTCTTAAATGGAAAGACTCAACAGCTGCATTCATCACTTTTAGGAAATCAATACCCAAGCTAGAGAGGACACTGAATGCCAAGACGGGAGGGTACAATAGGCGGCCCAAACTGAGGGCACCAGACCTTAACCACAACCCAATAAAAAAATCCTGCTTTGTCGAAGCCGAGAAAAATTTAAAAGAAAAAGCCCCAGTGACACGGACTCGCAGCTAGTCCAAAGCCAAACAAGAGACCGCGAACAGACTCGACTGACCTAACAGTCCTCCAAGAGACTCCGTCGCCCAACAGACCGTCCCCCACCAATCACCCCTCAGATGAAGGTGAAACCAGCCTGAAAGGGGACAAGGCAAAAGGAGAACCGAGGAAACCAAAAGGTTCCAATAATACGAAAAGAACACCTCCAAGTGTTTGTGGCCCAGCTCACAGAAGTCTAAAAGGACCCAAACAGAGAAGGAGGCCACGCCAATATGAGTGAAAACCGGAATACCGGACACGGAGACAGAAAAACCATCTCCCCAACATCCTGCAAGCATGGACGCAACTGAAGAAGCAAAGTCCTCCCTGCGCCCGCCCATAGAATACCAAAGTATTCAACCATGAAAGCATGTAATAGACCTGGGCAAAAACCTCAAGGTTAAGAACACAGAGTCCATAACAGGACGACACAAAGGAAGCAAAAGAAGCAGTCCACAAGAAATGGACTGCACAAAAACAGTCCCTCAACAGAGGGCACTTTCCAGACAACCTAAGCCGCCGGACCTACACTCAGGCCCCTAAAAAGGGGAACACAAGCCTCCATCAAGGCCTCCTGAGAAGGAGAGTATACCCTCAGAACCCGAAGGAAGAGTAAACCCTCTCCTGTGAAGGAGCAAGGAGAAACCATCTCACAGCAGACTGAGCTATCAGGCTAGACTCAACAAGCTCTCACATACAAGGGATACTGCGACCCCTAGACCGCTCAGAAAACCTGACCTGCAGACCCATACCCTGCTGGACCAACCCAGCCACAGGGATCCAGTACAGTAACAAAGGAATCCCGAAACTGATACAGGAATGAGCGTAAAGATGGTATAGCCATCCCTCTAGAGTACTAGAACAACCTGACTCAGACCACAGACAAGGCCATAGATTTAAGTATCTATCAAAACAAGGCCCCACAGTCTGACTTGCAAGACGCCAGGTGGAACCACTTCTACCCTATACCTCCTGACCCGGAGAAGTCCTAAAAAAAGGAAAATATTCCCTATGAAAAGGGAAGAGACCGGAAGGACAACAACTACCCTCAAGGCCTGAAGCCACCGGCTAGGTGGGAAGAAAAATTCCAAAAGGCAAGTGTCCTAGAAAAAGGACCCCCTTACAAGTCACGCCAAACAGAGGCCCAGCCAACCCATATACCTGCAGAGCAGAGAATCCACGGGTATACTGGCAAACTGACCAGAGGAATGCAACACGAAGGTGCACCAGAAATTGGAAAACCAACGCCGGTAGCTGGGTATGAACCCACACCCTTGAGGCGCAAGCCACCCAGGCACCTAGATGACATTGGGTACTCAGTAGTAAGGAGTAATAAATACTCTGAAAACCAGGCCAACCCTGACCCTGTCAGGTAAATGGAGCAAGGACACAACCCAAGTTCCCACTACCGTGGAACACCCCGACCAGCCCTGAGATCCAGGAATCCAAAACAACCCAAAACTGGGTCAGGAAAAGGAGCGAAGACCAAGAAAGCGGGAATCTCGGGGAGAAAGGACAGGTCTGGGCACCTATAGTCCAGGCAACCATACCCTAGACTACACATCCCAACTGGCCAAAAAGCCAGACAAAGGAATGGATGCATATCCAGAGAACCCGGATAGCAAGAGGAAGTCAAAAGCCCCGACCAAAGGGAGGGACCACCCCTAGCCAAAGTACCATGCTCCAAAGAGCCAGACTAGAAGTCGAATGAAAGAACTTCTCAAGCCCCAGGACAACAGAAGGGATACCTCGAGGTCCAAAAAACCCTACTAACAGGGCTAGTCTCCCCATCACCTCCACACAGGCAGAGGACACAGGGAAGAGAAAAACGCTAAGCGTTCCCAGCTCCCCTCTGGGATAAACCATTCTCCAGAAAACGTAGATTCCCAAAAGGAGATCTACCTCACCCAGGGACAATAGAGGAAGACCAAAAGGTTTCAAACTCAGACAGTTCACGTCAAAGAGGAAAAGCTGCATCTAGAGACACTCTCAACAGCCAATACGCACACCTCCAAGGTGCCAAGAGTTGCAACTGGCTGCAAACTGCAAACCATCCACATGCTAGACAGCTATCCATAAAAGGTCGCTCAAGCCGCGAAAATGGAGCGCTTAGCCCTCCAGACCTCTACCGCATGGGGGAGGAAACTCTAGGTTCTGATGACATCAGATGTCAGAGTGACGCAGTGGAAACTTCCCTGACCGGTTCTCTATGACCGAAGGCTAACGGGACAGAACAATCCAACCTGCCTCACGGACCTACAGGTCCTCTTGAATGTTTAGTTAACATGTAATAAACGATAACCGAGCACCTTGCGCTTCTACCGAACCTCGAGCAGAATAGCTGCACGTGCCTGAACAGTTGCAAGACCGAACAAACCAAACAGGACCAGCCTGCACTCAGGGTCCTTACCGGCAGGCTGCATAAATCCTCCTTCAAAGAGGAAGAAAAAAAAAAAAAACAGGCATTTTTCAACACAGGACTAACATATCCAAAACAACTTCCAAAGAAGTATTGGAGTATTGATCCCAGAAAGTTCCCGAAGGAAAACCTAACAAAAATAAGACATCCAATCGGATACAAATAAAAATCAAGGCAACTCAACGGTTAACGTCCCAAAAAACCCCAAAAAAACACGGGCCTACCCATAGGACCAGCCAAACGGAGCCCCATCTCACAAAAGAACTCAAAATAAAGACAATATGACATTACCTCATCCCCACATGTCTAACGAGTCGTACCATTCGGACTATCAGACTGAAAATTCCCGTATCTGAACTATAGGGTCATTCAGCGACTCAAGCAGATGTCTGAGCAATACGCAAAGGCACAACACTCCAGTAATGAAAGGCACAACACTCCGGAACAGAACCCTCAGGATACTGTGGACCCCAAGGCGGAATACCCGCGATAATAAGGCACAAGCACATTCTCAAAGAAACGTCTGGACTCTGCAGACAAGCAATTGCCAACATTATCTGAAAGCGAAAATGTGCTGCAAGCTCCGGGGGGGGGGGGGGGGGAAACACACCACCCCGTGTGGAGGAACCATAAACTGGGTTACCCGCATGTGTAGGAGGAAGATTCGGCAGGGAACTCTTTCCCTGGGAGACAGGACCCCCAGAGTCGGATGGCTCAGCAGATCCCTTAATCCCCGAGCCCGAGGAAACGGGTGCTCTCATCTGGCATATGGAACAAGAATGGTTGACAGGAGTCAACGAGGCTAAACCGGATTTGTCACCGGACACAGAATCTGAGTCAGATATTATAATTGTGTCGGAATCAGAATCCTCCATAACTGAATCTGAAATGAGCACAGTCTCAGCATCAGAATCCCCCATAGCTGCAAAGAGGATATAGCAATATGGACTACAAATAGTAAAAAACAAAAAACGGCACCTGACACCACTAATTGCTGGGGCACTCACCACCTCCTATGACCAGACCCCCGCGGACTAGAATATCTCAGTCGCCACATGGTCGGGAATGCGGAAATGGGAACAGAGCGTAACCACGCCCAGACACAGGGTGAACCGTATAGTCCAAAAAGTGCGCTCAGCCAACAGGCTGCCTACTTCCAAAGGCCTCAAAGTTCCAAACCACGAGCCCATAAACCTTACACATAAGCAGGTCGAATCACATAACAAACATGATTATAAACACCCCTGTCCAATAACCCCCCTCAGGAGGTATTAACCCTTGATTCCAAGATACTAACAGAGACTCACTGAGACCCTTATGTTATAAGTTAAACCCCGGAGGAGTATAACCTCAAGGGAAACATTCACGTTACAGTACATATGGATAAAGTAAAATGAAACGATCTTACCGGAATCAATGCCGTGGAACAGGAACACGGCCCTTCAAGTGTGACTGATCGTAGCATCGCCTCTGCCATGAACTTGAGAGAAGAAAGCAGGCAGCGGAGCGAAGTTCGACAACGCCGGTTGCTTGACAGCTGTTAACATGAGTCGGGATGGTGTCACAGAAAGAAACTTCCTGCATCTCAGGACTCTAACTTTCATCCAAGCCCTCACTGAGAGACTAACAGTACTACTTAAAACTCCTGTCCCATGCCGAAGAGTACTACCCTCCATAAGAGATAGAAACAAAAATTAAAAAATTCTGACACTTCTCTGCCATCCTGGGACAAAAGGCAAAGAATGACTGGGGGGATGAGGGGAGTGGGAGGAGTATTTAAGCCTTTGGCTGGGGTGTCTTTGCCTCCTCCTGGTGGCCAGGTTCTTATTTTCCAAAAGTAATGAATGCAGCTGTGGACTCTTTCCATTTAAGAAGAAAAATATTTTCTTCATAAACATATAACTTTTTATTGAGGTATTAAAAGCAAGAAAATAAAACAATACATATGGCAATGCAAACAACCAACAAGTAGCCTCTTACAATTAGACAAACTTCCAATTTCTAGAGACCAAATTGTGGGGCTAGTTGGAGCCAGACCCAAAAGAGGGCCATCTTGAAAGCCAAGACTAAGTATACACAAAACAATTTCCGTGGTAGCAGCAGTTTAGGCAAGATAAGAAATAATCCTGCAGAAGGGGAAGAGGCTAAGTGGAAGCATTTGGAAGAACAAGAATTTAAAAAAAAAATATTATTGATGCCACAGAGGCAATTTGAGGACACGCCCACTATGGGCGAGACTACAAGTGGAGGGCTAATTTATCGCATGCCCGTATATGGGAAAATTCGTTAGTTTACAGGCGCACGATAAATAATAAGCCATTACAAGCGGCTGGTTATTGCTACTGCAAGCTCGCGATAGCAATTAGCGCTCCGAAAATTAAACAGAGATCAGATCTTTGGTTAATTTTTAAAATGTGCCCCAATTGCCCCCAAAATACAGTGTAGTGTAGTTAAAAAAAAACAAAAAAAATCTATGCTTACCTGAAATGTATTTATTTCCAGATATGGAGAGTCCACGGGATCATCAATTACTGTTGGGAATATCATTCCTGGCCAGCAGGAGGAGGCAAAGAGCACCACAGCAAAAGCATTAAGTATCACTTCCCTTCCCACAATCCCCAGTCATTCGACCAAAGGAAAATGGAAAAAAAAAAAAGAAGCAACACAAGGTGTAGAGGTGCCGGAGGTTTAGACAAAAATCACTGTCTTAAAATAAAGGGCGGGCCGTGGACTCACCATATCTGGAAATAAACAAAATTTATCAGGTAAGCATAAATTTTGGTTTTCTTTCCTAAGATATGGTGAGTCCACAGGATAATCAATTACTGTTGGGAATCAATATCCAAGCCAGAGGACACAGATAATTAGAGAGGGACAAGACAGGGAACCTAAACAGAAGGCACCACCGCTTGAAGAACCCTTTCTCACAAAGGAAGCCTCAGTCGAGGCAAAAAGTATCAAATTTATAACATTTGGAAAAAGTATGCAATGAGGACTAACTTGCAGCCTTACAAATCTGTTCCACAGAGTTCTCATTTTTGAAAGCCCAAGAAGAAGAAACAGCCCTAGTGGAGAGAGCTATGATTATCTCAGGAGGCTGCTGTCCAGTAGTCTCATATGCCAAAGGAATAATACTTCTCAACCAGAGTGAAAAAGAGAAGTAGCAGTAGCTTTCTGACCCTTACGTTTCCCAGAAGAAGAAAAAAATATGCAGAAGACTGGCGAAAATCCTTAGTTGCCTGCAAGTAGAATTTAAGAGCACGCACCACATCTAGGTTGTGCAACAAACATTCCTTATGAGAAGAAGGGTTAGGACAGAGAGAAGGTATGCCAGCCTGAAATTCCAAAGAACTGCTAGAGCATCTATCAGGAAGGCCTGAGGATCCCTTGACTTCAAAACCATACTTTGGAAGCTTGGTGTTCTGTCGAGACTCCATCAGATCCAATTCCGGTACCCCCCATTTGATAGTTAATCTGGAGAACACTTCCCGGATGGAGCTCCCACTCCCCGGGATGAAAAGTCTGTCTACTTAGGAAATCCGCTTCCCAGTTGTCCACTCACGGAATGTGGATGGCAGATAGGCAGCAATTGTGAGCTTCTGCCCATTGAATGATTCAAGCCACCTCCTTCATAGCTAGGGAACTCTGAGTTCCCCCCTGGTGGTTGATGTAAGCCACTGAGGTTATGTTGTCTGACTAGAACCTGATAAACCGGGCTAAAGCCAGCTGAGGCCAAGCCATCAAGACATTGAAGATTGCTCTCAACTCCAAAGTCCCTGCGCCTTCAAAGAGTCCCAGACTGCTCCCCAGTCCAGCAGGCTGGCGACTGTGGTCACAATCACCCATGAGTGTCTCCAAAAGCAAGTCCCCTGGGACAGATGTTCTTGAGACAACCACCACCGAAGGGAGTCTCTTGTTCTTGATCTAGAACTATCCTCTGAGAAAGGTCTGCATAATCCCTGTTGCATTGACTAAGCATGCATAACTGTAGAGCTCTCAAATGGAATCGGACAAAGGGAACTATGTCCATGGAAGCCACCATCGGACCAATTACCTCCATAAATTGGGCTACTGATGGCCTTATAGCAGACTGTAGAGAAAGGCAAGAGGAAAGAATCTTGGCTCTTCTGACCTCTGTCAGAAATATCTTCATTGATAGGGAATCTATAATGGTTCCTAAGACCACCACCCTTGTACCCTCTTTTCCAAATCCACCTTCCATCTGTGAGAATGAAAAAAAGACAACAAGATCTCTGTGTGAGATTTTGCTAGATGAAAAGATGGATCCTGAACCAGAATGTCATCCAGATAAGGTGCCACAGCAATCCTGAGACTGAATTACTGCCAACAGAGCTCCCAGGACCTTTAAGAAAATTCTGGGAGCTGTGGCGAGGCCTAAAGGAAGGGTCACAAACTGAAAGTGTTTGTCCAGATAGGCAAACCTCAGAAATTTGTGATAATCCCTGTGAATGGAACGGATAGTCTCCATTTTGAAGGACGGCACTCTAAGAAACTTGTTGAGGAACTTTAGATCTAGAATAGGCCTGAAAGTTCCCTCTTTTTTGGGAACCACAAACAGGTTGGTATAGAACCTTAGACCCTGTTCCTGTACTGGAACTATCACACGCAGGAGGGAAAGATCCTGTACACATTTTTAAAACACCTCTCTTTTTATCTGGTCTACAGATAATCTTGAGAGGTGGAATCTGCCCCTAGGAGGAAAGGTCTTGAATTCTAACTTGTAACCCTGGAATACTATGTCCACGGCCCACGGGTCTGGGACATCTCGTATCCATGCTCGAGAAAACAGAGTCTGCCCCCCACTTGATCCGATCCCGGATCAGGGGCAAACCCTTCATGCCGACTTAGATTCAGCTGCGGGCTTCTTAGATTGCTTCCCCTTGTTCCAAGACTGACTGGGCTTCCAAGAAGGCTTGGACTGCTCCTGCTTGGTAGAGGAGGGGGAAGACTTACCTCTGAAGTTACGAAAGGAATGAAAATTACTCTGACGTCCTTTCAATTTATTCTGCCCATCTTGAGGCAGAAAAGATCCTTTACCACCCGTGATATCGGAAATAACCAGATATTTTGGCCCCCAACTTAATGACCTGCAAAGAAGTGTCAGTGATAAAGGAATTGGCTAACTTAAGAGCCTTTATCCTATCCTGTATCTCCTCCAAAGCAGTCTCTGCTTGGAGGGACTCAGACAAAGTGTCAAACCAATATCATGCCGCACTTGTCACTGTAGCAATACACTCCGCCGGTTGCCATTGTAAACCCTGATGAATATACATCTTTGTCACTGTAGCAATACACTCCGCCGGTTGCCATTGTAAACCCTGATGAATATACATCTTCTTTAAGAAAGCCTCCAGTTTCTTGTCCATAGGGTCCTTGAAGGAGCAACTATCCTCAATAGGAATAGTAGTCCTCTTGGCCAGTGTAGAGATCTCCCCTTCCACCTTGGGGACTGTCTGCCACAACTCCTTAATGGAGTCAGCCACCGGGAACATCTTCCTAAAGACTGGAGAGGGAGAAAAAAGTAATTCCTGGGCAATAATCTCCGTAACGCGGTCTGGCACGGGAAACACCTCCCTAGGGCAGGATACATCAAAGTATCTATTTAATTTACTAGATTTCTTAGGATTGACAACGACAGGAGTATCAGAGTCAACCAAAGTAGTCAAAACCTCCTTTAACAAAACACAAAGGTGTTCAAGCTTGAATCTGAAGGAAACCACTTCAGCATCAGAAGAAGGGATTATACTATCTAATTCTGAGATTTCACCCTCAGAGGCTAAGTATCCTCTTCTTCCGACTTATATGAAAGAGCACTTTGGTTAGCCTGAACTGGATCAGAAACCTTACTATCTGATTCTCTAATTTTCCTCTTGCGTCTTTCCTGAAGCATGGGGATGGCAGCTAGCACCTCAGATACTGCCGAGGATACCTGGGCAGCAATTTCTGCATGCAAGTATACTCCTTCAGGAGATTGCGAGGAACCGCAGGGCACTGCATGAAACGATAAAGTTTGGGATGCTTGAGGAGAAGGCTGTGTATTACCTGAACAGCCGCAACCTGAGAGAATGGTGGCTCAGAAACAAAAAAGTCTATCTTTGTACATTAAAGTTCTTTCAATACAAGAAGAACAAAAAAGGGCAAAAGGAGGGTCTACTTGGTTATCAAAGCAAAAATTGCACTCTACAGAAGGCACAGACTCTTGGTCCATCTAGCAAGGAAAATTCACACACAGAAAAAATAAATATTTTGATACTGTCTCTTTAAAATTGGGATTCCCCAAAGCAATCAAAATCCCTTAGAGATATAGAACAGACCTTGCCCAATATATAAATTTGAACTGCAAATTTTTCAAACACTAAAGCTTGTCCTCTAGAAGATTAGAAACCTCTACACCTCAGCGATATTGCGGAGGTGCCTACCTGCCCCCTCTGCGACAGTTAGGGGATTGCGAGTCAGATGAATAGGATGGAACAGCTCTGCTCGCTGAAGCCAAGATCACACAGGAAGCTACTATATGCAGCGTCACTAAGATGAAAACCGCGCACTTAAGCTTCCCTGCCTCCATAGAGAAGGATCCGCCTCTCCTGTGACGTCAGAGGTGGTCCCGGCGGCCATATTAATTCACATTCAAACGGTTATTTTTCTAGCAAATAGTGAAAAAAGTACCGATAAAAATTTAACATGTGCATTTAAGTCCGACCGGTTTCACACGAACACCGGATTAACATGGCAAACATAAAATAAAATACTGAGCCACCAATGATTCTTAAGACCCTAAAACATCTTGTATCTTTTTTTTAAGCAATTTTTTATTGAGGTTAAACATGTAATACAATAAACACATTTGCATTACAGAAAAAACATAATTTATGCTTACCTGATAAATTCCTTTCTCCTGTAGTGTAGTCAGTCCACGGGTCATCCATTACTTATGGAATATATCTCTTCCTAACAGGAAACTGCAAGAGAATTACCCAGCAGAGCTGCTATATAGCTCCTCCCCTCACCTATCATACTCAGTCATTCGACCAAAGCAGACGAGAAAGGAGGAACCATAGGGTACAGTGCAGGGTCGGCTCTAAGGGGGGGCATTGGGGGGCAATGCCCCCCCAAATGGAATGCTGTGCCCCCCAGGGCAAAAGAAGTGATTTAAAAAAAAAAAAAAAAAAATTTTTTTTTTTACATTTTAAAAGTGACGGAACGTCCAGGGTCCCAAATGTCGCATCAACCATTTGCAGCCACTGGACCCTGGAGATCCTTCACTGGAGGGCCCAGCTAATCTCTTTACTCTCCTCTATTTACAACCAGATAACAAATAAAGTTGCATTTCCCTGCTGGTGCTCTCACAGTTAACCTAGGGCTTGCAATGCCCCTCCTCCTGCTAGCCCACTTACTACAGAGCTGAAGTGAGATGATGACATCATCAGACCTCTGCAGGAAGTGCTGGGAGAAGCTAACAGTCAGTGAGAGGGAAGGCAGAAGTAAGTTTGTGAAAACACAGCCGTATAACCAATGTGTGTGTGAGAGTAGTATCCCTTCCCTATTATGCTTTATATCCTGGCAGCCACAGATAAAGAAGCAAATTGGGAATTCCTTGGTTTCCCCACTGCAGGTCACACAAAACAAGTGTGCATTGTGCCTGCTTTATCTGCAGTGATCAGTGTAAAATGTGTGTCAGATTATAGGTGCTCAAATACACACACTTCAAATGTAGCTGTGAGACAATGAGTGAAATAGCCTTATGTTTATTATTTACATGTTTCAAAACATCTCCTATTTGTCCCCAAGGTTGTTTTATTATATATATATACACACACACACATACATACATACACACAATACACACACTGTGTGTATATATATATATATATATATATATATATATATATTGTTTGTGTGTATGTATATATATATATATATATATATATATATATATATATATATATATATATATATATATATATATATATATATATATGTGTGTGTATATACATATATACCGTGTGTATGTGTCCACTGGCTGTGTCATATGTGGGAGACATTCCTGAGATATGACAAATGTAACCCCTGCACTGCCATAAATCTGGTAAATGTAACTGCTGCGGCACTGCCAGACATCTTATAAATGTAACCCTTATACTCCTTGAGATATGACACATGTAACCGCTGCACTTCCAGAAATATAAACAAATCTAACTCCTGCACAGCCAGAGATCTGATAAATGTAACCCCTGGACTGCCACAGTAGGTCTGCTCTTATTTTGACTCTCATACATGCTTTTTAAATGCATGCCCCCTCATGAAAAAAAAATGCCCCCCCATTTCATTCGTTCTGGAGCCGACCCTGGTACAGTGGTGACTGGAGTTTAATTAAAATTTAGACCTGCCGTAAAAACAGGGCGGGCCGTGGACTGACTACACTACAGGAGAAAGGAATTTATCAGGTAAGCATAAATTATGTTTTCTCCTGTTAAGTGTAGTCAGTCCACGGGTCATCCATTACTTATGGAATACCAATACCAAAGCTAAAGTACACGGATGAAGGGAGGGACAAGGCAGAAACATTAAACAGAAGGAACCACTGCCTGAAGTACCTTTCTCCCAAAAATAGCCTCCGACGAAGCAAAAGTGTCAAATTTGTAAAATTTTGAAAAAGTGTGAAGCGAAGACCAAGTCGCAGCCTTGCAAATCTGTTCAACAGAGGCCTCATTTTTAAAGGCCCGGGTGGAAGCCACAGCTCTAGTAGAATGAGCTGTAATCCTTTCAGGAGGCTGCTGTCCAGCAGTCTCATAGGCTAAGCGTATTATGCTACGAAGCCAAAAAGAGAGAGAGGTAGCCGAAGCCTTTTGACCTCTCCTCTGTCCAGAGTAAACGACAAACAGGGAAGAAGTTTGACGAAAATCCTTAGTTGCTTGCAAATAGAATTTCAGGGCACGGACTACGTCCAGATTATGCAAAAGTCGTTCCTTCTTTGAAGAAGGGTTAGGACACAGAGATGGAACAACAATCTCTTGATTGATATTCCTGTTAGTAACTACCTTAGGTAAGAACCCAGGTTTAGTACGCAGGACTACCTTGTCTGAATGAAAAATCAGATAAGGAGAATCACAATGTAAGGCAGATAACTCAGAGACTCTTCGAGCCGAGGAAATAGCCATCAAAAACAGAACTTTCCAAGATAACAGCTTGATATCAATGGAATGAAGGGGTTCAAATGGAACGCCTTGAAGAACATTAAGAACTAAGTTTAAGCTCCACGGCGGAGCAACAGATTTAAACACAGGCTTAATCCTAGTTAAAGCCTGACAGAAAGCCTGAACGTCTGGAACTTCAGCCAGACGTTTGTGTCATGCCCTAATAAGTTTTATCACCAAGTACCTCACAAAAACGATTAACAAGCCAGTAAACGTTTTAAACATACATTTGAAAGTTATGTATTATTATTAATAAGCCTGCTACCAGTCGTTTTTACTGCAGTTAAGGCTCATACATTATTTCAGTATTAACAGTATTTTCAGAGTCAATTCCATTCCTTAGAAAAATACATTCAGTGTACACACACACACACACACACACACACATCAGCCTAATACCAGTCGCTATCACTGCATTTAAGGCTGAACTTACTTTACAATGGTATCAGCAGTATTTTCTCAGTCAATTCCATTCCTCAGAAAATAATTTACTGCACATACCTCATTTGTTGCAGGGGAGCCCTGCATGCTATTCCCCTTCTCTGAAGTTACCTCACTCCTCAGATGAGAAACAGCCAGTGGATCTTAGTTACGTCTGCTAAGACCATAGAAAAAAACCCAGGCAGATTCTTCTTCTAATGCTGCCTGAGAATAAACAGCACACTCCGGTGCCATTTAAAAATAACAAACTTTTGATTGTAGAAATAAACTAAGTTAAAAAACACCACAGATCTCTCACAGCTTCCTTTTTAGTTAGGCTGCAAGAGAATGACTGGGTATTATAGGTGAGGGGAGGAGCTATATAGCAGCTCTGCTGGGTAATTCTCTTGCAGTTTCCTGTTAGGAAGAGATATATTCCATAAGTAATGGATGACCCGTGGACTGACTACACTTAACAGGAGAAAAAAGAATCATGGCAGTCAATGTGCCTTAACATATAGACATAACCATTACGATACATTTATGCAAAACACTAATAGTAAACCTCACATTTTCTATATTTTTAGGTTTTTTCAAAAAATACAGAACCCTCCAACATAAACATTGAATCCTCAGAGAGCATATAAAATATAAAGAACCATACATACTACTGAAGACAATTAAACATCATAAAACAAAGGAGATTCACATCAGTAAAGATATATCTGAAAAGGATAGGATCTGATTAAACAGTATATTTTTTGAATTATTTGGCATGCTAAAGAAAGCTCCATTGTCAAGGTATAAAAAGAGTATTGAGAATAATGCAAAAATTAGCTACCATCAAATTTAACTCTTTATATACCAATATATAAAATATCTAAAGAAATATTTTTAAAGCATATGTAATGGCTTAATATAAAAAGGGGAAGAAGTGCGGTATAGTACAAGGAAAACCGCAGAAGTAGCTACTGGAAAATACCAGAGTACTTTAGTATGTTTAACGGGGGGGAGGGGAAGGGAAAGGCGGGGAAGGGAGGGGGGGCAGAGACTAATTGTGCAATGAGACATAAGAATTCACCTGGGGGGGCTAATAATTGTATATACAAATGACTAATAAGGGTTGTAGTTTAGAAAATGCTCCACACACAACCAATGTCCAAAATAGATGGGGGGGTTGTCGATGGTATTGGGTTTGGACATCTACCAAACTAAACAACAGAGAAAATAGTCCTATAAATAGAAAGATATTAGCTTACCACTGATTGTAGGTACCAGAAAACAAAAGTTAACTGCAACTCAAAACTGTTAGAACTCAGAAGTCCACATTTCGGGAGTACTCAAGAAAAAAAAAAAATAACACTGTATTGAAGGACCACCTTTAGGCCTATGGCTGTCTATGCTGACTAACTCAATCCCCCTACTCAAACTTATCTGACTGCATACGCTAATATTCCTTATGGAGTGAAGCTATTCAGGAAGGCGTTAATAGAAATCTGAAACTATACAGCGTTAAATTAGTAACTAGGGCTTGAAAATACATCCTAAAAGAGAGTAGCCTCAACCTAAAGCTATACCTGCCTCTGTAGCTATGAAGTATGGCATGGCATTCGTTGTCTCAGGAACAAGCATAAACGTGTTCATATTATCATAAAGTTATCCCATCGTCCGGACATGGGCCCTATGTCCAGCGACAGGTATATATTTAAAAGAAAACCAATAAAGAGACACGCATTTATGACTAGGAAATAAAAGGCCAAAAAGTGAGCCCAACAGAATTACCACTCAAATAAAGATATACATGTGTAAAATGAATATGGAAGTCAAATGTGCTAAAAGAATAAAGTTCACACTATGTATGTCACTAAGCCCAGCATTAGGTACCATATGCAATATGTACAACTGTTCAGATTTATTGCATTGCTATCAAATGATATAGCATCAGATAGATAAAAGATTAAAAAAAAATATAAGTACTCAGCTTTCATGGTATAAAATAATAAAACTGTGTTTCTTAAATCCTGGGCTGCTAAGGGCTTATAGTGGAGTACCACATAAAGGGATTGTGATAGTAGCACAGGAAATATCATCAGGGTGGTATATACAAGCTATGAATGTATGAGGGAGACAGCATGATATAACTAACATTGCAACGCAACTTTTATAAGTAATTGAGTGAATCATGGCATTTGTTGGCTCTGTGAGAAACATGACATATAGCATGCCTATCAAGAAACTTTAAGTAATAACAATACAACATACACAACTGTGTACCATACAAAGTCATAAGCTTGACACCCAACAAATAGTATTGGCAGTCCATTGACTATAAAATAAACAGTCTGATCATCAAGTGAATAAGAAAATATAGTCCCATGGTAGCTTCAAACAGTTACAGTAAATGTTCAATATGGTAGGTAAGCTTTTCAATTTTAATTTACTACCAGTAAAGTAAAACACATGTATATACAGTATATATGCATAAAACTAGTAACCAAAGACTGCTAGCTATATTCAGAGACAAACTTCCCTACAATATATAAAAAATTGGTGAATATATGTTTAAAAGTATGCAATGACTATATCAATCCCAAATTTTCAAACTTATAAGTAAAACAAAAGGACATAACAGTCTCATGAGTGAGCAGAAACTTTCCCCCTATTAGTAAAGAGTTTAACATTGACTTATGTCGATAAGACACATTGGGTAAAATTTATAAATACCGGATTGCAACCTACATGTACAGGAGTATGTAATATGCCTGTGAGCAGCAAATCTATGAATACAGGACTGGAGGTCTTGGAATAAACGAGTAATAAAGTGAAGTAAACTGCAAAATCACCTACGTCTGTTTTTGTACAAATTGTAATTAAACCTTGACTCCCATCTAGTGGTGGAGAAGGATAATTGGATCCTCAAACTAGAAATACTAAATTTTAAATCTATATTCTGATATAGAATCTATTCCTGTAAATAATGCCTATTAAAAGACAGATAGCAATGGTAACACAGTACAATAGTGAGCTAGAAAAGCTGCCCTTTAACCGATATATTTCAGAGTGCCTACTAGCATATATTGGGACCTAGAGCAGGGCTGATAGAGGAGCATAGCAAGGATAAAACATACTGTAGATTGATCTAGAGTCTCTTCTAATATAGTTAATTAAAAATCGTCCCGCTCTGGCGTTAGGAGGGTATGGCTTACAAAGGGGTGTAGATACCTCTGATGTTCAGGAATGCCTATGTATAAAGCAGCTGTATTTAGTATCTGGTTTGATGTACATATGCACATGTGGGAAACTCCAGCAAATCTGTTAAATAAACTGACTGAAAACCCGACAACATTCAGTATCTTCCTTCAGGCAGCAAAAATTAAGTGTCCACCGTCTAAAGAGACTGAATCCAGTTAGAGGAAGAATTACAGTCTATCCTATTCCGGTTCTAAGAGTGGCTCCCAACATTAATAAATCGATCCCACCAGAAAGCATAAAGACAGGACTTCTCTCTCACATGTAATACAAGAGCATCACTCCAAGCAAGTCCACCTCTCTGCTCCATCAGCTGCCGGCTGAAACCTTGGCACAGAGACAAAAGAAAATCCTCGCTACTCGGTGAAATTGCAACTCTGCACGCTTCTCGGACTGAGGGGTAGGTAGGTAAGAGGAGGGAGTCTCCACATTGCAGATGCCCAAAAGGCGTTAATGGTTGGATGTACTGCCGCAGAGATTGGATTGCCATAACACTTGTAGTGGTAGCTGCAACGACCGGTAGCTGTGTGCTCTGCATGGGTAAGACCTTTTCATCCTGTATGGGGACTGTTTTATAACATCCAGCCTCTTGTAGGTAAGATGCAAGGCAAATACGGAGATTATCCTCGGATGAGCTCTGCAATTTCTCTTGGTGGCCCAGATTTATGTTAGCTGAAAATTCCTGTTTGAACGCTTTTGCAAGTACTTGCATTAGGCTGGAGAAGTGGGCATCTATCATGATCCTGATTTCCTTCTCCCACGAGACCAGCGCCATCTTGGATTACTCGGGTGTCCAGAGCGCTATATAGTTTGCCTTGTTTCTATGTTAAATCAGGTGATGTAGAGCTCTTGAACACTCCCGAGCTCGTTCTTAAAGTGTTCATATGATTGGGATCCGTCACTAAGAGACCTTAGGCTGTAGGATGAGGCAAGTAAGCCCCTATAAGTAGATCTAGAGCCGGGAGCTCTGAAAAGACCCCCAACATCTTGTATCTTAAAGAATCATTTCTCATAACCTCTACGTCACACAGTGCCTGCATCCTGCCTTTATACATCCTGAACTTCAGGAATGTAAAGTCCCATATAAAGTGCAGCCTAAAAACTGCTGTAGTACCAGAGTTCTTCCTAAGAAACTAAAAATGGCACTTACTTGCACCCTTGACTGTCCGGCAGGAGGACAGCTCACCCGGCATGAGAGGAAGCCACTCCTCACAGAGACATGTAGAAAGAAGAAAGGACAGAGTAAACATACTCTCGCTTTCTATATCAGGGCAGCAATTTGTCAGGAAAACACAGTGAAGCCCACCTCACAAGTTCCAAACTGCTTGAAAGCCACCACTGCCCTACTGAAGAGACTAAGGTGGAACAGTTAGACCCCTACTCTGGCTTTCAAAATTAGAAAATCTTCTTCAGACACCAAAACTTCACCTCCTCCGTGCACCGAAGGCAAAAAGAATGACTGGGGATTAAGGGAAGGGAAGTGATACTTAACAGCTTTGCTGTGGTACTCTTTGCCTCCTCCTGCTGGCCAGGAGTGATATTTCCAACAGTAATTGATGATCCCATGGACTCACCATATCTTAGGAAAGAAAATAACTGCAAGCAGCAGCTATGAGGGGTTAAAATTGGCAGGTGTGGGGTGAATTGCCTTTACATTGTGGTCTATGGCGACTGTGTTATTACTATAAATATATATGCTTATATACAGATATATTTATGTGTTAAAATGTGTATACACACTTATAAAACACAAGGGGTGAAGAGCCCGAAAAGTCACTTGGATATAGATTAAAAAGTTTGTTACTTTATAAGACCAGAGTGGTGTGTGTGTGTGTGTGTGTGTGTGTGTGTGTGTGTGTGTGTGTGTGTGTATATATATGTGTGTGTATATATATATATATATATATATATATATATATATATATATATATATATATATATATATATATATATATATATATATATATATATATATATATATATAATTTTTTTTTATTTAAAGTTTCAGCACATGGCTGTGAGACTTATCCCCTTCACTGTGCTAGGTTCTCATGCCGTATCTCATGGCATGACAATGAGGCTCCCATTTGAGCCTATGAAAGCGCGCTCTCATGAGCGCAAAGCTTCCACGCATTCACATTGCACCTAACTTGTAATAACTGCGCACATTTGAGTGCACTGTTATTACTGAGTGGAGCGCAAATATTGCGCTTGCGTAAGCAATATTTTTGCTCCACTCAAAATCTGGCCCTATGTGTGTAAAGGAAGGCCTAAGTCATTGCACCCTCTCTAGCATTTGGGCGAGATGAAAGGGGAGATCTTAAACAAACAGGAGTAAGATGTCTTTAGATACAGTTCATATAAAGGTGACACAAGGAATGGCTTTTATAATTAATACTATGGCTCTTCTCCAGAACTGGGTCTCTTAAGTAGTTGCAAGGGATTCTTCCCATTTTCAAATTGGAGGAGACTTAAGAAAAAGGGGGACCCTTATGTTGTCTTGATAAGAAAGTGAAAGAAGCTTCCACTTGGGCTTAACAGAGTTCCATTGTCTCTCCCACCTAGCTCTCTCTCCAAGAGTGGTAGATATAAAACCCCAGGATTTCAAAAAACGTCAAAGCCTCAAGTATTTAAAATGAAGGGAAAATGGATGGCCATATTTTGAGTGGAATCTATGATAGGACATGACTGTATCACCACAATATATGTCCTTGTTAATATCTCCTTTTCTTGCCAAAGGTTTAAGAGTATCTGGGAGAGTGAGAAAGAGGCTGTGAATGGAGTGGGAAGGGAAATGGTGTGAAACCAGTATTGCCTCAGGATTTAAGATTAGATGCAATGATGTAATTATTAAAAAGAGCTACCTGTCTATTATGTTTGGGGAGCCAAATTAGGTCGCATTGTATGAATCCTTGGGGAAGACATGCCTGTTCCAATTCCATCCATCTATCTATGTACATATGCTCCATAAAGTGACATTTGAGAGTCCCCCCCGCTTCATGATAAGCTATTATATTTGAAGCTGCAGCTGCCACTGACAAAATAGGTTATTGTAGGATTCCTATAGCTTCTCTTGGCACTTTGTTCCCCCACATAAACATATCAATATTTTAACAAAAAAATGTAAAATGGGTGGTTAGAATTCTGTTTTTTTTAAAAAAAAAAAAAAAGATAAAGTAGTATATACACATTTTACACTGATTTTACAAGAAAAAAAAAAAAGTACTTACTCTATGGATAATTCCAGCAGAATGCAGATGCTTGATGCCACACAACATCTGATATAAGAGATATGACATTCGCTCATGATCTAATTCCATATGAATTACTTGACATAAGTTGGCATCCATCAGTTCCATGACCAAATATCTAAAGTTACATAAAGTAGTCTGTATTCAATAAAAAACTTTGAAAAAAAATGCTATAATATACATATACGTACAAATATAACTGCACTATTGCTGGTGCAATTCAGAGTGGTCACAAACCATCAACCTTTTGAGATACAGAAGCCGCCAAGCACAGGGTTTGGCAAATATAAGTAGCTGAATGACACCTTAGGAACTAGCCAGAATATTACATTTCATTTTAAAATGTGTGAACTCTTTGTCTAGTCTTCTATTTAGGAAAGAACAGTATAATTGCATATTAAGATTTACTTTTCAATCCATATAACAACTGCAAAATCACTTGTGTTTTCTTTGGACATTGATGGCCAGCAACTTACCATACCTACAAACTGATTTTAGTAGGACCACTCTGATTACCAAACTATATTCTTTTTAAATAAATGCACACAATTAAAAAAAAAAAGGTATAAATATATGGAGACTAAAGGCTGTTATAGGAATAGAGAAGACAAAATAAAATTACAATAGGTACTTGTTCAACACTAATACCAGTGTGCTCCCCAGGACCTTTTTAGTGGATGCACCACCCGGCTGATTTTACTGACCACCTGGCTAAGATTTTAGCCAATATTAAGTTAAATTAGCTAACAACAAAAAAAATATTTTTTTATTGCACAAATTATCATTAAATACTTGTTAAATTATGCAATTAATTTGTGCATTGGATAGCAGAAAATGATATATTATATTAGAAAATATTACACTGCCCCCACCCGGCTACTTCATAGTGCCACCCGGCTAGCAACATTTTTTTGAGCAGAACAGTGAATGCTATTCATCATATTCTTGTCCAACATTTTTGACAGATCATACAGAAATTTGGGACATGAAACACAAATTTTTCTTTTATGGTCCATTTAGAGCATACAATTTAAAACAACTTTCCAAAATTATTCTATTATCAACTTTGCCCATTTCTCTTGACTTTTTTAAAATAGTCTGCTCTATCTGAATCATGAAATAAATAATTTGGGGTTTCAAGTCCCTTTAAGTCAAACGCCACATTTATTTTAAAAGCTAATTTTACCCTAATAAGCCCTTATTCCTCAACTTTACACAGAGATTCCAAATTGGGTATGTTCTAAGACTGAAAATCCATGCAAACAAAATATTGTGAAATGCTTTTAAAAAAAGAGAGATAATAAGCAGATGTTTAAAGGGAGATTTAACAATCAAAATTCACGCACCTCCCTCTAATTATGAATGCCGCCATTTTTCTATCCTAGGTTTCACTGAAAGCACAAGGAGTTGTTGCACACATGCAAACACACCAGCACTGGAATGCAATGAAAGCTAGTGTCCATGACTAGAGGGAGGTGGAAAATAACCTCAGTACAAAGCAATAAAATAACAAAATAAAATGTACACACACATATACAAATATTACTTTAAATGTCCAAATGTTAAAAGCACTTGAAGTGATGCAGCATTAGCTGTAAAGAGCAGACTAGAAAATATTATTGCTATGGCACACATGAACTAGCACTGTCTAACTGTGCAAAACTGTCAAAAAGCACTAAAATAAGAAGTGGCCTTCAATGGATTAGAAATCAGTTTACGAGCCTACCTACGATTAGCTTTGAACAAAGGGAATACCAAGAGAACAAAGCAAATTTAAAGTGAATGTCAACTTTCAAGAATGTGTGTCCGGTTTTTAAAAATACTATTAAAAACAGGGGCACTTTCATTCATGGAAGTTTTCATTTCACTCGTTTTGTTAAAATACCTTTTCTTCTTGAAGCCGGAGAAGGGATTCTCCCTCCTGCCGCTCGTCCCTTCATACGTCAGCAATGACAAATACTGCATCCTCCAATCATGGCTTCCCCCAGGGGAATCATTGCCTAAGGCAACACCGTGATTGTTGGAGGAAGCCGGATTCGACATTGCTGACGTATGAAGTGACGAGTGGCAGGAGGGGGAATCGCTTCTCCGGCTTCAAGAAGAAAAGGTAAGTATTTTAACAAAACGGGTGAAATGTAAACTTTCATGAATGAAAGTGCGCCTGTTTTTAATAGTATTTTTTAAAACAGGGCACTCATTCTTGAAAGTTGACATTCACTTTATTGATAAAAGTAAACTGGAAAGTTGATTAAACGTTCATGCTGATAAACCCAAGCTATTATAAAGGCAAAAGCCTTGAAAACAAAGAACAGTAAAACTTAAAATACAAAGTGAGAAAGTTGTTTCAATTGATATATCTAGGCCAGTGACGTGCAGTGACGTCAGAGGCTGGTGAGGCAGTGGCTAGGATACGCCTTCATTCTTTAGATATCCTTTGTTGAAGAAATAGCAATGCACATGGGTGAGCCAATATCACATGAGGTATCTATGTGCAGCCACCAATCAGCAGCTACTGAGCATATTTAGATATGATTTTCAACAAAGGATATCAAAAGAATGAAGAAAATTTGATATTAGATGTAAATTGGAAAGTTATTTAAAATTGCATGCTCTTTCTAAATCATGAAAGAAAACATATGGGTTTCATGTCCCTTTGGAAAACTGGTCAACTTAGTAAACATTTGATTTTAGTCTAAAGGATTGTAACAGAAACTCTTGCCAGATAACAAAATGCTTGCTCTGATTATGAGATCTAGAAATCCACAGTGGCGGCTGGTGAATTTTCAAGGTAGTGGGGCGCTAGACCCCACCCCTTAAAATAAAGCCCCACCCCACAGGTAGCTTCACCCACAAAGGGAGTAAACACATAGTTAAAGTATACCCAGCTGTGCAACCATCACTGGTGAATGAGTCAGAGACAATTTCTGCAGCTCTCAAGCAGTACTTTAACTATGTGTTAACCCCTATTCTCAGAACAAACAGAACTCACACATGTGATTTTAAAGAAAAAAAACTCTTAAGCACTAAAGTAAGGCTGTGATCATATAGTGACCACTGATAGAATATGGACAAATTATCATTATTATGAAGACCAATCTATTCCAAAAATCTGTGAAAACATATGTTTAATCAATTCAAGTACAAGGCATATATAAATTATATATACAGTGTATATATATATATATATATATATATTGTATATATCTTGTAAATGAATTGATTACATATAATTTGTATACATATATTCTTCATACAATAAAATATCAAGCAGTCTTGGGAGGGACATACACTTAAAAAAAATCTTCACTATGCCTTTATTATAAAATGTATTAAAAGACACAAAGATATTAAGCAGTTCTCTCTCTCTAGGTAGCACAAGCATAGTTAATGCCATGGGGATTGAGAGAGTAATTTATAACTGATTCTGTTTACTTATGAACACGGCACTCTGCAGAATGCTCCATGACCTCTCCTAACAGAAGTGCTAAAGCAGCATGGGGCAGCAATACCGGTAATAAATCAAAAGGATATCCTACACTGAATCAGAGAGCCGACATTAAGCAGGAAGCAAGCAACTGAACTTATCACCCAATATCTCTCAATGTTCTTTTCTTCATGACGGCTGCTTGCTAACGATACACTGTGCACACTGCACAGACAGCTGAGCTGAGTGCTGACAGGACTCAGGAGAGAGGGCAGGAAAAAGAGCTTAGCTACAAAACACAGCCCAGCATTCATAAGGGCTGCAATCATGCTCTCACATAGATAAGCTAGCATTTCAACCAGTCAGTGCTTAATGGTCTTCGATCTATATTGTAAATAAAAATTATGTATATTATCATAATATACATAATTTTTTATTTACAATATAGATTGAAGACCATTAATAATATATATATATATATATATATATATATATATATATATATATATATATAATGTTCCAATACACAATGACAGCTCCATCCGATCCTACATTACCTAACAGTGTTTCCAGCATTTCTAGTTCATCTTGTTGTATACAAAACAACATTCATATTAAAAAATGACTAGCCACATTATGAACAGTTATTAACATGTTTAACCTAAGTGGTTAGTGGTCTGGTCGGAGGTTACTTACCTGAGAGAGAATCCGGTCGGGTCATCAGTGTCTCTCTTCTCTTCTGTCACTCTGACTCCACCAGGTCCGGCACCCACATGGCACTGGCTCCGCTTCTCTGACTCTGTCCACCACTGTCCTCCTCCTCAGTCCTCTGAGTCTCTTCCAGGCTCCAGGCAGCACACAGTCCTGTCCTCCAGGGCAGCCCTCCTCCACAGACAGCCACAACACAAGGCCCACAATCAGTCAGTTACTAGGCTGCACTGAAACAGCAGCAGCATGGGCACGCACGAAGACTTGCTCAGCAGCTCCCTCCACACTGACAACTGAGTCTTCCCGCCAGCCAGAGTCTGATGTGTCGGCGCTACGTCATGACCCAGTCTCACACCTGTCAATCAGCAGCCCAGCAGGCACGCCTCCCCGCAGTGCTGCTGAATGCCTGATTGGCTCAAGTGATGTAGGTCATCATGGAGGCGGTTTTGAGAACCGCCTCCAATGAAGCTTGTATGATGGCCGGGCGAGTCACCAGTGGGTGGCGCTGCTCTGTAGTGAGCAGACAAAGTTATTTAGATCCATTGTTGCGCAATTAATGGAGGGCAGCGGACCGGCTCACTGCCTCCTAATTGCGCAACAATGGATGGTGATTTTCCAGCGCAAGCGCACAGCGCACAGTAACTACTGTAATGAGTAGTAATCGCCATCGGGGGTGGGGGGGTACCCTTGGGGGGAGGGTGGGCATGGTAAATAAATTAAGATGAAAAAACACTTTTTATTTTTAAAATAAATATTATTTGAAAACTTTTTTTTTCCCTCATTGGACAGGGTAGGCACTGCCTACCCTGCCTCCTATTACTGCACGTCACTGATCTAGGCTAAAGCGCAGAAAATTATAACTCTGCTTGAGAAGAGGGCAAGTAGCATCCTCTTACACTCCTTGCCAAATAGCAACCCCTATGGTAATTCCAGTGTCCCCTTCTTCCTTTCGCTGCTATTGGCGTCCACCCTGGGTAATCCCACCACCCCCCAGGGGGCAGTACTGCCCACTTTAGAAAACACTGATTTAGGGTATATAAAAGTTTTCTCTGATTGCAAAACTAACGCCAATGCAAGAGAGTTAGATTTCGACTTGTAGAGTATGGTTTTCATCACCAGGTTGAGAAAAGTTATGTCTGCATATGCCACATCTGGATCGTGCAAAACAAATCTATCATCAGAAACTAAAACCAATCATTTTATAGCAGCAAAAATAAATTTTCCATTGTAGCCTGGACGACAGCTTTATCACTTGCTACAAATAATGAATTAAAGCGACGGTCTCTTTAAAATTAAACATTCATAAGATAGGGCATGCAATTTTAAACAACTTTCCAATTTACTTTTATAATCAAATTTGCTTTGTTCTCTTGGTATTATTTGTTGAAAGCTAAACCTAGGTAGGCTAATATGCTAATTTCTAAGCCCTTGAAGGCCGCCTCTTATCTCAGTGCATTTTGACAGTTTTTCACAGCTAGACAGTGCTAGTTCAGGTGATATATTGATAACATTGTGTTCCCTCCCGTGGAGCTATTTATGAGTAAGCACTGATTGGGCTAAAATGCATGTCTATCAAAAGAACCGAGATAAGGGGCAGTCTGCAGAGGCTTAGATACAAGGTAATCACAGAGGTAAGAAGTATATGAATATAACAGTGCTGGTTATGCACAACTGGGGAATGGGTAATAAAGGGATTATCTATCTTTTAAAACCATATTTTCAAGTAGACGGTACTGTTAATCTACTTTTTATTACATTTATGACAATGAATTAGAAATAAAACCTTACAAAGATCTATCTGAAGAAAATAATGTGTATCATAAGATCAAACAGGTTTCAAAAGTATATAGCAGAGTAATAAAGAGAGACATAGCCTATGGATATCATGTGAAGACCATGACATTTCCAAGCAAATTAGATATGGCAATTAGCAAAAGACAAAGGAGACTACAGTAGAGGAAAATCATGCCTTATTTATGGGAACAGCTTTTGATCCTTTCCTGTCAGCTTCAGAGGAGATACCAGTTTAATTTATTGATGCCAGATGACCAGATACACGACATTACAAAGTGTGCAACAGTTTGGTCAGAGGTTTCGAGGTGTGGTTAATAAATACACTTAAATGCTTCAGGTGAACTGAAATACTGTGTTCACTCAGCCTACCCTAATGTATTGGTGCACTCTCCTATATTATTTCAAACATGGTTAAATGATCACATATTATACATATACATGTTATGAAATGCATATAAGGTGATGACCGTTAATAATCATTACCAGATACTTTTAGATGTAGTAATATTCATCCATAGATTTGTGGTTAAAAGGGCAATAGTTAATTGGCTATATTCTCTTGTTGTCCTTTGCTGAAAGCATACATAGGTAGACTTAGAAGCAGCAATGCACTACCGAGAGCTAGCTGCTGACTGGTGGCACTGCTCTAATGGAGCTGTTTAAAATAACACTAAAATCAAAAACATTCATGATTCAGATATCGCATGCAATTTAACAATTTAACAATTTGCTCCTATTAAAATTTGTTTTTTTTTCTCTTGGTGTCCTTTTTTGAAAAACACACAGCGTTAAGACTCAGAAGTAATGGACCACTGGGAGCTAGCTGTTGATTGGTGGCTGCACATATATGCCTCTTGTCACTGACTCACAAGATGTCTTCAGCTAGCTCTCAGTAATGCATTGCTGCTCCTGTGCCTACTATTGAACAAAGGATACCAAAAAAACAAAGCACATTTGATAATAGAAATAAAATGGAAAGTTTAAAATTTGCATGCCCAGTCTTAATGTTGACTTTATTGTCCCTTTAAGACAAATGAACATTCTGCTTTCACTAGAGAATAGAATACGTTGGGGGACTTCCGGGCGGCGGCCATCTTATTGGTCGCACTAAGCTTCAGCTCCTTGAGCCTTCTCCACAATTGATTAATTCTGCTTAGCAGCTCTGACAATATCCAATTTAAAATAGTGGCAAGGCTTGACTGTTGGCGACCTGATCCGAGAACTAGGGGTTTTGGATTGTGGCGCGGCTTAAATCGCCCTTAGTACCGGACTATTCACTTGAGGCCTTCCCCTACCACTGAAGCCTCTACACTGTCCCCACACCAAGCTGAGCCCTGAGCGCACAGCTCTCACTCTACTTAAAACTAAGATGGCACTGGACACTTGGGAACAGGAGATGATAAACCTCTTTGAGGAACATTTTGCAGCTCTTGAAAAAAAGCTTTCAGAAAGCCTTTGAGAAGGTGACTGAGGGTATGAAACTAATAATACACCCTGATCAGGAACAAAGACCTACGCAGCCAGCTTCAGAAGAAATGAGCAATCTTACCCCAAAAGCTGAGAGAGGTGACTATGGACTACCAAACCCTCAGGTCAAACAAGTTTACTACAGTGGTAACCTTCCCTAGCGTTACTCCTCATACAGGGGTCGACTCCACGCATCTATATTTGCAGATCCAAGGCCAGGCTACATCTAAACTGACTGGAGATGCGACGATGCCCACCGCGAAACAGAGGAATTCTCATACTGCGATGTCGCCATATCTCATACTAACCCCCCCAGAGCTCACAGGACCAGCTGGATGCGATGATACCAGAATGTAGCCACAAGATGGTCAATGTCACATGGCCGAGAGGGAAGGGATTACGATGTGCAGCTGTACAGTATGGGTATGAGCAGATTCTTCCCACTTTCTCATTCTACAAACCCACCCTGACCGGACCGGACCTGGATCTTGGGTCATCTGTCCGGGGATGCCTTGAGGACGTCCTATATCGACCCTTTGACCCGGGAGGCCTCTCAGGACTGTTATTGAATGAGCCGCGCAATGCGGCTAGCACATACATGACATTGCATGAGTATGGTGGTGTGATCCTGGTCATGCTGATGTGGGTGTCGGTAAGCAACATACTTGTCAGGCTATAAAACGATGGTCCAAGTTTGAGATTTTATGACTTATACTTAAGGTACTATTGGATAGTTAACTGTATTGCTATATTTCATATTCCCATTTACTAGCTGAGATTATTAGCTTGTATTTTATTTTACTGTCATGGAGAATGCTGATTGTACAATCTCTTTTTTTTTTATATATATATATTTAATGCAACTATTTCTGTATGTATCTTAAACCCTCAATAAAAAAAATTATAAAAAAAAAAAAAAAGGAATATGTTGGCAAATAAAAATGTAAAAAATACTCCCAAGGTATTGGAGGGAGTCTCAGCATAAGTTGATTTGAAACACATTCTATTTAACGGTTTCCTTAAAAAGGACATCAAACTCTGTAACTGATGCAAATAAAGCACTGCAATACATATTTGGCTTGCATATTAAAAAAAAAAAAAAAAGCGTTTTCTCTGTGGTCCCTACAGAGGCTGGAGCTCACATGCTGTAACCTAAGTATGCTAGAAAATGCTGCAAACTGACTGATCTAAGTTAGAACTAATTGACCATAAATAAGGGAGATGAAACACTTGAAATCCTGGTGAGTGTCCATCACAGATTTGCAAAACTCTGCATATGTGGTAACAAAATGAGAGTTTTAAATGCATTTAAAAATGTATTTTGAATACAGATAATTTGCAATGCAATGCTTAATAGTCAATATATGCAATGCACATGAGAAAAAAAAAAGTTTAAAGTGCATTATAGTAAAACAAAAATAAAAAAAACAAACATGCAGAGCACTGCTGGTCTTGAGCGGAAAACACCTCTGATACAATCAGCAGCGCTAGTTGCACAGCTCAGATGTTGAACCAACGATTGGATCAGTGGCGTTTTCCACTCTGGAACAACAGTGCTCGGCAAGTACCACACATAATTTCTACTGTGTGCTTATCCCCTGTGCGGGGTATTAGAGCATGTATTATTTTTTATTTTATTTTTTACAATATATGGTCCTTTAAACATTATTCTAAAGCACATATTGTAATGTAAAAATAAAACGCTTTATTTCAGGGGATGAAAACGATTTTATCAAGTGCCAGGGGACAATTTTCAGGATTGAGAAGCACAAATATTTGTGAAGACATGTACTTAAAGAAAGGTCAAAAACATAATTTATGCTTACCTGATAAATTTATTTCTCTTGTAGTGTGTTCAGTCCACGGGTCATCCATTACTTATGGGATATATTCTCCTTCCCAACAGGAAGTTGCAAGAGGATCACCCAAGCAGAGCTGCTATATAGCTCCTCCCCTCACATGTCATATCCAGTCATTCGACCGAAACAAGACGAGAAAGGAGAAACTATAGGGTGCAGTGGTGACTGGAGTTATAATTTAAAATTTAGAACCTGCCTCAAAAAGACAGGGCGGGCCGTGGACTGAACACACTACAAGGGAAATAAATTTATCAGGTAAGCATAAATTATGTTTTCTCTTGTTAAGTGTGTTCAGTCCACGGGTCATCCATTACTTATGGGATACCAATACCAAAGCTAAAGTACACGGATGATGGGAGGGACAAGGCATGAACATTAAACAGAAGGAACCACTGTCTGTAGAACCTTTCTTCCAAAAACAGCCTCCGAAGAAGCAAAAGTGTCAAATTTGTAAAATTTGGAAAAAGTATGAAGTGAAGACCAAGTTGCAGCCTTGCAAATCTGTTCAACAGAGGCCTCATTCTTAAAGGCCCAGGTGGAAGCCACAGCTCTAGTGGAATGAGCTGTAATTCTTTCAGGGGGCTGCTGTCCAGCAGTCTCGTAGGCTAAGCGTATTATGCTACGAAGCCAAAAGGAGAGAGAGGTAGCCGAAGCCTTTTGACCTCTCATCTGTCCAGAGTAAATGACAAACAGAGAAGAAGTTTGTCGAAAATCTTTAGTTGCCTGTAAGTAGAACTTCAGGGCACGGACCACGTCTAGATTATGCAAAAGACGTTCCTTCTTTGAAGAAGGATTAGGACATAATGATGGAACAACAATCTCTTGATTGATATTCCTGTTAGAAACAACCTTAGGTAAAAACCCAGGTTTAGTACGCAGGACTACCTTGTCTGAATGAAAGATCAGATAAGGAGAATCACAATGTAAAGGCAGATAACTCAGAGACTCTTCGAGCCGAGGAAATAGCCATCAAAAACAGAACTTTCCAAGATAAAAGCTTAATATCAATGGAATGAAGGGGTTCAAACGGAACACCCTGAAGAACTTTAAGAACCAAGTTTAAGCTCCACGGAGGAGCAACAGCTTTAAACACAGGCTTAATCCTAGCCAAAGCCTGACAAAAAGCCTGGACGTCTGGATTCTCTGCCAGACGCTTGTGTAAAAGAATAGACAGAGCAGAAATCTGTCCCTTTAGTGAACTAGCGGATAAGCCCTTTTCTAAACCCTCTTGTAGAAAAGACAATATCCTAGGAATCCTAACCTTACTCCATGAGTAACTCTTGGATTCACACCAATATAAATATTTACGCCATATCTTGTGGTAAATTTTTCTGGTAACAGGTTTCCGAGCCTGTATTTATGTATCAATAACCGAATCCGAAAACCCACGCTTTGATAGAATCAAGCGTTCAATTTCCAAGCAGTCAGCCTCAGAGAAATTAGGTTTGGATGGTTGAAAGGACCCTGAATTAGAAGGTCCTGCCTCAGGGGTAGAGACCATGGTGGACAGGACGACATGTCCACTAGGTCTGCATACCAGGTCCTGCATGGCCACGCAGGCGCTATCAGAATCACTGATGCTCTCTCCTGTTTGATCCTGGCAATCAGTCGAGGTAGCAACGGAAAAGGTGGAAACACATAAGCTATGTTGAAAACCCAAGGGGCTGCTAGTGCATCTACCAGCACCGCTCCCGGGTCCCTGGACCTGGATCCGTAACAAGGAAGCTTGGCGTTCTGGCGAGATGCCATGAGATCCAGATCCGGTTTGCCCCAACGACGAATCAGTTGAGCAAATACCTCCGGGTGAAGTTCCCACTCCCCCGGATGAAAAGTCTGGCGACTTAGAAAATCCGCCTCCCAGTTCTCCACGCCTGGGATGTAGACAGGTGGCAAGAGTGAGACTCTGCCCAGCGAATTATCTTCGAGACTTCCGACATCGCTAGGGAACTCCTGGTTCCCCCTTGATGATTGATGTAAGCCACAGTCGTGATGTTGTCCGACTGAAATCTGATGAACCTCAGTGTTGCTAACTGAGGCCAAGCTAGAAGAGCATTGAATATTGCTCTTAATTCTAGAATGTTTATTGGGAGGAGTTTCTCCTCCTGAGTCCACGATCCCTGAGCCTTCAGGGAGTTCCAGACTGCTCCCCAGCCTAGTAGGCTTGCATCTGTTGTCACAATCGTCCAATATGGTCTGCGAAAAGTCATTCCTTTGGACAGATGAACCCGTGACAACCACCAGAGAAGAGAATCTCTGGTCTCCTGGTCCAGATTTAGCAAAGGGGACAGATCTGAGTAATCCCCGTTCCATTGACTTAGCATGCATAGTTGCAGCGGTCTGAGATGTAGGCGCGCAAATGGCACTATGTCCATTGCCGCGACCATTAAGCCGATTACTTCCATGCACTGAGCTACTGATGGGCTTGGAATGGAGTGAAGGACACGGCAAGCATTGAGAATCTTTGATAACCTGGACTCCGTCAGGTAAATTTTCATCTCTACAGAATCTATAAGAGTCCCTAGAAAAGGGACCCTTGTGAGTGGTAACAGAGAACTCTTTTCCACGTTCACTTTCCACCCATGCGACCTCAGAAATGCTAGAACTATCTCTGTATGAGACTTTGCATTCTGAAAACTTGACGCTTGTATCAGAATGTCGTCTAGGTACGGAGCCATCGCTATGCCTCGTGGTCTTAGTACCGCCAGAAGTGAGCCCAGAACCTTTGTAAAAATTCTCGGGGCCGTAGCTAACCCGAAGGGAAGAGCTACAAACTGGTAATGCCTGTCTAGAAAGGCAAACCTTAGGTACCGATAATGATCTTTGTGAATCGGTATGTGAAGGTAGGCATCCTTTAAGTCCACTGTGGTCATATATTGACCCTCTTGGATCATGGGTAGGATGGTCCGAATGGTTTCCATCTTGAACGATGGAACCCTTAGGAACTTGTTTAAGATTTTTAAGTCTAAGATTGGTCTGAAGGTTCCCTCTTTTTTGGGAACCACAAACTGATTTGAATAAAACCCTTGCCCCTGTTCCGTTTGCGGAACTGGGTGGATCACTCCCATCACTAAGAGGTCTTGTACACATTGTAGAAATGCCTTTTTCTTTACTAGGTTTGTTGATAACCTTGACAGATGAAACCTCCCTTGTGGAGGAGAAGTTTTGAAATCCAGAAGGTATCCCTGAGATATAATCTCCAACGTCCAGGGATCCTGTACATCTCTTGCCCAAGCCTGGGCGAAGAGAGAAAGTCTGCCCCCCACTAGATCCGTCTCCGGAAAGGGGGCCCTGTCTTCATGCTGTCTTAGGGGCGGAAGTAGGCTTTCTGGCCTGCTTGCCCTTGTTCAATGACTGGTTGCCTTTCCAACCCTGTCTGTAACGAGCAGTAGTTCCTTCCTGTTTTGGAGCGGAGGAAGTTGATGCTGCTCCTGCCTTGAAATTACGAAAGGCACGAAAATTAGACTGTTTGGCCTTTGATTTGGCCCTGTCCTGAGGAAGGGTGTGGCCCTTACCTCCAGTAATGTCAGCAATAATTTCCTTCAAGCCGGGCCCGAATAAGGTCTGCCCTTTGAAAGGAATGTTCAGTAGTTTAGACTTAGAAGTTACATATGCTGACCAGGATTTAAGCCATAGCGCTCTGCACGCCTGTATGGCGAATCCGGAATTCTTAGCCGTAAGTTTGGTTAAATGCACTACGGCATCCGAAACAAACGCATTAGCCAGCTTAAGAGTTCTAATCTTGCTCAAAGACTCATCCAATGGTGCTGTGCGAATCGCCTCTTCCAGAGACTCAAACCAGAATGCCGCTGCAGCAGTGACAGGCGCAATGCATGCAAGAGGCTGTAATATAAAACCTTGTTGAACAAACATTTTCTTAAGGTAACCCTCTAATTTTTTATCCATTGGATCTGAGAAAGCACAGCTATCCTCCACCGGGATAGTGGTACGCTTGGCTAAAGTAGAAACTGCTCCCTCCACCTTAGGGACCGTCTGCCATAATTCGCGTGTGGTAGCGTCTATAGGGAACATTTTTCTAAATATCGGAGGAGGGGAAAAAGGCACACCGGGTCTATCCCACTCCTTGCTAATAATCTCTGTAAGCCTCTTTGGTATAGGAAAAACGTCAGTACTCACCGGTACCGCATAGTATTTATCCAGCCTACATAATTTCTCTGGGATTGCCACCGTGTCACAATCATTCAGAGCCGCTAACACCTCCCCTAGCAACACGCGGAGGTTCTCAAGTTTAAATTTAAAATTTGAAATGTCTGAATCCGGTCTCCCCGAATCAGAACCGTCACCCACAGAATGAAGCTCTCCGTCCTCATGTTCTGCAAATTGTGACGCAGTATCAGACATGGCTCTCGTGTCATCGGCGCGCTCTGTCCTTAACCCAGAGCTGTCGCGCTTGCCTCTTAACTAGGGCATATTGTATAATACTTCTTTCATAACATTAGCCATATCATGTAAAGTGATTTGTAAGGGCCTTGATGTACTTGGCGCCTCAATCTCACGCACCTCCCGAGCGGGAGACGAAGGTACTGACACGTGAGGAGAGTTAGACGGCATAACTTCCCCCTCGTTGTCTGGTGATAATTTCTTTATCGGTACAGATTGACTTTTATTCAAAGTAATATCAATACAATTGGTACACATATTTCTATTGGGCTCCACATCGGCTTTTAAACATAATGAACAAGCAGATTCCTCTGTATCAGACATGTTTAAACAGACTAGCAATGAAGCTAGCAAGCTTGGAAATTACTTTCAATAAGTTTACAAGCAATATAAAACGCTGCAGCGCTTTTAAAAAACACAGTTGAATAACAAAGAACTAATTCAGTTATAGTCAACAATTCTTTAAATGTATTAATTAGCAGAGGATTGCACCCATTAGCAAAAGGATGATTAACCCCTCAGTACCCAAAAACGGATATCAAATTAAGATTTAACGCTTTTATCACAGTCAAACACACTGTCACAGGTCTGCTGTGACTGATTACCTCCCTCAAAAACGAATTTTGAAGACCCCTGAGCTCTCTAGAGACGTCCTGGATCAAGGAGGAAGAAGCAGGGAAGACTGTGCTAGAATTTTAACTGCGCAACAAGGCGCTAAAAAAGGTCCCTCCCACTCCTATTACAACAGTGGGAGACCTGATATAACGGTTTCTATGCAGAAATATACGTTAGCCGTGTGGAAAAAAATCATGCCCAAAAAGATTTATCACCAAAGTACCTCACAAAACGATTAACATGCCAGTAAACGTTTTAAAAAAACAACATATCAGATGCTGTGTAAAGTTATTACTAAGCCTGCTACCAGTCGCTTCTACTGCAGTTAAGGCTCACACATTATATCAGTATTAACAGTATTTTTTCAGTCAAATTCTAGTCCCTAGAAAATAACTCTACTGTGCATACATTTATCAGCCTGATACCAGTCACTACTACTGCATTTAAGGCTGTACTTACATCATACGGGTAACAGCAGTGTTTTCTTAGTCAATTCCATTCCCAGAAAATATTGTACTGCACATACCTCATTTGCGGGAGACCCCGCATGCTATTCCCCTTTTCTGAAGTTACCCCACTCCTCAGAATGTCGAGAACAGCCAGTGGATCTTAGTTACGCCTGCTAAGATCATAGAAAACGCAGGCAGTTTCTTCTTCCAAATACTGCCTGAGATAGAAAAACAGCACACTCCGGTGCCATTTAAAATAATAAACTTTTGATTGAAGAATAATTAAGTAAAAACTCCAGCTCCTCTCGCGACCTCCTTCTTTGTTGAGGGTTGCAAGAGAATGACTGGATATGACATGTGAGGGGAGGAGCTATATAGCAGCTCTGCTTGGGTGATCCTCTTGCAACTTCCTGTTGGGAAGGAGAATATATCCCATAAGTAATGGATGACCCGTGGACTGAACACACTTAACAAGAGAAATATAAATGTTCATGGGTGCATTTCAATTTTAAAAAGAGAAGCATTTTTGCAATATTCTTCCATTAGCAAAAAATCTTCTAGTAAAAGTTCTTAGTGTTATTCAGCAGCATAAGCACATACGCAGTGAGGGCCTTGCACCAGTATTCACACACCTCAGAGTGTCAGCAGTGGCTTTGAATACAGCTGCACTGTCCCTTACAGCATATGTGCGTACTCTTCTGAAAAACAATACATTTTACTAGAAGCAATTTGCTTAGTGTTATTCAGCAGCATAAGCACATACGCAGTGAGGGCCTTGCACCAGTATTTACACACCTCAGAGCGTCAGCAGTGGCTTTGAATACAGCTGCACTGTCCCTTACAGCATATGTGCGTACTCTTCTGAAAAACAATACATTTTACTAGAAGCAATTTGCTAGTTAAAGTATATTGCAAAAAGGATTTCCTTTAAAATTTAAATGCATCCATGCTCATTTCAACCTCTCTTACTCCCTATAATAATTGATGTAAACCAGTATACAAGAAAATATGTCTTACAAAAAGAATAAATCAAGGGTCATCTATCCATACATTAGGAAAACAAATGCAAAAGGTGTATAAAGCTAACTGTGGGTACAAGATTTACATTTATAAACCATTTCAGTAATACTTACACATCTTGAAACTCGTCCAAAGACTTTTGTGGCGTGAATACATTCAACAAATTAATTATCTGTGTTAGACAGAAAACAAACAAAAAAAAGATCACTATAAAACATAACCTATAAGCACTGGAAAAACAAGCTATTAGTGGGACTTCTGTTTGAACTTAAAGAACCATTAAATTCAAATTTTCTTTATCATGTATAGAAAATAACAGTTAAAATTGTTTTTTTTTTTCTCCCTAGAAGTTTATGTTAAAGAGATGTGTATTTTGAATCTAGCAGGAAGTGTTTGTTCACAATTAGTCATTGGGATAAAAGTTCAGTGTGGTCTACTGGCAGACACTAACGCACTCCTCAAACACACTTTAAAGCTATAGCATGCAACACGAACACACACACGTATGTGAGCTTTCATCCTCCCATGTATGAGCATGTTTATATCTACTTATGTGAATGCCAAATTGTATATGTATACACACTTTTATTAAGGCACAGGTGTATAGATATTTAAGTAATAGTCTAGTCAAAATTAAACTTTCACCTATCAGCAAGCACTACCCAGGTGCTTAACCAAAAATCGTCTGGCTCCTAAGCTTACATTCTTGCTTTTTCAAATAAAGATTCCAAGAGAACAAAGAAAAATTAAGAGGAGTAAAATTGCATGTTCTATCTGAATCATGAAAGTTTAATTTTGACTAGACTATTACTTAAAGGACCAGTCAACACATTAGATTTACATAATCAACAAATGCAAGATAACAAGACAATGCAATAGCACTTAGTCTGAACTTCAAATGAGTAGTAGATTTTTTTTATAACAAATTTCAAAGTTATGTATATTTCCACTCCCCTTGTACCATGTGATAGCAATCAGCCAATCACAAATGCATATACGTATAGTCTGTGAATTCTTGCACATGCTCAGTAGGATCTGGTGACTCAAAAATTGTAAATATAAAAGACTGTGCACATTTTTTTTAATGGAAGTAAATTGGAAAGTTGTTTAAAATTACATGCTGTATCTGAATCATGAAAATGTAATTTAACCTGAGTGTCCCTTTAAATATTTATACACCTGTGCCTTAATAAAAGTGTGTATACATATACAATTTGGCATTCACATAAGTAGATATAAAGGCACAGGTGTATAAATATTTAAGTAATAGTCTAGTCAAAATTAAACTTTCACCTATCAGCAAGCACTACCCAGGTGCTTAACCAAAAATGGTCTGGCTCCTAAGCTTACATTCTTGCTTTTTCAAATAAAGATTCCAAGAGAACGAAGAAAAATTAAGAGGTGTAAAATTGCATGTTCTATCTGAATCATGAAAGTTTAATTTTGACTATACTATCCCTTTAATATAAAATATCAGAGAGTCACAGACTCCTAAAATGTTTACTTCGGACTCCTAACCTTTTAGTTTATTCTATATTACTTGTCTCTTAATCCTTTCAATGTGCATGATAACACGTTGTCATCGTGTGCATCTGAACCCAGTGAAGATGACTAACGCGTCATAATCCTCGGAGATCCCCCTTCCAATCTGGTTCTTGGGGACCAACTGCGCTAGGAATGGAGGAGAAGACAGTCTCCTTCTCTGGGAGAAGCCAGACCTTGAGTGATGTCACCAGGCAGGGGCAAGTCTGTGAATTTTACATTCATATCTTAGCCCCAAGACTACTAACAGGGGCAAAAGACCACTCATTTTAAACACAGAGTAAGGGTGCAGGTTCAGCAGCTCTTAGAAAGCTTAATTACTTTAAAGTGCTTTTGTAGAGTACAGCAGTTTTTAGGTGATCACCTGCATCTGAAAGGGACAAGAGGGGACACTGCACATTTAAATGAGAAATCACAGTAACCTTAAATATGTGGTTGATTGACAATAAAACAATAACCTGCAACAGCACTTTAAAATGCTTTTTACCCTGGGGGGGGGGGGGGGGGGCTGTTCTATCAGAACCTCAATCTCCCTCCCTTGTTTGTATTAGAGAGATATATGACCCCTTTCAAATGAGGGGTCGCTTGTCCCTCTAGCATAAATGGGAGAAGGGGCTCCATTACCCTTTGCATCAGGGTAAACAGAATTAAAGGGACATAAAACCAATTCTTTTTCCAGGATTTAGAAAGAGCATGCAATTTTAAACAACTTTCTAATTTACTTCTATTATCTAATTTGCTTCATTCTCTAGAAATACTTTGCGGAAAAGCATATCTAGATAGGCTCAGTAGCTGCTGATTGGTTGCTGCACATAGATGCCTCATGTGATCGGCTCACCAATGTGCATTGCTATTTCTTCAAAAAAGGATATCTAAAGACTGAAGCAAATTAGACAATATAAGTAAATTGGAATGTTGTTTAAAATTGTATTCTCTACTTGAATCATTAAATACATTTTTGGGTTTAATGTCCCTTTGAGTGTTCTGCAGTTTGCTAATAATGGCAATCACTACCATCTTACAGGGATATGCAACCCCCTAAATTGAAAAAGGGGATTATCCTCTTTTAAATTAGTGGTTACCCCCCTCTCTAATTTTCAGGTGATCACCATGATAATAGCAAGCCCCAAGTATGCACCTATAAAACAGTCGACAGGGGGTAAATTTGGAGATCCCCTATGTCCATAAAATACAAAGGGGCAGGAGACTCCTCTTTCCTTGTCTCATTGCCCTGTCATTAGGAATGGCAATATAAATCTCAATCACCTACCTACTGTATTTAGTAAATGGAGGGAGTACCCTAAAAACAGCACACAAGACAAATATGCACAATACCCCTCAGATGAAAGAAGGGATTACCCATATTCAGATGAGGAGTCTTATTCCCATTTAGACTGCAGGTGATTGCCATATAAATCACAAAATCACCTGTATACTAGGTGCCTTTTACAGTGCTTTGGCCTATAAAAAAAAACAACAAACAAACACGTGCATTTGGAGGTTTCGTTAAGCTCCGAATGCAGAAGGTGGTGGCTTTGCATTTGTAAAATTTAGTTTGTCACTGTTGCACAAGAATAAATGCGGCAACGAAAATAGCCAGAGCAGTACGAAGAGCAGCCTTCTACCGCAAACTGAGGTGAACGAAACCTCTGAATGCACGTCTACCAACAAATATGCACTATAATTGGGCAATTAACCCCACTTTCCAAGGAGGGGTCACATGCCATGGTGGTTATCAGATGAACACCATAGCAAAACCCTAGGCATATGGAACATTAGCAGGGTGGGTTTATCGCTATATTGCTCCCCCCACAAAACAAACTTAATACCCCTTATTTTAAAGCAGCACAGCTGCTCTTTTATCTGTATAGTATTTTACAGTTTAAAACTACCTTGACTTTATTTAAAAAAATTACAATTTATATTTTTATATTAAAAATATGACAAAAATTAACAAATTTGACAACAATTAATGTTTCATGTAGAGATGTCTAACTTACAGTACTTGTTACCCTGGAGTCATTCAAAAGGGTCTCACTGCATACAAGAAATAGCACCTCATGCCTTCACATAATTTATATTAATCAAAATGACTGCCAGTTAGGCGCTCCTACCACACAACCACAGGCAATCATGTTGACGCAAACAGCCCACGGTAATCATCATATTGTTAGTGGAGCTTTAGTTTAGCATTTGCAGCAACATAAACCAATGCTAAATAAAATATTAGGCTGGAAAAACAGAATTTATGCTTACCTGATAAATTACTTTCTCCAACGGTGTGTCCGGTCCACGGCGTCATCCATTACTTGTGGGATATTCTCCTCCCCTACAGGGAAAGGCAAGGAGAGCACACAGCAAGAGCTGTCCATATAGCTCCCCCTCTGGCTCCGCCCCCCAGTCATTCGACCGACGGTTAGGAGAAAAAGGAGAAACTATAGGGTGCCGTGGTGACTGTAGTGTATAAAGAAAAAGAAAAATTTTTCAAACCTGATTAAAAAACCAGGGCGGGCCGTGGACCGGACACACCGTTGGAGAAAGTAATTTATCAGGTAAGCATAAATTCTGTTTTCTCCAACATTGGTGTGTCCGGTCCACGGCGTCATTCATTACATGTGGGAACCAATACCAAAGCTTTAGGACACGGATGAAGGGAGGGAGCAAATCAGGTTACCTAAACAGAAGGCACCACGGCTTGCAAAACCTGTCTCCCAAAAACAGCCTCCGAAGAAGCAAAAATATCAAATTTGTAAAATTTGGCAAAAGTGTGCAGAGAAGACCAAGTCGCTGCCTTACATATCTGATTAACAGAAGCCTTGTTCTTGAAGGCCCATGTGGAAGCCACAGCCCTAGTGGAGTGAGCTGTGATTCGTTCAGGAGGCTGCCGTCCGGCAGTCTCATAAGCCAATCGGATAATGCTTTTCAGCCAGAAAGAAAGAGAGGTAGCAATAGCTTTTTGTCCTCTCCTCTTACCAGAGTAAACGACAAACAAGGATGAGGTTTGTCTAAAATTCTTTGTTGCTTCTAAATAGAACTTTAAAGCACGGACTACATCTAAATTGTGTAACAAACGTTCCTTCTTTGAAACTGGTTTATTCGGGCACAGAGAAGGAACAACTATTTCCTGGTTAATATTCTTGTTGGAAACAACTTTTGGAAGAAAACCAGGCTTGGTACGCAAAATAACCTTATCTGAATGGAACACCAGATAGGGTGGATCACACTGCAAAGCAGATAATTCAGAAACTCTTCTAGCAGAAGAAATAGCAACCAAAAACAGAACTTTCCAAGATAGCAACTTGATATCTATGGAATGTAAGGGTTCAAACGGAACCCCCTGAAGAACTGAAAGAACTAAATTTAGACTCCAAGGAGGAGTCAAGGGTCTGTAAACAGGTTTGATTCTGACCAAAGCCTGTACAAAAGCTTGTACCTCTGGCACAGCTGCCAGTCGTTTGTATAACAAGACAGATAAAGCAGAAATCTGTCCTTAGAGAACTCGCTGACAATCCCTTATCAAAACCTTCTTGGAGAAAGGAGAGGATCTTAGGAATTTTAATCTTACTCCAGGAGAATCCCTTGGATTCACACCAACAGATATATCTTTTCCATATTTTATGGTAAATCTTTCTAGACACAGGTTTTCTGGCTTGGACCAGAGTATCTATCACTGAATCTGAAAACCCACGCTTGGATAAAATCAAACGTTCAATTTCCAAGCAGTCAGCTGCAGAGAAATTAGATTTGGATGTTCGAATGGACCTTGTACTAGAAGATCCTGTCTCAAAGGTAGCTTCCATGGTGGAGCGATGACATATTTACCAGGTCTGCATACCAAGTCCTGCGCGGCCACGCAGGAGCTATCAGAATCACTGAGGCCTTCTCCTGTTTGATCCTGGCTACAAGTCTGGGAAGGAGAGGGAACAGTGGAAACGCATAAGCTAGGTTGAACGACCAAGGCGCCACTAATGCATCCACTAGAGTGGCCTTGGGATCCCTGGATCTGGACCCGTAGCAAGGAACCTTGAAGTTCTGACGAGACGCAATCAGATCCATGTATGGAATGCCCCATAATTGAGTCAACTGGGCAAACACCTCCGGGTGGAGTTCCCACTCCCCCGGATAGAAAATCGGACGACTCAGATAATCCGCCTCCCAGTTGTCTACTCCTGGGATGTGGATTGCAGATAGGTGGCAGGAGTGATCCTCCGCCCATTTGATGATCTTGGATACCTCTCTCATCGCCAAGGAACTCCTTGTTCCTCCCTGATGGTTGATGTAAGCTACAGTCGTCATGTTATCTGACTGGAATCTTATGTATCCAGCCTTCGCTAGATGAGGCCAAGCCCGGAGAGCATTGAATATCGCTCTCAGTTCCAGGATGTTGATCGGGAGAAGGGACTCTTCCCGAGACCATAAACCCTGAGTTTTCAGGGAATCCCAGACCGCGCCCCAGCCTGATAGACTGGCGTCGGTCGTGACAATGACCCACTTTGGTCTGCAGAAACTCATTCCCTGAGACAGGTGATCCTGTCTACTGGAGCATGCACAGTTGTAATGGTCTTAGATGAATTCGAGCAAAAGGAACTATGTCCATTGCTGCAACCATCAACCCTACTACTTCCATGCACTGAGCTATGGAAGGCTGCAGAATAGAGAGAAGAACTTGACAAGCGTTTAGAAGCTTTGACTTTCTGACTTCTGTCAGGAAGATCTTCATTTCAAAAGAATCTATTATTGTTCCCAAAAGGGAAACTCTTGTCGACGGAGACAGGGAACTCTTTTCTACGTTCACCTTCCACCCGTGAGATCTGAGAAAGGCTAGAACAATGTCTGTATGAGCCTTTGCCTTGGAAAGAGACGACGCTTGAATTAGAATGTCGTCCAGATAAGGTGCCACTGCAATGCCCCTTGGTCTTAGAACCGCCAGAAGGGACCCGAGCACCTTTGTGAAAATTCTGGGAGCAGTGGCTAGTCCGAATGGGAGAGCCACGAACTGATAATGTTTGTCCAGAAAGGCAAACCTTAGGAACTGATGATGATCTTTGTGGATAGGAATATGTAGATACGCATCCTTTAAATCCACGGTAGTCATATATTGACCCTCCTGGATTGTAGGTAAAATTGTTCGAATGGTTTCCATATTGAACGATGGAACTCTGAGAAATTTGTTTAGAATTTTTAAATCCAGAATTGGTCTGAAAGTTCCCTCTTCTTTGGGAACTACAAACAGATTTGAGTAAAAACCCCTGACCTTGTTCCACAGTTGGAACTGGGTGTATCACTCCCATCTTTAACAGGTCTTCTACACAATGTAAGAATGCCTGTCTACTTATTTGGTTTGAAGATAAGTGAGAAATGTGGAACCTTCCCCTTGGGGGTAGTTCCTTGAATTCTAGAAGATAACCCTGAGAGACTATTTCTAGTGTCCAGGGATCCTGAACATCTCTTGCCCAAGCCTGAGCAAAGAGAGAGAGAGTCTGTCCCCTACTAGATCCGGTCCCGGATCGGGGGCTACTCCTTCATGCTGTCTTGGTAGCAGCAGCAGGCTTCTTGGCCGGTTTACCCTTATTCCAGCCTTGCATTGGTTTCCAAGCTGGTTTAGTCTGGGAAGCGTTACCCTCTTGTCTAGAGGCTGCCGAGTTAGAAGCCGGTCCGTTCCTGAAATTGCGAAAGGAACGAAAATTGGACTTATTCTTAGCCTTGAAAGGCCTATCCTGTGGGAGGGCATGGCCCTTTCTCCCAGTGATGTCTGAAATAATTTCTTTCAATTCTGGCCCAAAAAGGGTCTTACCTTTGAACTGGATATTAAGCAATTTTGTCTTGGAAGATACATCCGCCGACCAAGACTTTAGCCAGAGCGCTCTGCGCGCCACAATTGCAAACCCTGAATTTTTCACCGCTAATCTCGCTAACTGCAAAGCGGCGTCTAAAATAAAGGAATTAGCTAACTTAAGTGCGTGAATTCTGTCCATGACTTCCTCATACGGAGTCTCCCTACTGAGCGACTTTTCCAGTTCCTCGAACCAGAACCACGCCGCTGTAGTGACAGGAATAATCCATGCGCGAAACGCGTAAGATAGGAGCTTACCTGAAATGTTGAAGCCTGCTCCACAATAAACTCTTACTAAATTTGACTCCAGGACTCAGCTTCCTTTTTCCTCATCTTGTAATGCACGAAATAGGTTTTAGGAGGTAACCTTGCTGTACAAAAATCTTTTTAAGCAAACCCTCCAATTTTTTATCCATAGGATCTTTGAAAGCACAATTGTCCTCAATGGGAATGGTCGTGCGTTTGGCTAGTGTAGAAACCACCCCCTCGACCTTAGGGACTGTTTGCCATATGTCCTTCCTGGGGTTGACCATAGGGAACAATTTTTTAAATATAGGAGGAGGGACAAAAGGTATGCCTGGCTTCTCCCACTCCTTATTCACTATGTCCGCCACCCGTTTAGGTATCGGAAAGGCATCAGGGTGCACCGGGACCACTAGGAACTTGTCCATCTTGCACAAGTTTTCTGGGATGACCAGATTGTCACAATCATCCAGAGTAGATAGCACCTCAAGTAATGCGCGGAGATGCTCTGATTTAAATTTAAATGTCACAACATCAGGTTCTGCCTGCTGAGAAATTCTTCCTGTATCAGAAATTTCTCCATCTGAGAAACCCTCCCTCACTGCCACTTCAGACTGGTGTGAGGGTATGACAGAAAAATTATCATCAGCGCCCTCCTGCTCTACAGTGTTTAAAACAGAGCAATCGCGCTTTCTCTGAAATGCTGGCATTTTGGATAAAATATTAGCTATGGAGTTATCCATTACTGCCGTCAATTGTTGCATAGTAACAAGCATTGGCGCGCTAGAAGTACTAGGGGTCGCCTGCGCGGGCATAACTGGTATAGACACAGAAGGAGAAGATGTAGAACTCTCTCTACTTCCTTCATCTGAGGAATCATCCTGGGCAACCTTACTATTTGTGACAATACTGTCCTTACTGTGTTTGGACGCTATGGCACAATTATCACATATATTTGAAGGGGGAACCACATTGGCTTCCATACATACAGAACATGATCTATCTGAAGGTACAGACATGTTAAACAGGCTTAAACTGGTTAATAAAGTACAAAAACCGTTTTAAAACAAAACCGTTACTGTCTCTTTAAATGTTAAACAGGGCACACTTTATTACTTAATATGTGAAAAACTATGAAGGAATTATCCAATCTTCACCAAATTTTCACCACAGTGTCTTAATGCATTCAAAGTATTGCACCCCAATTTTCAAGCTGTTAACCCTTAAAATGTGGAAACCGGAGCAGTTTGCAATTTTAACCCCACTACAGTCCCAGCCACAGCCTTTGTTGTGACTTCAACTATCCCAAGGGGGTATTTCATGCCTTCTAGGAACTTTTTCAGTGAACACCAGACCCTCTCACATGCATCTGCATGCACTGTACTTAAAAGAAACTGTGCAATAATGGCGCGAAAATGAGGCTCTGCCTAATACAGTGAAAGGCCCTTCCTGACTGGGGAGGTGTCTAAACTAGTGCCTGGCGATAAAAACGTTCCCCAAACAATAAAAGTGTGAAAACTACTTCAAACTTTAAATAAATACTTAAATAAACAATCGATTTAGCCCTTAAGAGTGTCCACCAGTTAATAGCCCATAATAAGCCCTTTATTCTTTCTAAGTCTAAGAAAATGGCTTACCGATCCCCATGAGGGAAAAATGACAGATTTCCAGCATTACACAGTCTTGTTAGAAAATGGCTAGTCATACCTTGAGCAGAAAAGTCTGCAAACTGTTCCCCCCAACTGAAGTTCTCTCATCTCAACAGTCCTGTGTGGGAACAGCAACTGATTTTAGTTACTGCTGCTAAAATCATTCTCCTCTTTTAAACAGAACTCTTCATCTCTTTCTGTTTCAGAGTAAATAGTAGATACCAGCACTATTTTAAAATAACAAACTCTTGATAGAAGAAATAAAAAACTACAACTAACACCACAAACTCCTCACCATCCCCGTGGAGATGCTACTTGTTCAGAGCGGCAAGGAGAATGACTGGGGGGCGGAGCCAGAGGGGGAGCTATATGGACAGCTCTTGCTGTGTGCTCTCCTTGCCTTTCCCTGTAGGGGAGGAGAATATCCCACAAGTAATGGATGACCCAGTGGACCGAACACACCAATGTTGGAGAAAAGGTTTCTATATTATCAAACGTTGGCGACACACCAGTGTATTTTGATTAGCTGAAAGATTACTTATTTATTTGCTTAATTACTACTTTCCCGTAGGCTGAACATGCTTGGTGCAAATCAAGTAACAAGATAAAATATAGATTATGTTTTTACAAAGCAGTAAAGTGGAAGTCAGAAGCCCAAAACCTTTTCATGTGAGCATACACCTCCTCCCCTTCTTTGTATAATATATATCATTACAGTATATAAGAAGCAGGCTTGGCAGTAAGGTAAGTTGCTTAAAGGGACACTGAACCCATTTTTTTTCTTTCATGATTCAGATAGAGCATGCAATTTTCAACAACTTTCTAATTTAGTCCTATTGTCAGTTTTTCTTCGTTCTCTTGCTATGTCACCGTTCTGTATCCATATTATTTACTGCATTATTCTACAAAATTAGTGTTGTGCATTATTAGCTGTGCTGCTTTGGTGATCTCATCACTCTGAAAAAGTAAATTTATGCTTACCCGATGAATTAATTTCTTTTACGATATGACGAGTCCACCGATTTCATCCTTACTTGTGGGATATTAACCTCCTGCTAACAGGAAGTGGCAAAGAGCACCACAGCAGAGCTGTATATATAGCCCCTCCCTTCCCATCCACCCTCAATCATTCGGCCGAAGGTATAGGAAGAGAAAAGGAAAGGCTAAAAGGTGCAGAGGTGACTGAAGTTTACAAAAAATATAAAGAAAAACTGTCTTAAAAAGAACAGGGTGGGCCGTGGACTCGTCATATCGTAAAATAAATTAATTTATCAGGTAAGCATAAATTTATTTTTCTTTTACAAAGATATGACGAGTCCACAGATTTCATCATTACTTGTGGGAAACCAATACCAAAGCAATAGGACACGGATGAAAGGGAGGGGCAAAACAGGAACCTAAACAGAAGGCACCACTGCTTGAAGAACCTTTCTCCCAAAAATAACCTCAGAAGAAGCAAAAGTATCAAATTTGGAAAATTTGGAAAAAGTGTGAAGGGAAGACCAAGTCGCAGCCTTACAAATCTGTTCAACAGAAGCATCGTTTTTAAATGCCCATGTGGAAGCCACAGCCCTAGTAGAATGAGCCGTAATTCTTTCAGGAGGCTGCTGTCCAGCAGTCTCATATGCCAGGCGGATGATACTTCTCAGCCAAAAAGAAAGAGGTAGCCGTAGCTTTCTGACCCCTACGCTTTCCAGAATAAACAATGAATAATGAAGATGATTGACGGAAATCCTTAGTTGCCTGTAAGTAAAACTTAAAGGCACGGACCACATCCAAATTATGCAACATACGCTCCTTCTTAGAAGAAGGGTTAGGACACAAGGAAGGAACAACAATTTCCTGATTAATATTCTTATTTGAAACAGGTTTGCTACGTAATACCACCTTATCAGAATGAAAAATGAGATAAGGGGAATCACACTGTAGCGCTGAAAGCTCAGAAACTCTTCGAGCAGAAGAAATAGCAACTAAAAACAGAACTTTCCAAGATAACAATTCGATATCCATGGAATGCATGGGTTCAAACGGAACCCCTTGAAGAACTCTAAGAACTAAATTCAAACTCCAGGGAGGAGTAATGGGTCTAAATACAGGCTTAATTCTAGATAGAGCCTGACAAAAAGACTGAACATCTGGCACATTTGCCAAACGTTTGTGAAATAGAATTGACAAAGCTGAAATTTGTCCCCTCAAGGAACTCGCTGATAACCCCTTCTCCAATCCTTCTTGGAGAATAGACAGAATCATAGGAATCCTAACTGTACTCCATGAGTAACCCTTGGATTCACACCTATAAAGATATTTACGCCATATCTTATGATTGATTTTTCTAGTGACAGGATTTCTAGCCTGTATCAAAGTATTGATGACCGAATCAGAGAATCCTTGCTTCGATAAAATCAATTGTTCAATCTCCACGCAGTCAGCTGCAGAGAAATTAGATTTGGATGTTGGAAAGGACCTTGAATGAGAAGGTCCTGTCTCAATAGAAGTTTCCACGGTGGCAGAGAGGACATGTCCACTAGATCCGCATACCAAGTCCTGCGTGGCCACGCAGGCGCTATCAGGATCCCTGAAGCTCTCTCCTGTTTGATTCGAGCAATCACACGTGGGAGGAGAGGAAACGGTGCAAACACATAAGCTAGGCTGAACAACCAAGGCACTGCCAAGGCATCTATCAGTTCGGCCTGAGGATCCCTTGTCAGGGATCCGTATCTTGGAAGATTGGCATTCTGCCGAGATGCCATTGAATCTAATTCCGGTCTGCCCCATCTGAGAATCATTTAGGCAAATTCCCACTCCCCTGGATGAAAAGTTTGTTGACTTAGAAAATCCGCTTCCCAGTTCACTACTCCTGGGATGTAGATTGCAGATGACAAGAGTGGGCCTCCGCCCAACGGATTATCTTGGATACTTCTATCACTGCTAAGAAACTCCTTGTTCCCCCCTTATGATTGATATATGCCACAGTCGTGATGTTGTCCGACTGGAATCTGATGAATTTGGCCGAAGCCAACTGAGGCCAAGCCTGAAGTGCATTGAATATTGCTCTCAGTTCCAGAATATTGATTGGAAGTAGAGACTCCACTTGAGTCCAAACACCCTGAGCCTTCAGGGAGTTCCAAACTGCACCCCAGCCCAGAAGGCTGGCATCCGTTGTCACTATCACCCACGAGGGTCTGCGTAAACAAGTCCCTTGGGACAGATGATCCGGCGACAACCAAAGAAGAGAGTTTCTGGTCTCTTGATCCAGATTTATCTGAGGAGATAAATCTGCATAATCCCCATTCCACTGTCCGAGCATGCACAGTTGCAGTGGTCTGAGATGAAAGCGAGCAAACGGAACGATGTCCATTGCCGCTACCATTAATCCAATTACCTCCATACACTGAGCCACTGATGGCCGAGGAATGGACTGAAGTGCTCGGCAAGTATTTAGAATCTTTGATTTTCTGACCTCCGTCAAAAATATTTTCAGAGTTCCCAAGAAAGGAACCCTTTTCTGTGGGACAAGTGAACTCTTCTCTATGTTCACCTTCCAGCCGTGAGTTCTCAGAAAAGACAACACTGTGTCCGTGTGAGATTTTGTCAGATGATATGTTGACGCCTGGATCAGAATATCGTCCAGATAAGGTGCCACAGCTATGCCTCGCGGTCTGAGAGCCGTCAAAAGAGACCCTAGAACCTTTGTGAAGATTCTGGGTGCTGTGACCAACCCGAAGGGAAGAGCCACAAACTGATAATGTTTGTCCAAGAAGGCAAACCTTAGAAACTGATGATGATCCTTGTGGATAGGAATATGAAGGTAAGCATCCTACAAGTCCACGGTAGGATCATTGGTAAAATTGTTCGTATCGTCTCCATCTTGAATGATGGAACTCTTAGAAATTTGTTTAGACACTTGAGGTCTAAGATGGGTCTGAACGTTCCCTCTTTTTTGGGAACCACAAATAGGTTTGAGTAAAACCCTTGTCCCTGTTCCAATTTTGGAACTGGACAAATTACTCCCATCTTTTACACAGCGTAAGAACGCCTCTCTTTTTATCTGGTTTGCAGATAACTTTGAAAGATGAAATCTCCCTCTTGGGAGAAAGTCCTTTAATTCCAATTGATAACCGTGGTTCACTATTTCTAGTGCCCAGGGATCCTGAACATCTCTTGCCCAAGCCTGAGCAAAGAAAGAGTCTGCCCCCTACTAGATCCGGTCCCGGATCGGGGCCGCACCTTCATGCTGTCTTAGGGGCAGCAGCGGGCTTTTTAGATTGTTTACCCTTATTCCAGTTCTGATTGGGTCTCCAGACTGATGTAGATTGGGTAAAATTCCCTTCCTGCTTTGTGGAAGAAGAAGAAGCGGGGTGTCCTCCTTTAAAGTTTCGAAAGGAACGAAAAATATTCTGTTTACCCCTCATTTTAACCGACTTATCCTGAGGTATGGGCATGGCCTTTACCTTCTGTAATGTCAGAAATGATTTCCTTCAATTCTGGCCCGAAAAGGGTCTTGCCTTTAAAGGGAATAGCTAAAAGCTTATGTTTTGATGACACGTCAGCAGACCAAGATTTGAGGCACAATGCTCTATGTGCTAAAAAAGCAAATCCTGCATTCTTTGCCGCCAATTTAGCAATTTGAAAAGCGGCATCAGTAATAAAAGAATTAGCTAGCTTGAGAGCCTTAATTCTATCTAAGATGTCATCTAATGGAGTCTCAACCTTAAGAGACTCTTCTAGAGCCTCAAACCAAAAAGCTGCTGCAGTAGTTACTGGAACAATGCAAGCCATAGGTTGTAAAAGAAACCCCTGATTAACAAATAATTTATTTAGTAGACCCTCTAATTTCTTATTCATAGGGTCTTTGAAAGCACAACTATCCTCAATTGGTATAGTAGTACGCTTAGCTAGGGTAGATATAGCTCCCTCTACCTTAGGAACTGTTTGCCATGAGTCCCGAATGGTATCCGATATGGGAAACATTTTCTTAAAATTAGGAGGGAGAGAAAACGATATACCTGGTCTATCCCATTCCTTTCTTATAATTTCCGAAAATCTCGTAGGAACCGGAAAAACATCAGTGTAAGTAGGTACTTCCAGATATTTATCCATTTTACACAATTTCTCTGGAGGAATCACAATAGGGTCACAATCATCCAGAGTCGCTAAAACCTCCCTAAGCAACAGGCGGAGGTGTTCAAGATTAAATTTAAATTACATAGCGTCCGAATCTGTCTGAGGTAAAACATTCCCTTAATCAGAAATTTCACCCTCAGACAGTAATTCCCTGACCCCCAACTCAGAGCACTGTGAGGGTACATCGGAAATAGCTAATAAAGCATCAGCATTACATTAATACCTGACCTACTGCGTTTACCCTGCAACACTGGTAATTTAGACAATACCTGTGTAAGGGTAGTTGATATAACTGCAGCCATCTCCTGCAGAGTAAAAGAATTAGACGCACTAGAAGTACTTGGCGTCGCTTGTGTGGGCATTAAAGGTTGTGACACTTGGGGAGAATTGGATGGCATATCCTGATTCTCTTCAGACTGAGAATCATCCTTAGGCACACTATCTTGACCTAATATATGGTCTTTACAACGTAAGGTTCTTTCAGTACAAGAGTTACACAATGTTAGAGGGGGTTGCACAATAGCTTCTAAACACATAGAACAATGAGAATCCTCAATGTCAGACATGTTGAACAGACTAGTAATAACCACAAAAGTCGTTTAAACACTTATTTACTGCATAAAATAAACTTTAGAAAAAACATGTACTGCGCCTTTAAGAAAAGAAAAAGTGAACAATTTTTCCAAAATGCTCAAAGAACGTTAAATTATCTCTAAATTTAACTTAAAGGATTACTTTCCGTTATAATTTTTAAGCCAAACAACTAACATATTAAAGTTAATAAACATTAATTAAAACCTACTGACCTATATTTTCTCCAAATCGAAGTTTCATAACATTCTAAAAGTTATATCTTTTATTTGCCGATGATGTCACGTTATCCTGCCCACTATTTTCAGCACTGCATGTTCAAAATACTTAAAGCAATGAAATTGTGTTTAAAGCGCCATTTTGAAACCTAGGTATTGTAAACGGATTGGTACAGAGCAAAAGATACCCGCGGAGTGGGTTTGGAAAACAATTAAATTTGCAGACAAGATTTCTGATATACGGTAGAGATATGTTAATGAAATGCTATTGATAAAAAGCGTATTTGGGGTAGTTAGTTAGTAACAGGCATAGAAAATATTTACTTACAGTGGCCCTTTAAGATCGTTGGTTTATCCAAAAATTACTGCACCCAGAAGCAAGGGCAGAAATAAGGCATTAAAGTACTTATATAAAAAATTAGTCATTTTATAGACAAAAATACCCTCTGCACCTCGCCACAGCTCTGCTGTGGAGCCTATCTGCCCCCAGGGTACTTCGAAATAACATTCCAACACTTCAGACCAGCTTGCACAGACCAGGCGCCCCGGAGTTACTGCTTGCTGCTGCCTAGCCTGAAGGAAGTGCGCATCTGAGCACATGAAAATAGGCCCCGCCCCTTAAGGTCGATGCCAGAGTAGGCCCAAACACAACCGCATAGGGAAGCGGTTTCACACCTAAGTTTATACAGATAATGTCTGTCCTATAACCCCTCAAATGCACCAGTAAACAAACATATGAATGTCAAAAATAAAAACGTTATGTATCGTTTTTCTTTGAATGCCCATAGTGTCACACAATGCCCATAAGTCAACAATTAATTAAAACCAGGGACTCCAGTAATACCCTTTATATAAAATAGGAATACTGCTTACCCCATTCCCATACAGGGAAATAATGCCAGCCAGTTCTGATATATCAAGTCTTCTCAGAATAAAAAGGCTGCACATACCTCAATGCTGCTTGTAGCATGAAACCTGTCTCCACACTGAAGATGTCTCATGGTTACCTTCAGAAGTCTTGTGGGAACCAGCGTGGATCTTAGTTAAAACTGCTAAGATCATCAACCTCAGGGCAGAAATCTTCTTTCATATCCCCCTGAGGAAAATAGTACTCACCAGTACCATTTAAAATAAAAAAAACTTCTTGATTGAAGAAACTAAAACTAACACCTCACTTTACCATGTCTTCCTAGTTATATTTTGAGGAAAAGCAGGCATGTAAGCTCAGGACAGTAGAGGCTCCTCTATAGGAGCACTTGAGCACGTGAACCCCATGGAGGAACCCCAACCCCCTTACCACTAACCAAAAAAAAAAAAAAAGATTGAGAAATAAATAAATTATATTTTTCAACCTTTTTTGCTTATTAAAATGAATAATTCCTCCAGGCTCACTGCAGTTTTGAATAAAAAAACATTCCAAATTTTATTTTTAACTCTTTAGGCTGAAACCTGAAAGTGGAAAGCAAGGGCTGCTGTGCAGTGCGATACATAGAAGTATAGGCAAAAGCACTTTCCACTTTAAAACTGCACTGACTGCAGCGCCACCTACAGGCCAACCGATAGCCTTCCTGTTCGCACAGCTCTTAGTGTGCGGGAGCCAGCTGTCACGTGACACTCGCACATTAAGAGCTGAGCTGACTATGTGTGTGGGAGGAGGCAGGGGCATAACAGTAACGCCGTAACTACACTACTACTTGCAGAATGCAGTCGCCATTGCCGAGACCGGACCGCCCATATGATAGTTGCACTTGCAGTACTTGCAGCCTGGATCGTCATCGTTCGTGTGAGGACAGTGGACCTTAGGTAGGATAACTGAGGGAATATTGGGTTAAATTTAATCCATACCACGTCCCGACCACCTCACTTGCTAACATCCTCTTCCTCCCACTACTAACCCTCTGAAGAACCGGGACCTACATAGACAGGATGAGTGCAAAGCTATATTTCCCAGCATGCTTTTAATTGTTCCAATATGCCTCATTGATATAACAATGTTTTCCCCCCTAATGTAGCACTATGAATTCTAATTTAATCGTATAACTTGTTGAGCTAAGAAGCTATATGTAGCTAATAACTTAAGTGTCATGGAACTCTTCCAGCTGTACTTGATGAATTTTACTCACTTATCGTCCAAAACAGTACAGTACCACCTCACAGAGGAACATACCTTACAAGTGTTTATTAATATTCCCACTATTGCTACTTAATTTGTTGCCGACTACTGCTTTAGAAAGTTTAATACACATTATCCTAGTATCGGGTGGTATCCATAGCAACTGGATGCTTTGTTTACTACTTCCGATTTGGCGGTCATGCCAGATGAAAGACTGAGTATGACATTCACACAGGCACTGAGAGTATCTTCTGTCACAATACATGGAAGTTTGGCTGTTACACAGAGATAGATATATCCTGTTTACAACCACTATTGCACATTCTCTATAGACTGTACCCCGGCCTCGACACCTAGTCTAAAGGCTTAGTGACAGTGATTCTTCTTATGCAGATAGAAAACAGTTTATTGAACTCAAACAATATTTGAGTTCAATAAACTGTCTTTTATCTGCATAAGAAGAATCACTGATAAGAGATGGGATAGTGACAGAATATATATATATGTGTAATGTGTGTGTGTGCGTATATATATATATATATATATATATATATATATATATATATATATATATATATATATATATATATATATATATATATATATATATATATATATATATATATATATATATATATATATATATACACACACACACACATACACTGCGGCTGCCCCAGTCACAGGACTCTTGTACCCAATAAATATATATATATATATATATATATATATATATATATATATATATATATATATATAAAATGGGCGGAGCCATCTGAGGGGCGGGGCTAGTGCTCCCCCATCTTCAAAAGTCACCAGCCGCCACTGGCTCAGGAGCATGCATATGTCTGGAGCACTATATGGCAGCAGTTCTGCAATGTTTTTCCATTTGCAAAGAATACCATGGGAACAAAGCCAATTTAGTAATAGAAGCAAAATTTGAAACATTTTCAAAATTGTGTGCTGTTTAGGGCTGCAACAACTAAACAGTAAGATTGATCATAAAAATAGATGTCAATGAATCTCATAGATTAGGTGGTCTGCGATTAGTTGGTCAGTTGCATGGCACCCGCTGCTTCATTCCAATGAACTCCTAAACATTGTGCAAACAAGGGTATTTGTTCATCGGAGTGAAGCAGCTGGTGCCGTGCAACTAACCAACTAATCGATAAGGAGATTCATTAACAACAATTGTTATGATCAATCTTACCGATTAGTTGTTACAGCCCTAGTGGTGTCTGAATTATAAAAGAAAATTTGGGGGTTTTCGTTTCCCTTTAATACTCTGCAGTAGGTATAACGAGTCTTTAAAGACACATTAAGGAGAAACCCATTTTACAGTAGTCTTCCCTTGAAGAGCTGTTTTTCTCACATCTCACTACTTTTAGCTTTCAGCATATTTCACTTATGTATGCATTTGTGATGGTATGCTGCCAAAAGCAGTGCCTTGGCAAATGGACATTAATTATTCATTCTTTTTGTCCATAATATTGATCAGATTACCTTAAACCATAAATATGTTCCCCTATGCATTCAGTATATACATCTATTATATGAGAAACCTGATGCAGAATCTGAGAATGTGATACTAATATGATACCTTATTTATTACGACATGTGGTTCCACATAAAATGTGGGGGATTATAAATCATAAGCGTTATGCTTTGTATCCGTTATTGCTACATATTTAACTACCTACATGTATTCTTGGTTGAATAAGAAAGCTGAAAATCTGTGCTATTCCTATGTATGAGCACAGTTGTATTATACTGTACATTATAATCAGTTTATTACCAACTTTAAGGATTGACTTTTGGTTTTGCCATCATTAAATGACTGGAAAAAGTTTAAAAAGGGACAGAAATTTAAAAATTTACTTTCATAATTCAGATCAACTTTCCCATTTACTTCTATTATTAAAATTGCTTTGATTTCATGGTATTCTTGGTTGAAAACTAAACCTAGGAGATTAAACTCTGCTTCTCTGAGTACATTATCCCTTTAAATACTCTTGTTTAAGGCAGACTGTGTTCCCTGTGTACACCCTTACTTCAATACAAATGTTTTTTCAATGCAACCTACAGCACTAGTGTAATCTCTAGTTTTGAGTACATACACCAGTCTCGGGTCTATTTGTATTCAGTCATGTCCTTGTTTTACCTTTACAAGAGACTGGTTACCTGATCTTGCCACACCCAGTCTTATTTACACATTCTGTATTAACTTTCAAATATAATACTTTTTTTTTTTTTCTCCTCAACATAAATTTGCTGGGCCTGTTTTTCTTGTTCTGTCCACCCATTGTATTTTATTGGCGAGTGCTACTATGCTGTGCCGAGAAACAGTAATTCTTCACTTAGTTACCCAAGTAGCCCTTCACTTTACCATACATATGATTTTATTTATAGCATTGTATCAAAGAGTAGAATCTATAATAATTTCTTAGGAACTAGAATAGTCATGTAACTTGTCACATTTGAAAATTATAATAATTTTACTTACATTTTTATGATTGACACATTTTAAAAGAACTAATTCCCTGTAGGCTCTTTTTGCATGAGTTTGATTTTGAAAGGGTCTGCTAAGTTTTTTCACAGCAACATTAATTCCAAGAACAGTGTCAAATGCAGCACTGCAAAAAAAGGATACAAAAAACAAACATCATTAGTTATTACATATAAAACAAATACTCAAACAATGGGAAAATGGGGATTCCTAATACTTTTATTTTTATATATTTTTTTTTTTTACTTAAGTTAAAAGGAATATTTTCATAATATTTAATTGCATAACAAAACAAACAAAACAAACAAAAAGAACAAAATACTAGAGGAAACTGAACAGGATATGGAGAACAGAAAATGAAAATCAGTAAAACCATGATATTATAGTAAGCAGATACAAGCTAGATCTCAGATGAAAGACTAATTAGTTCTAAATGAAAGGCCGAAAGCAGAAAATAGACTTGTCACGTTTGTCTCTATTAGAATACAACCAAAAAAATACAGGGTATTTGTATGCAGTATTAAAAAAAAAAAAAAAAAAATCAGACAAACAGCTTCTATAGGCTAAAGTGGCAAGTATTTAGTGTGACCTCCCCTCACACTTGAGCAATAGCAGGAACCTGGTTCTCGTAACCTAAATGGAATGGAACCCTAATTAATGTCATTGCTAACATCTGCATTTGTCCTATTTCATGTCAAAATGACTGTTCTGAAAAAAGGTATATTACACCAGGTTTGTGCAAGACATGCTTGAGCATTACTTACACGTGTGGTATAAGTTTAATTAATTGGAAGCCTGCTAATAAGCCCAACTTTCAAATTGCATCATTCCATTCAAAATGCCAAGATCAGGGGTGCGGAGCAAGACAGGCTTCTGAGTGGTCGCACATAGACAGAGCTCTGCTCATATAATATAAATAACTACATACTAGACCGCTCAGTAATGCCCAAAATCTTACAAAATAGTGGCTAAAATCATTGAGACACATATTGGAAGATTTGAGGAGGAACAGAAAGGACACGGAGCTATCTTATAATGTTTACAGCTCTCACACTGAATACTAGAGGAGCGGCCATCTTAAAATCCAAGCTGAGGGAAGCTACATTCCTAATATTCAAAAACGACAAGTATTTGTTGGAAGATGGAGCCGCTCTCATTTATTGCAGCCCTGACAGACTTACTGGATGCACACCATGTGAGACTCTGGGAATCTGTGGGGGGGCCACTTTACTCTCCTGTTCAGGACCCGGCGGGCACGGATTCACTTCCAGCCGGGATGTCTATTGAGTTTAATCGGCGGCCCCATGGTCTGTAACCATGGGGCGGTATTCAGTGAAACAATAAGGCCATCACTAAACTTGGAGGATAGCATTCTGGAGCCACCAAGTGTGGCACGCTGTGACCTGCCTTCTTCATGTGACGGAACACCCGCCCACCCCCACGGGAGACAACTAGAGCAAGTTACGGCTGGTGCCCCAAGCACACCAGATTTTGTTGCCAACAGAGGACCTCTACATCGGCTTGCCTATTGGGTCTCACTGATCATAGCTTCCCAGGTATTTGGTGATGAATTTTACCTTGAGTTTGCAATGCAGCTGCGGAAGACAGGCGTGGCTTAAAGCTCCCCATCAAGACAGATCGATCCCAGGGCAGGAGAGGTGAGGGGGGGATGCCTCCCACGTACAGCTATCTTATTTCTTGCCTTCATCAAGCTTCTCACCTCTCGTGCAACGGGGAAAGCTGCACCTTTTCTCTTAAAGGGACAGTAAACCTTAAAAATAATGTTATATAATTCTGCACATAGTGCAGAATTATATAACATTACATTAGCCAAACTTTGTAAATCATAATATTCCCTTTTTATTTTGTAAAAATACCGCTGTTTTACAGACCCGCTCTCTGTACTCTGCTGAGCGGGTCTGTTGTTTTTACTGAGCGCATCGGGCCAGCTGTATAGTCACAGCCCGGCCCGAC